>NW_012148063.1:10535150-10582468 GCF_000956105.1 Propithecus coquereli | reverse complement strand
AGGGTAGAATAACTTTTCCTTTAAAGCATGAAGTCCTTCATTTTAGCTAAAAATAATAATAACAACATCTTTAAACCCTAACTAAGAGCCAGACAGATGCAACATTTAAGCCCCTTAAAAATGTTATATCATGTGACCCTCACAACAGAATGCAATGACTAAATGGGCTCAGAGAACTCACCTAAATTGCCTGAGGTCATACAGCTAGCAAGCAGGAGATCTGTGAGTGCACCTAGCTTTTTTTTACTCCAAAGCCCATGTTAATGGCATTCAAAGCAGTTTACTCACAGGGGAATGTTCTACCTCCGAACAACATGATAGTGGTCTATTCAGGAAGAATCTGGATATGGTTTCTTACGTAGCCCCACAGTTTAATATGGCAGCACAATGAATAACTGGATTACTCTGCTGTGATTACAAGATGGGTTTCTAAAACTAAAGGCAGGGTTAGTTTGAGAATGGTACTTATGTCGGATTCTAACAGCTTTCGGCACCACAGACCTTGCCTGCTGCAGTGTGAGGAGTTACCTGGCACACTGGAGTTTGCAATATTATTTCCTAATAATATGTAATTCAAAATTCCATAGTTATGTCATTTTAAGATTATGTTGTATTATAGAATCATGGAAACTCAGGGTTATAGTTTGCCATTATCTCTTCTTATTTAAAAATAACTTAAAACACAAATTTCAAAAAATTGTCATTGCCAGGAGTTTAATTCTGAATAACAGCCGTGCTTGCTGTACCTTTCAGTGATCACATCCTACTGTAATTTATATTCCCGATTTTTCTTTCCCAGGTTTTATTGCTCTTGGCTATTTGCATAAAAATGGAAGCTTTGCTCTTTAAGGGTTCATCAGCTCTATTAGCTCATTCTCCATCCTGAGCTACACTTAATGATGAGTGAGAGGGGTTTAGTGGTTCAGTTCAACCAGGCATGCACAAGCCGTCACTAAACCCCCGTTCCCTCCTCCATCTCACTGTGGCTGCTTTCACTGAAATTCTCCACTCAAGCTCGTCTCGGTATATCCTCAGCCTCAACATGAATTAAGGTGACCACTCCCTGTAGGCACAGGTCGTAACACAGTCAACCTCGTTTTGCGGCAGAGGCAGAAAGAACATAGGTGAAGGTCCAATCTCCACTTCACCACATACTGGAGAACGTGGGAGAGTTTCTCGGTCTCTCAGAGCTACGATCTCACATGGTCATGGTGAGGAACGGCAGAGATATTATCCATAAGGCTCTATAAGTGAACCTGCAAGTGTTTTGTTTTCCATCCTTTCCAAGAACTGTATTTTCTATGAATTCTTAGGTCCTAATAGAAACGTCAAGGCTAAAGTCTATCAGTTTGCTAATATTCATTAGTTGTCAGCTAATGAGTCAACTATACACCACTTGTTCTTAGTCTAGTGACAATTTTCATAAACTATTTAACACTCAAGAGGGGCTGACTGAACAAAATACTAAGTGACCAAAACTGGGGAACAGAACATAAGGAACGACAGACTCCTCCAAGCCAAGTGCTTGTGGTTTTGTTCAATTTACTAACGGTGTAGTACAGTGAACAGTTGGTTTGTGTCCTTTTTCATTCTGAGAGATAACTGTTTACATCCTAAACTCACTGGATAACTGGTCTCACATTGGTCTGAGAGCACGCACACCACACGCAGGACACGGGCTCTCACCCCTCGTCGCATCCATTCACCCCTTCAACTAGCACAGCATTTCTAAGTCACCATGCTCAGTGCTGGGGCTGCAGCGACAGATGGGACAAGTTCCCTGTCCTCAAGGGGCTTGCCTTGTGGGAAGAGGGAGCTCCACAGGTAACCAGTAAGGTGCATGACATTGGGAGAAGGGATATGAAGAAGTAGGTGTAAGTACAGCAATGCCCAAAGCAGCGCGTGCGCATTTCCAGCCTGGAGGGACCGTCTGGGAAGGCTTTGCAGAGGAGTGACAGGAGGGATTGGGGGAGCTGTTGAAGGGAGGAACACTCGTGTTTGGGATAGCAGAGTTGGCGAAGTCACAGAGGCATATGGTAGGCATACAATATCACGCTGTGACAGAGCAAATGCCAGTGCTTTCTTGGGACAGAGGACGGAGAGCATTATACGCCAGATTGGGAAGTTTCGACTTTATTCCTCAGGTAGTGTTAGTGATATAAGTAGGAGAAGAGATGTGTTTTAGAAAGATCACTCCAGAGATGGTGTGGTAGGCAGAATGACAGGCCCATCACCACCAGAGCGCCCTCAATGTCGCTGTATGCGGCAGAAGGGACTTTGCAGACATACTGTGTTAAGGAACTCGAGGCGGGCAGATTATCCCGGATAACTGGATGGATCTAATGTAAGCGCGATGGTCCCTGAAGTGGAAGGTAAAGCAAGAGAGGAAAGCTAGAGATGAAAAAGGCAGAAAGGTCAGGAAGATGCAACTTTGCTGGCTTTGAACATGGAGGAAGGGGACCATGGGCCAAGGAATGGAAGCTGGAAAAGGCAGGAAGCAGATCTTCTGGTAGAGTTTGCAGAAACGAGCATAGTTTTCCAGATTTCTTGATTTTAGCCCTGTGAGACCTATCTGGGCTTCTGGACTATTGAGCTGTAAAATAATAAATTTGTGCTGTTTTGGGCCACTAATTTCATAAATTTGTTTCGGCAGCAAAAGGAAACCAGGACACATGGTTTGGGGGAGGCTTGAAGTGGAAGGAACACAGCCCATGAAGAGAGAGCTCCTCGGCGTGAACCAAGGCAGCAGCCGTGAGAAGGAAGAGAGTCGCTGGGTGCAGTGGCCATGCAGGAGGCCACTCAGAGGGCTCTGTGACTAGCTGGACCGGGCGCTGCTTTAGGAAAAGGGAGAAGAGTCTAAAACGGCTCCCAGGCGCCTCTGATGCCTGGGTAGATGGAGAAGGCAACGTAGGAGGAGCAGTAAGTTTGGGGACGATGAGAGTTTAGCTTTAAACATTTTGAGGTTGGAGTGACTTTTGAGTTAATTTCCTAGTAGTACCTCCTGCCTTCCTCCTCTCTTCCTGTACCTCTACAGGCCTGTGGCTTAGGGACAAATTCGGAGCTGAAATTTTGGAGTCATGAGCCCATGGGTGGTGGCTGAAGCCCTGATGGAGGAAAGGAGGCTGCAGCAGCCGAGATGCAGAGAGGCCATGCAGCTCCCTGCGGGGTGGGAGAAACGTCCGGAGCATGTCCCCTGGAGAGCACTGAGAGGGGACACAGCCTGGCAGGGCTCAAGGAAGAGCTCCTGAAGGAAATGAGACTTAGTGTGAGTCCTGAAAGATGAACTCAGGGAATAAAAGGGAAAGAGCATCCCAGAGGAGGGAATAGCGTGAGAAAAGGCCTCACCCAGACGAGCCCCTGAACAGCCACCATGCTAAGCCGTGGACACGGAGGACGCGAAGTGAGAGGACGAGCTGGGGCGGAAGGGCAGAGGGGATCACAGGAACATTATCTTCACTTGGAGTGGCGATAGGACAGAGCAGAGACTCAGAAAGATTTCTGCAATGTGCATGGTAATTTGGAGCCAGTTGAGCAGATTCATAGTGATATTGAAAATGAATTTTTAAAGGCACAGATCAGAGATATTTTTAATTAACTTCCTAGTTTCCGATGCTTAAAATAGCTGCAGATGAATTTTCCTATTGCAGGGCCCTAATTGTGACATGGTACCCAAAAAGTTTCTATAGATGATAAAAAGGTCAATATCTCCTTGAATCTGGGCATCCTCTCACAATCAGCCCAGCAGGGCCTCTCGTTCTCAGAACACACAAGACATGTCCCTGCCCAGGCCTTTCCCCCTGGCCTGCCAGGCTGTTCATTCCCCATCTTCTTATGTCCAAACTTTACTCCTTCTTTGAAGCACAGTTCCAAGGCCGTCTCCCTGAACCCTCAAGTTGCAACCACCCTCCCGGCTTGATGGGGTGTCACCTTGACCTCCCCAGCCTCATTTGTAACTTCCTAGCCCAGGGCGCCATTCAGGGGCAAAAGAAGGATAAATATTTGCAAAGGGGGATCAGTGAAGCTCTTTTATGCCTGTTTGGATGTGCGCTGGAGTTTTTAAGTGGGGAAGTGACGTTGGGAAAGCAGGCTCTGCACCAGCTGATTTGGAGTTTTGTGTAGAGGAGAGGTACAGGGAGAGAGCAGGAAGGCAGGAGTACTGCTAGGAAATTAACTCAATAATCTAGGAGTGAGGGCTTTGGAGGCCAAGGATAACTCATTTTGCATTATGAGTTATCATATGTGTGTATATGTACATTTTTTATATTAAATTAAAAAAATTGTGTGTGCTTATCTCCTCTAGGGTGATAACTTAACTTCCAGCATTTCAGAGATAGGGGATTTGGGCTTGTTCTGTTGATGTGATAGTTTCAGCAGGTCACGTGTAGGTGACCACAGGACAGAGACCGTGTAAGAGGCATGCGGTTATTGCTTTGACTGCCTGATAAAACACAGAGGCTCGATTAACTTTAAATTTCCGATAAATAATAAAAAATTTTTAGTGGAGCGTGCCTTAAGTATTGCATGACACATACTTATACTAAAAAAAATTATTTGTTGTTCATCTGAAATTCAAATTAACTGGGTATCCTGTATTTTTATTTGCAAAATCTGGCAAGCATTCATAGCATATGAGCAGGAGGCAACATCCAGAGTACAGTGATTTCTGGCAAATCAGTGCGGCTTATTTAACTCCTTTTCCCCCTTTAGTTTTATGATCCTTCCGTTTCTCTCAGTGCTGGAGATGCCGGGACTCCTCCAGAAGGCCACCTCACTAAGCATTACGTGCTACAGGGAGGAAAGGTCCATAACCTTTCGAGATGAACTGTCAGAGACTCTCCCTGAGCCGCCAAAATATTCTTTCTAATGTCAACCCGGATATCTAGACTGTTAGCCATTTTCCTCGTCATTCCTGCAGTGGCACTGGGGAACGAATGACCACAGAGTACCTACGAGAGCCTTTTATAGAAAGCAGCACCGTAGGCACCCATCACGTTGTCTCCCTGATCTTTCTGTTTGGCTTGAGCACCACTCAGCGCGGCTGCCCCGAGGAGGCTGCACCGGGGCCGCTGTTAAGGGCACTGCTACTCCACTGGCCAGGTGGTCCTGACTCTAGGGAGATTCCAGAGCCAAGGCTGGGACAGACCCACTCTGGGGAGAGGAGATGTTAAAATGCTCTTTCCACAGACCTTGACCCACCTCCCCTCAGAGATGCATGACCACTGGGCGCAAGATCACTGCTGTTCTAATTCAACCTCGAATCTTCTGGTTTCTGCCCATTGTTGGAGCTCATTGCTTTTCTCTCCCCAAACTGTGCCCCCTGTGGAGCCTGCCCTGCGGCTGAGAGCTTGTAGTCTGAGGCAGAAGGGCTCCATGCAGCTTACTCTCAATGGCAATTCTATTGACACGGCACAAAATATTGGCTCTTCTCCCAATTGTGCTCAGTTATCACTTATGAAAACCTCTTCATCTTTTCCCCATACGAAATGTATTGGTTTTCTTTCTTACTTTGTATTTATAGGATCGTGACTGCTCAAGACAGCCATGTGCATTTGTCTTGATTGACTTCCATTGTATGTAATTGAGTCATCCATCCAGTTTGCCTGTATCATTTTGGATGCTTCAAATTGTCAAGTGAAATGAGATCTAAACTGATATCAAAAATTCCCCTTTTAGAAACTCCAAGAATTCATATGACTACACTGGAAACAATCACAAAATTCATTATTTTTGTATTTTAAAATATATTACCTAAAATTGCCTGTTGAATAAATTGGAAAACAATTCTGAAAGTAGCATTTGAATAAAAATACATGTAAAAATATAAATGTCCCAATTGAATTTCCAGAATCAGGTGGATTTGCACTGAAAATACATAGGTGGGAATCCAAGAGTTCGTCTCCCCTCTTTCCTTGCAGGAACACCGACCGTACCATTGTGGGGGGGAGTTTATCAGATTGGAAATGCAAAGCTATCAATATCACTTATGTTTGCCACAAAGAATAAAAATTTCTGACTATACTCTTGTGCCTTAAAGATAAGTTTCAATCTGAAGATTAAAAAAAAAATCAACCTTTTCTCATGATAGAAAGTGATAGAAAGTTTCTACCCAACATTTGAATACAAACAAAAATTATTTGATATGGAAATTTGTCCATGCATATTGCAAACTGTTTCCACTTTCCTTTATTGTCCTCTAATGATCTCATCAAGAGTGCATAATTAGTTCACTAGACTGCAAAACGCTGACTCTCCCCTGAAGCAGCCAAGCAGAATTCTTCACTAACCCTTTTCCCCTCTGAGCCCCCCACTGTTAATGGGCCGTGCTGGGGAGGGAGAATGCTGCCGGATGTGCCTTCACACAAAGACTTTGTGATCTCGGTCTTGAAGCAACAGTTTAGGGACCATCATAGTCTACATTGAAATATAAAAGGAAGATTTTTCAAAATCATGTTGCCAGTGTCAGCTACTAATGGCTTTCGATGCCTTCCGATATTGCTGTGAGCTGCTAGGCAGATGGATTTTGGTGCCAGTTTTTCTCAGTTTGTACACATCTCTTGAGGTGCTCTTGTAAGGGGTAGAATGTAGATCCAGCAATAAGTTAAGGATGGAAATCTCAAAACTGAATTCAATATTCAGTCATATTTATAGTTATGAATCGAGGTTCTTCCTAAATTCTAGGCTTTGTTCTGTGAGTGTGAAACAGAAACAGTAGTTTAGAAGTACGGCTGAACGGTCTAGCTGTGTTAAATAGTCGAGGGAGGTAGCCCCCTCAACAACCTGAACATTTTGTCTCTAATTAATATACAAATTTATGTTATGTTAGAACAAACAATCAGTTCAGGAAATGCTCCATCAAAGACCCATATGTAATAGTATTTTGAGGAAAGCTTGTGCTTTTTCCCTTAAATTAAGGCGTTGAAACCACAGAAGCATTTTATTCTGTAAATAGCCATTTAATGTCCCAAAATATAATTTTATTTTTCTCATTAATTAGTGAAAGATGAAATAGTGCTCGTACACTTCATAATCTTAAATTCACAATATTTTACTTAATTAAAATAGGTAATTTAGAAAAATAATTGGCAATTGCTAAAACCTCTAATGCTGATGAGAATTGAGCTGGAAGCATTCTTTCATCACAAATTGGTACTTAAAATATAAAGTTCTGCACACAGCTGGAAAGTGCCATTGTAATTTGGCATTTATGTTCAGTAGCTATCATTAACCCAAACAAACTGAAATTAAGGAGAAAAGAAAAAAGTGGATTTTAGAAGACATATTCCAGGTAGATTCTAAGAGCTCAAGAGTGTAAATATGACTTTCTAAGCATTTACTGGGAAGTCTGTTGTTATGTAACATATCTGCAAATTTCTAATATTTTGATTCATTTCATACTTCATTCTGGAAATATAGCTTTGATAATATTTAAGTTCTATTAAAATATTAAAGCTACATAAATAATTTTCCTTGGACCAAAGGGTATGTTTTAGTGGGTGAATTCAACTTTTATTCACAATTTTAAAAGTAAAGTCATCCATGTGACTGAATTCATGCTTACTGATACTGATTTAAATAAGGTTGAGAATAAACAAATCGTGCTTTTTGCACATTTTCCTATTGAGGACAAATAATAAAATGTCTCTCTGAAATTCCATACAACACAGCACAGATTCGTGCTAATTTGCAGAAACACCAAAGAAAAACACATCCTTTGGAGAGCTTATTTGTTTAGTGGGAGGCTGTCTTTTTCAGGCCTGGAACAAAAGTCTGTGGATGAGGATGGGAACATATGCAGACATCATTATGTGTGTGTTGCTGGGGAGGGCGGGGAGGAGGCATTCCATTCTACACTATGGAATTTGCTATCACATTTTTCTCCTTGGTAACACATTAAAAAACATAAGCTTTTAAACAACAGTCTAAAGAGCAAGGAATTAAAAAAACCCAAAAAACAAGACCCAGCTCAACAAATGTTTCCTTCTAGTGGAGTACAATGGTGATATTTCAGCTCCACCAACAAGTCTTCAAAATAAAGATTCTTTATATTCTTTTGCAAATAAAAGTCCAAAATATTTATCAAATTGCAGTCATGTTAAAGCAAATTGAGCATTTTTCAGTTTTCATGACTTGTTTGAGATGTAGAAATTTAGAAAATTCATACATTATTTATTTAAGATTCTCCATAGAAAATAAAGCAATTTGATATATTTAAATCTTAAGCAAGAGATTTACTTTTAAAATCATTGTTTTAAGAGAAAGTCTGAAATTGGTTTTTGAAGTTTCAGTGCAGAACAAACACTCCAAACCAGTAATGATATAATCAAAACCTAGCACCATAAAAATTTATCCTTGGCTATGATTTTCACTAAATTTATAATTTAAAATATTTAATCCAGCCAATAGTTATTTACCACCTGCTGTGTATCATTCATTGATTTAGAGACATTCAAGACAGATGGATCCAGATTCCAGTAGTCCAGGAGGTCACTGCCAGGCAGGGGAAATGACAATGCATTGTTACAAGTGCTGGGTTGAAATCATTACCCAAGTGCTAGTAGAAACACAGAGGGAGCAGATAATTCTGCCGATTTTTCCTTTCTAGGGCATGGTAGGGGGTGACTTGAGCCTCGAAGCCTTCCTGCAGAAGCTGACAATGACTTGACCTTGAAGTCCAGCTGTTGGGGGATGAGACAGAGGCATTCCTGGCAGAGAAGACAGGACATGGAGGGAAGGTGGTGTGAGGATGGGTCTCAAGTTCAAGGGACCAGGAGTGGTCCAGTGTGGGCACAGGCCAGGGAGCAAGGGGGCAAAAGGCACAGAGGGCCAAAAGCCTGCAGAGGAAGATTGGAGCCAGATGGCGAGTGAGGTGAACATCCTGCTTAGGGTCTGGTAATAACCGTAACACTGACTCTCACATAGCATTTTCTCAGCTCTGGGAATGTCATCAGGGCACCATTTGGGTAGGTACCATTCTCGTCCCCTTTCTATAGATGGTAAGACTGAGACACAGGCTGAGTAACGCGGCCAGTGTTATAAGGAGGTGGTGGACCTCCAAGGAGGTGGTGGACCTCTCCAGCCTACCCGGTGTGAGCTGCTCTGGTCTGCTGGCAGGGGTCAGACAACATGGGGAGGCCTGGGGAGTCTAGGTGGGGCTGTAGGTCTGGACGTAGCTGAGGGATGTGAACGCCCAGAGGTGGAGGCTAAGCACAGCCAGCCCCGGCACAAGAGGTGGAAGAGAAGAGAGAGAACCTGCAAAGGGGAAGAAACCAGGAGCCTGGGAAACAGGGGGCCTCTCCTTGCTTTATCAGAGAAGTTTCAGGAAAATGATTGGCTTGAGGTGGATTGAAAAGCAGATGGGAAGTGAGAAAATTGAGGTTTCTTCATGAGACAGTGTTTTCCAGAAGTTTTGCAGGGAAGGAAGACGAGGCTGAACACAGAGAAGGCCTTGGCATTCCACTTTCTGAGACCTGAACAAGGACTGCAGGAGGGCCCATGCATTGGGAGGATGGAAGTGCCGCACAAGCAGGACCCTCCAGGGCAGAGCAGGCCAGAGGTGGTGGGAGGTGGGGGAGGGGTCGGGGACCCACTTGGAGTTGTCACTCTCTGGAAGGATTGGATCCCTGCTGCCTCTGATGCATGAAAACGCAGACCATCCGGGGTATGGAGAGGGGAGATGACCGAAGGCTCATGTTTGTGGGATGGAGCAGGAGTTGGAACCAGAGATGGGGGGAGGGGAAGGAAGCCAGCCAGGGCCCAGAGGAGGTTGGAAATCGGTCCCTCCTACTGGGTGGATCAGCAGTTACACAACTTCCTCCCAGCGGTGCTTGGCAGTTTTCAATAGACGTCAGGGACACTTTTTTTTCCTGCCATAGATTTTTCACAAAACGCTCATTCACTTCTATGAGAACACTGTGCACGGATCACCAGTCCGTTGTGTAGCGGCCAGTTATGGTTTGGTGCCAAGTGCAAGTTTCCAGTGGCACTGGAATCTCTAATTACTATTGCACAGACAGATCACATCAATGTAAGAATAAAATATTTTCAGCGTTAGCAACTGCCTGGAGTTCTGTGTGCTGTATGGTCTTTAGTGTTCCATCTCAAACACAAATAACGTGCGAAGCTGCAGCGAGATAGAAAAGCGCTGGAGAGGAGACAGCTACTATGTCAAAAAAGGCTGTGTCACTGGAGCTTATTGTCCATGTTCTCAGTGTCATACTGTAGTTAAATACTGGGTATGCTACCATTTGAGTCTTAAGAGGCATGTGTGCATTTTGAGGTGCTATTGTCCTGTTCTTTCACAAAGCAATGTGCCCTAAAGAGAAGAGAGGTAGGCTAAGATGCAACTCTCTGCCTGGAAATGTTTTCTGGGTGAGATGCTAACCAGCCAACGATGGCCTGATTTGGCTTGCAGACATCATACCATGCTCCAGGATAATGTTCTTTAATGAAAGTTTGCATCGGATCTGTCCTTTTGTGTATCAAATTTAAATGAATTATACAATAAAGGAAAAATTAAAAAATATTCATAGGGTGCATTATATATGCCAGACATTTGTGCTAAGTACAGTGGAAGGACACAAAGATGACTGACATGAAAACTCTCTTCAAAAGGCTGTCAGTAATGGTCACAGACACTCAAAACACTCAGGCTCCCAATTTGCAGCATTAAAAAACCCCCAAAAAACCAGATCTGGTAAGAATAAAACTCTTTATATTATAATGGTCTATGACTTGGTACAAATTTCCAACATTCCTTCAGGTGGATGACAGTAGACATGTTTTTTCCCAAGAGTAAGATTTCTGCTTAATTCCATATTTTCAATGGCATCAACCAAGCAATGAGTATTAACCAGATCTCTCCCCGCAGGGTAGGAGACAGTGCTAGCCTTTCTGGGGACAGAAAGATGTATGAAATGCTTAAGAAGCAGGCAGGAAATGAGTCTTAAATGAAAGCGTGAATCCATTCCTTTTCTGGCTGTTAAAGCAAGGCTCTAGAGGGGGGGTGGGGCTATGGTTGAGCCTCAAAGGGTGCATAGGGCTTTATTCAGCAGAAAGCGGGGGCTGTTGCTGGACGGGTAATGGTTTGCTTGGCCGGGGGGTGTAAGGCATGGCCAGGGAGAGTGAACAGAGCAGTGTGGCAGAGGAGACATGCTGTGTGATAGGGAAGTCCAGGAGAACAAAATTCAAATCATGTTACAAATGGCCTTCACTGATATGCTAACTAAATACTTTTTATTTCCTTCTGAAGGACAATTAATAACTATTTTTTTCTTTTCTTTTTTTGTTTCAGCATATTATGAGGGTACAAATGTTTAGGTTACGTATATTACCCTTGCCCCCGCCACCGAATAAGAGCTTCAAGCGTGACCATCCCCCAGACGGTGCGCATCGCACTCATTATGTGTGTATTATTGATGATTTGGGGGAAGAAATGTGATAAAAGCTGGGTTTAAGGACACTTGTATATTCTGGACATGGGAGGGGGCTATGAAGGCAAGATTGGTTAGTAGAGTTTCAGAGAAAATGTTACAATGGGAATAGAAAGGATGGCCATATAATCCCTGGAATTTGGTGGGACATGCTCTATTTCTTACTAGATTGGAGACATTGGGATAGCAGCCTAACCTCTCTAAGTCTCAGTTCGCTCATCTGTGCATCTGGGATGGTGACCCTGCTTATACGATGAGATCGCCATGAGGTTAAAGAAGAAAAGGTGGAGTGAAAATAAATATACTACTATTGTCCTATAAAATGTCATATTTTCATTTTTCTATATTCAAGTAATAAATATACAAGTGTGTTTATATGATATGTTCAAGAATGCACCTATTTGTATGCTCACATTTCTTCCTTTTATTCAGATCTGAGACAGCCTTGTAATTCTATACATTGAACTGTGTTGATCATCTGTGCTGAGTTCAGTGTGTGATCACAGATGGATCAATCAAGCAAGGACACTACACCCACAGGCTCATGAAGGAAGGCAAGACCTTCCCAAGTAACTGTCATGGGAGTTGAGACTGGTAAGGTTCGTAAGGGCTATTCAGCTAACTGCAAAGATGTTCAGAAGAGAATTAACTGTATTCCATGGGCCGACAGGATGGAAAAGGGATGAACGATTTAGAAGCATGACAAAAAGAGAGTTAACTCCCATATGCTGTGGTTTGACCATGTGCAAGGTGGCACAATGTTGTCTACATTTACAGAGGAATGTTGTGAAAATGAATAGGATATTATCTTCAAAACAATTAGAGGCATTTGGACAAAAGCCACTATGAGAAAAATGCAAGTATATCATCTCTGAAAAGACACTTTAAAAACACGTTAGTTTGAAAGGCAAAATACAAGAACAGATTGGACTTAAAGATGTTATTAGATCCTTTGTAGAATGAGGTTGAACGTCCTATGTAAACAGAAACCATTCGGAATTACTGTTACGAAAAGCTAATAGACAGAGATGAATAGGATGTAGCCATTTGATTTACCTGTGACAGGAAGAGAAGGCCATCTAACAAACTGGAACAAAAACATAACATACAATTTCAGGATTTTTTTAGAGAAAAATAGTGAGTTTCCTTTCCTTCAGACAATATGTTACACATATGGCAAGTTCCTTAGCTTGATAAACATCTACAAGTAGATTGCTTTGAGACAGATGGCAGTTTCACGACTTTGCCTTATTAATTTCCATGCCATTAGACTGAATAATTCAGAATTCAGATGATCATCTCAAATTCCGTCTCTGAAAATCAACAGAAGGCATCAGGGTAAGTGACCAAGGGTAGGAATGAAAATATCCCAGTTGCCGTTAGTAACTGATTTTTGTCATGGTCAGGAAATGGTGGGACAGGCCAAGTCTTGGGATTCCAGAAATGGAGACAAGGCTATCGATGGCATCTCCTGGTTATTGCTGAGTGCAACACACAAAGATTTACAAAAGAGAGAAGAGAAGAAGGTGAACTGAAGAATGATGACTTGGCACATAAGGCTCTTTGGACTTCACAGAAATGTTTAAAAAGTCAGAAGAACTAAACACAAGGCAGAAGACAACAGGTAGGAGGAGAAGCAGTAAAATGTTACTGCTATTTGCATGAAATGGAAATTCAAAAAAATAATTTCAAGGTTCTCAGCACCAGAGATTTACTGCACATCAGAGAGGTAACACTCAGGGGTGAAGGCAGAGCGAGCTGCCCCCTCTCACCTTACCCGGCCGGTCTCGTCTCCTCTCCCATCTCCAGCAGGTGTCAGCGTCTCCCCTACACAACGCCCAAGGCCAGGCCAAGGCTTCTGCTAATGGAGGTAAGTGACCTCCTCTAGCAGAAAATGGAATTCAACTTCCATAGTAGAGACCAAAAACCCAAACCTCCATGCCACTGATTCCAGTCAGCTCCTTTCTACCTCTCGCACAAACACATTCAGGTTTTCCTTGGGAACATAAATTCGGAGGATGGATAAACAATTCAAGGCAGGGTCTCCTCCACCTCAGCACTCTGACATCATATGTTCTCTGTTGTGGGGCTGTCCTGTGCAATGTGGGACCTTTAGCAGCACCCCTGGCCTCTACGCTCCAGGCGCCAGTACGATCTTCCCACTCTCACTGGTAGCAATGAAAAATTTCTCCAGATGTTGTCCAGTGTCCCCTGGGAGAGAAAATCATCCCAGGTCATTGAGAGCCAGTGCTCTAGACAAGACAGGAAAAGGTCACCTAATAATTGCAAAGAGTTAGTGCCACTTCTGGACCTGGAAGCGTGTGACATGTCACATGTATAGTTGATGGAAGATGTAGACAGGAAAGCGTAGACTGCATGGCTCAGATTTATTCTACAAAAGCAACAACAAACGCTGATATAGTTCCTGACATAACAGGTCACAAATCCTTTCATATATAGTGTGTCATTTAATCCTCATTGTACTCTGAAAAATCCATAATCTCTAGCTTATGAATGAGAAAGCCAGGGCGTGGAGTGGTCAGATGATTTGTCTAAGACCTAAGATTTAACTAGAAAGAGATTGAGACCAGAATCAAACCAAGGCCCTCAGACTCCAGATTCTGGGCTCTTTTTGCAAATTGTCTCTCATGGGAGTGGAGGGTAGGACCCGTGGTCTCCCGGCCAGAAGCCAGTGGGATGTATCATTAACAGCGCTGAGCCATGAGGTAGCTCAGAGCTGAGCCATGAGGTAGCAGTTCCTTTCGCTTTCAGTGGGGATGAGGACAAGAGGTTGGGAGGGGATCCCGCATCTCTGTATGTGCTACAGCATTTCATTAAGAAAGATCTTTGCAGATCAGCTCCTGTGCTTGTTTCAGACTTTCCAGCTATACCTGACATTAGTGCCTGGAATGCACTAAAACAACAGGTACAGAGAAAAAAATACTTACATCCATACTTACTTTTAACATCATACTTTAAAACTTTAATTTTGCGTTTTTATTATACAAATGTTAGTACAGTCATATACATTATATATTACTATTATATATTATTATAGTAATATAATATGTATGTAAAACAATGTGTGTGTGTTGGTTTTCATGCACAGTTTTTTTAACTGATGGATTGCATGGTTAATCAAAAAATTTACAAACTACTTTTCCAAAGAAGATATGCAATTACTAAAAATATCCCCTCAGAAATATCAGTCCCCTGAGACTCAACAAGTCCCATGCTGACCTCTCAGTGTTTCCTCCCCATCTCCTCTCAGATCTCACTGCCGAGTTTCCACCCATGCAAGAGGCCCAGCCCCGACGTTGGAAGTGGTTCTCTCTCCTCCCCTGTGGCAGGCTGAGGTCACCCAGGCCTGTGGACTCCTCAGTAATACATCATGACCAAACAGGGCTATCCTTGGGATGGAAGCTCGGTTGCACATCATAAAAAGCATTATTGCAATTTAGCATCATAGATATAAACGCTCAGTAACTGTACGACTTTTATTTTACACATTTACAAACATCCTGAGAAGGGAACTAGAGGCCTTACCAGACTGTCACAGTGATGCATGACACAAGCAAGGCCTAGAACCCTGCACTAAGGCAATGGGCACACTTCTGGGGTCGTTGTTGCTGGGATCACAGGAATAATAACTTCGATTAGTGAGCCATTCCACACACACTGCTTCATTTAATCCTCAGCACAAGGCGTGAAATAAAATCCCTCTTATGCTTTGGAAACCATGAAGTACAGGTAGACACTGTTATTGAGTTAAGAAACCTCCTTTCTCTTCCTGTTTGCTAAGAATTTCCATCATGAATAGGTGTTGAGATTTCGAATCATATTAGATTTCCTGGAAAATCGCAAAGACAGCCGAGAGAGTTCTCTGTATCCCTCACTTAGTTTCCCCGAATATGAATATCTTACATTACATCTTATATTTGTCTATACTGAGCAATCAACGTTGAAGCACTACTACTAACTAAGCTCCAGACTTTATTTGGATTTGACCAGTTTTTCCACTAATGTCCTCTTTCTGTTTCCAGATCACCCAGGATACAGCACCGCAGGTATCATCATATCTCCCTGGAGGTTCTAGGCTGAAATCTTAGTCTTTAATTTTCATGATCTTCACAGTTTTAAGGAACACTGATCAGGTATTTCACAGAACTTCCTCAGTATGGGTTTGTCTGATGGTTTTTTCATCATGAAATTGTGGTTATTTGGTTATGGGAAAAATCCTACAAGGTGCAGAGCCCTTCTCAAAACATCGTGTCAGGGCTCTACGTACCAAGTGATGACACCCGTTCCAAGGACAGCCCTGCTGGATAGTGATATATTATTATTTTTTTAACACAACCATACGTTATTTAGGATTTTTGCAATTATGTTTATTCATTTTCTTTGTGCTATTTTCTTCCAGTTTTGCTCTCAAGAGTTAACCTGCCTTCTTTGATTCCTCTTTTCAGTTCTCTGAATAGTTTGTAGGAGAGAAAGGGTTAACCTTTGAAGATTTGGAAAACATTGACTACAAAATGAACTGGGTATATTGTTTCTTTTGGCGGGGGCGGGGGGCAGCCTTTGATTACTTATTCAGTTTCTTCAATATTTATTGGCTTATTCAGGACTTTTATTTTTTCTTGAGTAATTTTCGCAATTTACATTTTTCTAGTAAATTATTTCTTTCAACTAGATTTCAAATTCATTTTTAGTAATTTATTTGAGACAAATTGGCTGTTACACTCCCCTTTTTATTTGTATTAGTGTCTATCTGTGCCTTTTTCCTGCACCCAGTCTTTGTGAAAATGTGCCTATTTTATCAGCTATTTCAAAAGAGCAGGTTTTGAATATCAGTTTCCTTGGTATCCATGTCATTAATTTTTGCTCCTTTTTTTATGTCCTTCTGCCTGTTTTTGTTAAGTTTACTTTGTTCTTTTTCTGATTCTTAAATTGAATGGTTTGCATTTATTTTCAATCTAGAGCTTTAGCTTATGAACTACAAATTCTTTTAAAACATTATCTTTCTAGTTGTATTATAGCTAAGAATATCATTTGAATAGTATAGATTCTTCACATTTGTTGAGATTTTAATCTTCTTCGTGGTCAATTTTGTCAATGTTCTATAAGCATAGAAAAGAATGTCTCTGTCTGTTGGATGCAAGTTCTCATTTATTTGTCAAAACTCACCTGTTAATTTTGTTACTTAAAAATTATCCATGTCTTAAGTTTTTTTGTTTATTTATTAGTTTGTTAGAATAATAATCTCCCACTTTGTGCATTTCTCAAAATGTTTAAATAATTCTGTTAGCTTTTGCTTTATATATTTCAAATTATATTGTTGGGATAATATAAGACAGTGATTTTTATGTCATTTGGTGGATTTTGCTTCTTATTAGCATATGACACCCCTCCATTGCCTATTAAGGCTTCTATTGCTCTAATATTACTACTACACATGCTTTCTTTAGCTTAGTATTTGCCTAGTATATGTATTTTTCATCCTTTTTTTTTCAAATCTTTCAGCATGGTTTTATGCATGGAAAGTCCACAGCGATTAAATATTTTTATCTTTCAAATAATACAAAGTTTTAGCTAAGAATTGAAAACTTCTCTAACATGATGTCATTACTGTCCAGAGTTTAAGTTTGACTTAAAAAAATACTACAAAAAGCCAAAGTTAATAAATCTTATTGAGATATATATTAATTTTGGGACTTGCCATTATTTCTGGTATCTCAGTCTTAGCTTTGGATTTGTTCTTCTTGCAAATGTACTTACTTTGACAGTACTTTTACTTAGAGTTAGTAAAATTTTTTAATCTTTATATATGTCTGAAATTGTCTTTATTTTACCTTCACTCTTGAATGATATCTTAATTGTCTATAAAATTTTAAGTAGTTGGTTTTATTTTTTCTCAGCACTCTTGAGATGTCAATCCATTGTCTTGTATCTCTGCTGATAATTCCACCAACAATCCAATTGTTTCTTTGTGGTAGCCTGTCCTTTCTCTCTGTTTGACCTAAATATTTTCTTGTTGTCTTTAATGTTTTCCAGTTTTGTCACAATGTGGATAGGATAGGGTTTATATATTCAATCTTTCTCAACTGGGGGGTACATTTCCAATCTGAGGACTAGTTTATAACCCACTAATCTCTCCTTTAGTGATCTAGTTAAAAGTTTATCCACTCTATGCAACTTTCAGTTTTATAACCAAAATTTATAATTTGTTCTTCTTCATATTCACCTGCTCTTATTTCAGGATTTCTATCCTTTTCAAAAAAAGTAGTTTCTCAATCCCTCTCATACTGTTGTAGAAGTTTATTTTAATCCAGAACGAATATATGTTCCAAATTTGTATTTGTGGGCTGTCTTTTTTAGCATTTGATTTTTTCATGGGTTACAAAATTTTTATTTGCAAACTTATTTTAAGTGGAAAGGTCTTCCCCCCGCAACAATTTCTCAATCTTTCTCAGTCTTTGCCCTATTCTACCTAGTAGTTGTGTGGTTGCCTCCACTCAACTCCTAGAACCCTAAGTCTGGCACCAGATAGCAGCTGGCAGCAGGTTTTTACTTTTTAAAATTTATTTTTGGTGGAAGGCTCCACTGTAGCCTCTAACTCTGAGCAGGAAGCCTGGTCCTGGTACACTGTCCTACAGGGACCCTCTTATTCCTCGTTATACCCCCTCCCACCCCCAGAAGTAGGCTCTCAGCCACCACTGCCGGCTTTTTGAATGGGATCTCAGGAAGCCTGTGGCTTCAGGCTCTCACTGCCTAGTGTTTCTACTCTGCTTCTGGTCTAATGAGATAAGATGTTACTCTAGTCTTTGAGCCCAGATCTAACAAACTTGGATTCTCTGCCTTTATGGCTTATCAATCACTGCTCTGTGTTCGGCACACGGCAAGCATTTGTGTGCAGCTGGGGTAAGTGCACAGAGCCACCACAGTGAGTGATGATGCACCCTTGAGAGCAGTACTCATAGTCTGCCAGGGGACTGACTAGCCCAGGCTGGGTTGGTTGGGGAAAGCCCCAAGGGGTGGATGAGAATTGGGATGGTCCTGTCAGGATGGGCAGTATTTAGACAGGCAAAGAGGAAGGGGTGAGGTGTTGCAGACAGGAGCAACAAATAATCCGGACATGAAGGGGAGAAACAAGAAAACTAAGTTGAAGGACTACCTAGCAAATACAATCTAGTTAAAATAAAAGGTCTATAAAGAAAGTAGTAAAAGCCAAGTTTGGGCCAGATGATGGCTGCACCTGATTTCTGAGGGATTTAGACTAAAAGTAATGGAAAGGCACTGAACTTTTTTGCATATAGCAACAGAAAAAATAGCTATTATTTATTAAAAGCTTATATTTTTGGCAATCATTGTGCTAAGTGCTTTGCGTAAATTATCTCATCTGAGCCTCAAGCAACCTATACAAGAGATACTATTATTATACTCATTTGATAGGTAAAACATTAGAATTTAGAGGGATTAAATAATTTTCCTGAAATCCCATAGGCTGAATAACAGTCAGAAAGGTATCAGGTCCTAATCCCCAGAACCTGTAAACGTTACCTTATTAGGAAAAAGAAGGGTCTTCGCAGACGTGATTAAGTTAAGGATCCTGACATGAGGAGATGATTCTGGATTACCTGGGTGGGCCTTAAATCCAATCACCTGTCCTTGTCCGAGAGCAGCAGCAGGAGCTTTGATACACAGTGTGCAGAAGAGGCGGAGAAAATGTGAAGACAGAGGCAGAGATTGAGTGATGTGGCCACAAGCAAAGAAATGCTGGCCACACCGGACACCGGAAGAGGCAAGGAATGGATTCTCCCTGAGAGCCTTAGAAAGGAGCATGGCACCGCCAAAAGCTTGATTTTGCCCCAGTGAAGCTGATGTTGAACTTCTGGCCTTCAGAACTGTGAGAGAATACATTCTGTTGTTTTAAGCCACCAACATTTGCTACAGCAGCCATGGGAAACTAATACGGGCAGTGCAAGAAAAATTCAGGATATGACCAGTCATTGTGACTCTAGACTTATGGTCATACTCTAGAAAAAAAAACACAAAAAACACTGATTTTGGATGATTATTCTAGAAATGATGTGGGAAACTGAACAAATAAGACAAGCTAGAACGGGAAGATAATTTAGGAGACTATGACAATCACTCAAGTATAACCAGGCATTTGAATGTTTATGAATTATAATTAACATTTCAGCTAAATTTTTATTCAGTGGTGCAATTAGCACGTAGAGATAAAGAAGAAATGCTCTAGAGTTAATTCCAATCCTAGGAGATGCATTATCATACTGATAACTTAAATTGTCCATTTTCATCCATGGTTGTAAACAGAGCATTTTTTCATTTATTCTTCAGGAGCCCATATGTGACCCTTGTTCTGGTTCTTAAGTTATAAGAACTTCCGAATCCAAGCTGAGGCATTAAACAAGATAGTATTTAAATTGCTTTATAATTCAGGTAAGTACCATGCACAGTTTATAATGTGTAATTATAAAAATATCACTGTCAAACTGATGACAGGTTTATAATTTATTTTAAATTTGCAGTTTTGGGAACTTTGATATGCTAATGCCCATGGCTTCTCTGACGAGTGCTCTGTCCCCTTCTGTTCCGTCATTCTGGGCACATAGCCTCTGAGTCAGGCTTTGGGGCAGGTAGATCTGGGTTCTAAGGCTGGAAGAGGTGTTTTAACTGAGCCATAGTTTCCTCACCTATAAAATGGTAAAATGCCATGTACCTAACAGGGCTGCTTGTGAGGAGTAAGCGCGAGGACGTTCGTAAAGACCCTGCTCAGGGCCTGGTTCCGAGCCACACAGCACAGTCAGTGGGCTCTGGGGCCGGGCGCCTGGCTGTGGCTCCAGATTCTGTCATTTGCCAGCAGGGTGACCCTGAGCAGTTTCTCCTTCTGTAAAATTTGTTCCTGTCTCTTGGGGTAGTGAAGATTAAATGAGTCTACATGTATACAGCATCTGGCACTTTGTAAGCACTTCGTAAACAGTCACTATTATTGTTGTTATTATTTATAGCATGTCTGGGTGGAGCCCAAACACCTGACTTGGAGCACAGTTTTAGATCCCACGTCTAAAGGAGGACTGGCAGCTTTCTAGGGGCATGAGGCGAGAGAGGAGGAGGGAGCAAAGGGATCCGAGAGCTCTCTCTGGTTTAGGAATGATGGTTCTGTATTTGTTGCATGTGAGATCTTTGGGCTGCCCTTTGAATTGACGGGATTTTTCTGAGGATGTTGGTCGGTTCATTCAGTTCCATCTTGGCACAAGACCGAATCTTTATTGTACTTAAAATGCCGGAGGAATAAAATGACGCTGAGGACTGGCAAGCGAACAATGAAGCAGAACAGGGAGGTACAATGTTTGGAATATATTCAAAAAGGGAAAATATATTATGGTCAATGCACACATTGTAGGTCACGGATAATGATGAAATTTAAATTCATCTCCAAAGTCTGCGTGACATTGCGGAGTGGGGAGACTTGCGAATGATGCATAAGCAGGTCCCGTAAAACAGAGCTCATTAGACAACGGGGATGTCAGACATGCACTGTGACAGATAAGGCTTCTGCACACAAACCTCCTGTTTCACATTTCAAAAATATTTCTAGTTTCAAAGCTATCGCGAAATCTCTTTGCTTATTTTTATATCTCAAAATAGTTCCAGTAAGAAATGCATTTGGAAACATGGTGTAAATAGGCGTTCTGTTTAAACTATTCATCTTTTGAAACAGTGATGCATCCAAAGTCTTTATATATGAGGATTCTAATAGTTATATCCCAGAATCTTTCTATGGTGTTAACACATTTAGTATGCATTTTAAATGAAAATGAAGAAATGGCAGAAACATTTGAAATCTATTTAAGATGACTCTATTTAATTCATCGCATATGATCTTCTTTAAAAAGTATTTAGTTGAATAAATTATTCAAAACCAAGTGTATAGAGTGGCATAAAATGGATTTTGCATTAGTTCATTCAGTAATTGGCAAAAAATCAAAGTGTAGTACAACAGTTTCAGCTATAACTATGAATACATTTAAGAGATTATGCTATAGAGGAAATCTAAGGATTATAGTAAACAGCAAAGTATTTTTAAAAAATGAACCCTGAAACTAACAAAAGCTGTGCAACTCTTTATTGAAAAAAATTTGAAGACATGAATGAAATACAAAAAAATCTAAATTAATGGAGATATATAATTTGTTTATGAATGGGAAAATTTGATCTCTTAAACATGTCAATTTCCCATAAATTAATCCATAACTCAAAACAGTTCCAAAAAATAATCCCAAGTCTTTTTTTTCTTTTTTAACAGATCTTGACAAGCTGATACTCAAATTTAAATGGAAGCACAAATGTTTAAGAACAGATCAGATCATTTTGAACAAGATGGAGGGAGTAAATATCTGTAGTAGTTAAAACAAGAGAGGCAGGAAACCTGCATGCCTAAGGGGAAACTTCACATTGGAGAAAGGCCCACTCCTGTGTTAAGGATGAAGCATTTCATAACTGATTCTGGGACAATTACATCACTGCGACAGGGAATGGAGGTGCACCAAAACCCTCAAACCACAAAGGGAGGATTTGATGAATCTGATTATACTAAATTTATAATCTTATTTTTGTAAAAGCCCCAATAAATAGGAATAAAAATTAAACTGAAGTCTGGAAACACATGTAACCAAGGAGTAGTACTCATAATGAACATAATACCAACAAACTGATAAGAAATAAATAGTCCAAAGAAAAGATGAGCAAAGCATTTAAATAGGCAATTTTTAGAAGAGAAACTTGATTAATGTAAGAAAAGATGGTCAACTTCACTAGTCATTAGGAAAATTCAAATGAAAAGACACCATCTTACACCCATTTGTTTAGCAAGAATTAAAGTGTTTGGCATTTCCGGTGTCAGCCAGCATGTGTAGGGACGCGAGTCTCATATACTACACGTGGGCGTGTAGACTGGAGAGCTATTTGGCAGTATGCAGAAAAGTTAAAGATGCATTGCATATAACTTTCAGCCCAGCTTTTCCACTTTTATGTATATGCCTTAAAAATCTCTATCTCACAGGTACCAAGAGAAATGTGAAAGATTTCCTGAATCATTGTTTATAATAAAGAAAAATTAGAACATTTAAACTGACAAGAGAATGGATAAATTGGGGTTTATTTATGCAATATACACTCTTCAGCAATTAAAATGACTTAACTAGAATCACCTATAGCAATACAGATCTCAAAATAATACTGATGCATGAGAAAACACGTTGACGAATGACATGTGCTGTATTATTATACTGTTTCACATAAAATTTAAAAACATGAAAAAATGTATTTATGGTTTCAGATATATTTACTGAGAGTAAAAAAATGCACATGAATGATAAATAATGATTTCAGGGAACTCATTTCCTCTGAGGAGGGAGGAGGGGTGATATATTTAGAGGAGCGGTCTGCAGGTGGTGTCAATGTTAGCTGAAATGCTTTTTTCCTTAAGAATCTTGTGAAGCACATATGGGAAACTTAAGATTTGATAAAATTTATTGGTGGGTATACAGGGATTCATATGTTTGTGTCTAAATTTTTCTGGATGTTTGAAATATTTAAACGGACATATTAATTCATTATTATTATCAGTTATTTACACAATAGGAAAAAGAACGCCATTCTGCAATTCCAGAAATTGAAGTTTTTTTCCCTTCATTTTAGATTTTCTGAAATTAAAAAGCAACTTACATTCAAGATGTACATTCATAGAGTATTTTTTCCCCTTAAAAGCCATTACAGAATCGATGCCGTGTCCTACAATGTTTGGTGCTTTGGACGTTAGTTTTGGTTGTTATCCTTCATGTAAACATAAAAGTCCTTTGGTTTATGGGATGGATTTATGAATCAGGCAAGCTTGTTAGGGTAGGTAGGAAAGTGAGACGTGAACAGAGGAACTAACCACAGGTCGTGTAAACAAACGGGGTACTGAGTAAGAGAACACTGCAAGATGAGGGCAGCCATAAGTGCCACAGAAAGTTAGTGCAAGAAAAGCAAGACATGAACAGAGAAAACACAAAAGAAGGCAACATAAACAAATGGGATGCTGAGTAAGAGAACATTCTATAATAATAACAAAGGTAAGGGTGACCATGACTATCACACAGGCGACATTATACATTACAAGCCCTCCCTCCCTCCCCGCCGTCCAAGGGCTTTGGACACCACACCACCTGGGGCTAACCATATAAGGTGGAAAACTCCTCCGCCTGACAGCAGGAAGGAGACAACATCCCCACTGGGCAAGAAAAAAAAGGAGAAGAGACAAGGTCGGGAAGGAGGAGAGGCCAGACAAGAGAAAAAGGGATGACCCAGAGACCCAGAGCTACCGTCCGCTGGGACGTGTGCCCACTCCTGTCCCTTTTGGAGTGTTACTATTGCTTGCTAATCTTTTTAACACCCCTCCCTCCGTGTCTGTGGGTGTACTTGCCTAATAAACTCCTTTCAGTTTGCTTTGCTGCTTTGGTGTTTGGTTTCAATTCTTTGTCTCTGAGCTCCAAGAACTGAGGACGATCACTCACCAGTAACAAGCTGGCTACTTAAGCTACCAGTTCCTCTTCCCAAAGCAATGGAGGGAATCTCCAAAGCAGGCTGGCTTCATGGTGTGCAGCATGTGAAGCTGCTCAGTGGCCCTGCGCTTAGCAGCGTTGTAAGCTTGGTTCCGTGCCCTGCTGTCTTGAAACTCTTAATCATTTTGTCTTTGAATTTGTGTCCTGGACTCGAAGTCGTGGGACTGGAGCACACGCATGCGCAGAGCAGACAGGCAGAAGGCGTGTCCTCTTGCTCCTCCTAGCTGCACCTTCTCTCTGAGTGTTCCTGATGCCCCATGAGGACAGAATTCTGGTGAACCCACAGTGAGCAGGGTCAAAGCATGCGTGCTACGTCTATGACCGAGTAAGCAGGAGCACTTATAGTCCTGAGAGGCCGTACTTTCTGAAGGAACCAGAACTTGCTTTGAATGCAGAAAGAAGGCAGGGGCACTCTAAGAGACAGGAATGACCCATGAACCCCGTCATATCCTTCTTACTCCAATGCCTTCCCCGTATGAGCCAGGAAGGGAAGATGAAAATGGTGACACGGAACAAAAGGGACAGATAGGGGATTCCATAGTTGCTTTCCCTTTCAGTTCTTCCTTCTCACCAGTAAGCTCAAAGTAGAATGTTGGTAGAATGTGAATGTATCAAGAAGTGAAATAAAAACAGTTGAATTAGTTTTGTGCAGCATTTCCACGGTTCTTGCTAAAACTAAGTGCATATGCATATACAACCTATGAAATTCAAGTCGGTTCAGTAATTTCACATATGAGTTAGTTGGTCTTATGTTTGCATTTGAAATTGGAATTACACCATGTAAAGATGGATGGTAAAATTCATGCTAATAATTTAAAAGTTTAATTTTTCTTTTCTTAGAATGCAATTAAATGGCAAGTAAAAAATACCATGACAAAAAGGAAAAAGCTTTATATTTTATTTAGTAGCACTTTTTTCCTGCTTTTGGAACAAGAGGTCCCACATTTCCATTTTGCACGAGGCCCCACAAATTATGTAGCCAGCCTTGCTTGATAGGCGAGATCTACAGCATCTCTCTGCCAGTGGCAGAGACTCGATGGACAAGCAGAGAAGGGACTGTGTCTCCTATCGGCAGAGTGAAGCGGGAAAAGGAAGCAGGATAGCAGGCTTGTCTCCAGGGCTATTCCAGTAACACAGGCCCCACAAACGATCTACTTCTGTTTTAGGAACAAACAAACATGAATCAAACTGTTTTTGTTTGAGACTTACACACCAAAAGTCAGTTAATTCTTCTCATCCTCCATGGTGAACATAAGTGCACATTTTTCTTGTTGCAGAGACTCGTAGCTATTGATTGAAATTCATTTCCTCTTGTTCTTGAGTGTTTGATGGACGTTTCCCAGACTCCCATGTGGTGAGTGTGGTCCTGTGATGGAGTTCTAGCCGATGGACGAAAGTTTAAGTGGTAGGTGCCCCTTTCGGACCTGGCCTATTGAAACCTCCCTCCCAACCTCTGCTGCGTGACTGGGATATCTTGAGGCCACATGTGGAATATGACGGCATAGGCCCCTACGACTGCATGGGTCAGCATCCTCTTGTCCCCATCCTATCTGAATCTGACTGGCATTGGCTTATTAACCTGAAAAACATATCAACTTACTGATTCTTAAGCCACTGAATTTTGCTGGTATACTCTGTTACTTTGGCTTGGTCTAGCTTAACTTAACTGATATGTTCACAGTGAACGTTCACAATGAACGTCATATGGACAAAAGCAGCCAAGAAAAATTACCCAGAAATGACTCTCCCTAATCCCCATTACCTTTCTTCTTCACTAATCCTAGGGAACAACTTTTAAAATTACATTTTTCTAGTGCACATGCAATTGGTATTATTTGAAGCTCCACTTGGAAGTGAAAGAAAGCTTTTGCTTCCACTCCCAGGAATCCATGTTCATATTAAATACAATTAAGAATTATTTAGGCATTTTTCTTATGGACTTAATACATGGCATTGAGAGTCCAGAAGTAATGCACGAGTTGAGTATAGCTCCTGCCAAGCAGCTGCCAGAGCGGTGTCAGAAGCCTTGGGTTCTCCTCCTGGCTCTGTTGCCACTTGCTTGTAACCATCGTGGTCTGTGTCTCTGCTCTCTAAGCAGGACTGCCCTCAGCGTCCCAAGGGTATGACAAGGCTGTTTTAACTGCAGGGGACATACAAACTGCTTAAAGATTCTTAGAGGAAAAGTAAAATAGAAAGAATAATATTCTAGTTGTCTTATTTTAAATAGAAGTTGGGTATCAAAAGGGAAACTTGTTCTCATTTACTTTATAAATAATGATTCCTGGTATTCAGATTCTTCTTTTCTTCCTTGCAAGAGATCATTTTATTGTGCTAGGACTAGGCAGTTTGTTCTATTGCTTAAATAGGCAATTGATTAAATTTATTGATGAGCATATTCAAAGGAATGCTATTAAAATAGTCAGAATAATATTCTAGTTGTCTTATTTAAAAGGGAAACTTGTTCTCATTTACTTTATAAATAATGATTCCTGGTATTCAGATTCTTCTTTTCTTCCTTGCAAGAGATTATTTTATTGTGCTAGGACTAGACAGTTTGTTCTATTGCTTAAATAGGCAATTGATTAAATTTATTGATGAGCATATTCAAAGGAATGCTATTAAAATAGTCATTTTTTAGAGGGAACTAATCACATTCTTCTGAGATGGCATGACATGCAATAAAAGCTGCACATGAATGGCTAGACAGGACTCTAAATGTGAGCCTTGTGTCTATGTTTTGGTTGAAGATAAAACCAATGCCACATATTAAATTAATAGATTATAATATTCAAAAAGTGCTTATTGGGTAAAGTATTGTGGTAGGGGTTACGCAAGGGAATGGGAGAATTTGCAAAAACTAAGTGAGAAGTTTACATTACCCTTGTGTAGAATTTGCCTAATAACCCGCTCACACGTCTGAGCCCCTTTGGTCCCCACAACACTTTCATGAGGTGGGAGGGTCAGGATGACTCCATTTCATAGCTGAGGGCGTTTAACGTTCAACAGCCACTGTGTTAGTTTCCTTGGGCTGCCATTAAAAAGTACCACAAACTTTCTGATTTAAAACAACAGAAATTTATTGTCTCATAGTCTAAAACCAAGGTGTCAGCAGGGCCACACTCTCTCTGAAAGCTTTAAGAGAAGAATCTGTTTTATGTCTCTCTCCAAATTCTGGTAGTTGCCAGCAATCTGTGGCATTTCTTGTCTGGAAGACACATCACTCCAGTCTCTGCCCCCGTCTTCACGTGGCATTCTTACTTGTGTGTGTCTGTATTGACATCATCTTCCTTCCGCGTGTGTCTGCTTGTGTCTTCTCTTCTTACAAGGACACCAGTGACATTGCATTAAGGGCCCACTGTACTCCAGTATGGCCTCGTCTTAACAAATTATATCTGCACAACCCTATTTCCAAAGAAGGTCACATTCTGAGGTTCTGGTAATGACGTGGATTTTGGCGGGACTCTATTCAATTCACCTGCAATGTTTCGGGCTCAGTGAAGTTTCCCTAACTGTTCACGGTCCAATCAGACACAATTCCAGGCACACGACCCGCTGAGAGCAAAGGCGTGGTGAGGGGAAAGTGCTCCCCGAGTCTGCTGCGGCAGGGCTTGCGGCAAGAGGACTGGGACGTAGGTGTCAGGGCAGGGGCCAGCAGCGGGAGACGATGCCAGAAAGGCATGCTGTGAGCTGAGTGGGAAAAACTTTGGAAACCGCTTAGTAAAGTTTTGACCTTATGGTGTGGAGAGTGTGCGCGTTGGGGGGCGGTTATTGAAGGGCTCTGTTGAGAAGTAGTGCAAGCGGTGGGTTAAGATGCTTTGGGAGACAGGAGCTCTTCCAGGTAGTCGATGTTAAAGGTGATGAGCATTCGAAACAGAGGATCGGAGAAGAAAGTGAGAAAGAAAGGAAAGAATAATGACGCAGGAAAGGCAAAATGGGCAAAAAACTAGTTACTGACTTAATCTGAAGGTCAAAGAAAGAAGAAAAATAGAGCGAAAGAGCCAAATGTTGGGTCGAAAGACTCCCGAGAACTCGCCCAAGAATGGAGAATTCTCTTGACAGACAAGGAAGCTGGGCGTGATGTCCACTTCTACGAACTTGTTCAGCGTCACGCAGTTGCTCAGTGCGACCACGCTTCATCCCAGTGGGACAGACACAAGAAACAAGCAGCTTTGTGGTTATAAGGCTGCGTATGCAGCTTCCTTTCTTCATTGTTCCCAGTTCCTTGCCTGGGACATTGCTTCTTTGTCTTTGGCACGTCTCCTTTTACTTTTTTGTCCGATTATGTTCCCAGGAGCTGTAAGAGGCACACGATGTACACTTTTCTTGAGAAGACAATGCCTATTCCAGATTGGTGTTAGTCCTTCCATCTTTCTCTTTGTTCCTTCATTTTCTGGAATGATCTACCTCTTCTAGACTTGTTTTTTTTTTTTTCCCCAAACATGCCCTTATAATTTGTCAAGCGCTATTTTAAGCATTCCGTAAATATAAACCCATTTAATCCTCGTAAGCAAACCTACTGTTACCCTGTTTTGTAGATGAGGAAACTGAGGCACGGTGAAGTCGAAGAACCTTGACCAAGGACACACGGTCAGTAAGAGGTGGAGTCAGGGCTCCTAACCACTGCCATCTGCCACGCTGCCTCATGATCTGTGGGAAGACGGGGTCTGCTGGCCAGGGCAGCATTTGCTTATCCCTAAGACCCGGGTGGCCACTGGGCACAGAGCACTTTGTAGCCTCCAATCATAAGAAAACAAGGAACAGTCACAATTTTGAAATGCAGGCACTGTTTAGAGTGGATAACACATACAGAATAGGATTATTTGTGAGGAAATGTGCAACCGGTGTGTTTGTGCCCTGGTGGTGAGCTCAGGCAGCAGTCCCAGTCCCTCATCTCTCACCTGGCCATTTTTTGCCCAGTGTCAGATACTGTACACGCCATCCATGGCTGAAGTCACAACAAATCTAGTAAATATGATAGTTCCCTATGATAAGACTAAATCTGCCTTCAAAATTATTAACATTATAATCTCAAAGTAGTGGTTCTCAAATTTGAGAACCAAAAATCACTTGGAGAATTTAAGTGTAAATTCCAGACCCTTCACCCACTTCCCCCCAGATTCTCACTCAAGAAATGAGGTGGGGCATAGGAAGCTCCATTTGTAGACAGCACAGTGAGTCTGACTCAATTCGTCCAAGGACACACTTTAAGAAACACCATTAGAGCATAAGCCACCACAACCGACTATGGCTTTTAGGTGTTTTCCTCGATATTTTGAATTATTTTTAGAATATTTAGAATTCTCTTATATTTAACATTTAACCCACACCATCTAGGTTTCTACCAAAAAGCAAGATGCATGAGATACCTATCAAATTTTTATCACTGTTTTTTAAATAATAAACTCTTTAGAACATACTTAAAGGGGGATTACATCTGGAAACTTCATGATATGGACATAAAAAATAGCTTTCTGTGAAAGAAGGTATCCAAAATCATTATTTAGTTGGAAATTTTCCCATTAGTTATCAATTTTGGGCAAGTCGCTCTGTGCATAATATGT
The DNA here is from genome assembly GCF_000956105.1 of Propithecus coquereli. Lineage (NCBI taxonomy): Eukaryota > Metazoa > Chordata > Mammalia > Primates > Indriidae > Propithecus > Propithecus coquereli. Next base: position 10,552,849 of record NW_012148063.1, on the reverse strand, counting down.
ACACAGTTTTGGCTAAATGATAACCTGAGATCTTGTCCGTGATTATGGTACTGGCGTGTATCATGTGAATCTTCCACAATTCATGTAAACAATCTGTCAGGGTTTTAAAGCTTCAGAGGCTGAATATCACTGCACTAACCATTTTATGTTCCATTTCAGCAGTAAATTAAGTTATATAACTTGCATGAATATAGCTCAATTTTTTAAAAAGCTCAGCCTACAGACAAGAGAAATGACAAAGGCTTCCTAAATTCATTTTCTACATGATGGACATCCATAATGGAGCCCATCAGTTTCCATCAGAATACCAGATCTTAAACTGCCAGGCTGCGGTGGCTGCCCTGGCTGGAGGTATTTGTATTTCTTTTCCTAACATACTTAGTGCCTTTAAGTAATCAAGTTTTCTCTTGCTCAGCTACTCCTGACTAGAACTAAATTATAATTCTTTAGGAAGATGTTTAAACTCATTGTCCATTTACAACCGAGGGCAATTTCTCAGCCCTGATTCTTGTTCCAAAGAAAGCCTAGATTAATATCCTGACAATTCAGCTCTTGCTCCACTTCCTCAATTTCATCCAATTTTAAGTGAGTATAGAGAATCATCTTCTCCAGATAATCTCACCAATTTTGGTATTTTAAAACAATTACACTTTAAATTTAAAAATCTTCTGGAAATTGGAAATTTCAAAGCTCTTTGAAAAATAATAAACCACAGAACAAAGAAGTATTTTAAAAAATACATAGCACGTATTCTAAACTTTATGTTATGAGATGGATTATAAAAGCAAGCAAGACATATTAAAATACATTTTCCTGCCAAAACAAAAGATACACTATTTCAACAATTTCTGTTAATTTAAAACTAATCAGCAGGCTTTCATCAGACCATAGTATGCTCTTTGAAATACATCTGTGCTTAGAAGTTACAGGCACATGGTGTCCAAGTGATGTGGCAGAACCCAAATGACAAGATTGTCATGATAAGTCACTTCTGCAAACTCTGAAGATATATATATATATATATATATATATATACACATAAAGGATATATACACTTTTCTATGTGTGGTCAAGCCTTTTGCTACTTAAATGTCATGACTGACTTAATTCCACAGCCAAGGGAAATAAAACTAGTAGAAATTAATCTAAACAAAGACATACACAGGTATAAGGTGATCTGAAGATTCTTACTAAACAACAAAAAATCTCGAGGACCACTTTGTGCAGGTGGTCCCCTGGGCAAGCAGTAGACAAAACCAGTAAGTCCCCCCTTTACAGGGCTTAAAGTCTCAGAAGAACGAAGTTATGACTCATCCTTTCTCCACAGAAATATTAACTGACAAAAATCCCAATTAAAAGCACAGGTTATTTTTTATAAGTGGCATAAAAAGGCTCAAGTAGTAGTAGGCTGGGGCAATCTGTTCTTTAAACTTCACAGCATCATAATTGAAAAATATTTGTCTGAAATATGATGTCTTCGAGAAAAGTTGCTATTTTGCCTTCTGCACCCTCCAGGAGAAAGAGGCCAGTCAGAGCTCTGGAAACTACGTCACTTTTGCTGAATGTTAGAAATGGCATTTGCCATTTCATTTACTCTGTTGGTATTAGTTTACATAGTCTAGTTTAAAAATTGAAGGTACTATGATGGTTGAAGTCTGAAAATTCCTCAATGCTGTACTTTCATAATTGAGCTGTGTAGTAAGTTCCCAGCCACTCGGAGATTAAGAGTCAGGGAGTGGGTGTGGGGAGGGGCTACAGAGCACAATGACCTGTGTCCACCCTGCCTCGAATGGCACCTGAGCCAGTGTCCGGGACGTGGCAAGCAGCAGAGCCAGGGTGCAGTGACAGACTCCCCTTGTCTGGCATTGATGCCTGGCCAGCAGCTCAGGGCTGAGAAAAACAGGAAACACTGTGAACACGACAGGCCTTGTTGACTTGCCACTGCTCTCATTTTGTCCTCCTCTCTGTCTCGGTCTGTGCCATTTTGCTTTGATAATTATTCTGGGTTTTTATTTTAACAAAATCTAAATATATCCACTCTTAATAGGAATGGCTTATATGAAGTTATTTTATTTTCGCCCCTGCAGGGCCCTTTCAGATTCTTTTGCCACCACTGTACATGCCGTATTTTAATTTAATTGAGTATGTGTAGAAGGAGGGTGAAGCTTCGACACTGGGTGTCAGAAAGACAAGGAGAATTATTGTGACCTGTCTAAACGGCATTTGCTCTGTTCCGTTTGTAAAAGCCCTTGTAAATACTGAAGGCAATCTTGGTTTCAATGCTGTGTAAAAATAAGTTGTCACAGAAATTGGTTCTGTAAAATGAACAGAAGTGGAAGGACTCATCTAGAGGCATTAAATGTATTCAGCAGGTGCTCCATGGTGGTTCTGGTGTCCTATCCCAAGGTCAGCCATTCCAGCAAAGGCTGTTAGGCCTGATTTAGGGGTTAATGAGACCATATTTTGCACATGCTACTTTAGCAAAACGGAATGCCATTGGATTTTGGTATCTTGTAAATGAAAATACCATTTAGCATATTTTGTGTGAAATAAGAATCTCTCATCCTGCCAATCCTCGGTCCCCCAAAGATCCTCTTTACAGTTAGGTGCCTGATAATCCAATCTTTTTCCTATGCTGTTACTAAAGACAGACATAAATGTTTTTGTGTGTATATATATACATACACATGTATCATAAAAACAGAAGTTTTGTTTTGTTCTGCAAGTTTCATTTTGTACGTGTGTGTATACATGTGTGCATGTTTTATGTTATAATAAACTTTGGTCCTTTATATATAAAATGATACATACAAGAAATATTTTATAAAAATGCTGTACAGTGTTCCATTTTTCTACAAATGAACACCTAGACTATTAGACATTTTTACCATTTCAACATCTGTGTTGTTATACATTGTAGGCTATTTTCCAAGAAGTAGAGTTTGGAGATTGACTGGAATGCACACTTAATATTAAAATAAAGTGTTAAATTATCTTTTAAAAACATTGTGCTTATCTGCTTCTCATTAACCATTAACAAGAACGCCTGTTTCCTCAGAATTTCATAAAAACTGAAGGTTATATCTTATAGTGGTTTTAAATACTTTAAATATTAAAGAGGTGAATCGTGTCTTCATTGTTTTTGATTATTCACGTTTCTTCTTTTCTGAGTTTCTGTTTCTGTTGGGTAGTTTATCTTTTTCTCATTGCTATTTAGGAACTTTTTATATGTCTGGGGCATTAGGCCTTTACTGTTGTATGTGTTAAAATTATTTCGTCCCAATTTTCCATTTGTTGTGCAGCTCTATGTTGGGTTTTTCACTGTACATGAATTTTTAGTTTATATCATCAGACCTGCTTATTTTTTCCTTACACCTCCTAGATTTTGTTTTGTGGTTAAAGACAGCTTCCTCACTCTGACTTATTTAACAAATTATCTTATATTTTCTTCCAATACTTTTATAGATTTAATATTTTTACACTTAAATCTTTAAACAACTTGAAAAGTATTTAGGGAGTGCTAGGAAATATACATCCTGACTTTATTTTCTTCCAAATAGAGAATCAATTAATTCAATTCCATTTATCGAATAGTCTAGTCTTTCCTTATTGATTTAAAATACCACTTTTGTTGGATTTTTTAGATCCCCCCACACACTTGGATTTGGAGAGAGGGAGATCCATGGCGTTGCTGTTCAGTGGATATAAAGTTACAGTTACACAAGCTGAGTAAGTTCCAGAGATCTGCTGTCCAACATAGTGCCTACAGTTAACAGCAAGTTACTGTATACTTAAAATTTTGTTAAGAGAGTAGATCTCATGTTAAGTGTTCTTGCCACACTCATGCACACTAAAGGAAACTTTTGGAGATGATGGATATGTTTATTACTTAAATGTGATAACGTGAGTGTATATCTATCTCCAAGCCCACCAAATCGTATATATTAATTATGTGTGGTTTTTTGTATACCAATTTGTCTTAGTCTGTTTGTGTTGCTATAAAGGAATACCTGAGGCTGGGTGATTTATAAAGAAAAGTTTACTTGGCCTCGCATTCTGCCGGCTATCCAAGAAGCACGGCACCAGCATCTGCGACTGGTGAGGGCTCCAGGCTGCTTCCACTCATGGGGAAGGTGCGGGGGCTGTAGTGTAGAGATCACACAGTGAGAGAGGAAGTTAGAGAGAGAGTGGGGAGGTGCCAGGTGCTTTTTAACAACCAGCTCTCACGGGAACTAAAGAGTGAGAACTCACTCATTCCCTTGAGAAAAGCACCAAGCCATTCATGACGGACTTGCCCTCACGACCCAAGCCCTGTTCGTTAGGTCCTAACTCCAACTTTAGGGATCACATTTCAACATGAGATTTGGAGGTGTCAAACAAACCAAACTATAACACAATTATACCTCAGCAAAGCTGGCCAAAATGGAAAATAAAATAAAAATGTGTGTGTGTTTAGAGTAGGGTCAAGATGGAGAAATGTGAGAAATCAGAAATATGCCATTAAGTCAAAGGAGAACTTGTGAATTTGTCTATTTTTTTCTCTTAAGGTATTATGTAAACATGCTGAATGTCTTTACACTTGAAACTGTTCTATTCTCAGGGGAAATAGAGACCAGTGTGAATGCCTGTGGCAGGTATCCACCCGTATGAGAAGCACCATCAGTGGAAATGACCAGTAAGAAAGCACCCACTTCCCCTCTGAAAACTCTTCTACTTTTACAGATTAGAAAAAAAAAAATCATGAAAGAGGATGAAATAGATGCTCTATAAATCTAAAATAAACACACAGGAAAATGAGTTCCTAAGGGAAATGAGTTCCTGAAGGGTCCATTTTATGACTGAATAGTGACGTGAAATTCACGTACTAGGTGCATTAAGAGCAGAGAGGCCACAACAGTCCTGGATCAGTGGGAAGTGGCAGGTACAAGAGAGACCACAAACCCATCAGCTGAGCCGAATGGGAGTGAGTCCAACACTCTGTGCATGGCAGGAGTCCTGAAATAGACCGATAGCCATCAAAGAGAAGTGATACAGACTAATTCGTAAGTAAAAGGATTTGCAGTATTTGGCAAAGGCGTGAGAGTACTTTATGGCACTAAAATATAAGGTTATTGCAATATGACGGCTTTACCCACGGAATGGAAAAGAAAGATAAAAATAACGTGTGTATAATGCTTTGTAGTTTACACAGTGCTTTATCAAATTTGATTTTCACAACAAAATAATTATTCCTTTTATTTCTTAATGAATACACTCAAATTTGATGAGCTTAAATGTATGATCCAATACCCACATTTCAAGCATTCATTCACTACAGAAATATCTACTGGATTAGGTGTGGGTACATATAGCCATTTCTTACATTTGTAGTGATGGTGTTTTTATTTTATGACTTTGACATAGAAAACAGAAGACTATACCTAACAACTCTTGACTTTAGAACAGTTTCCATTTTATTTTTTAAGCAACACTTTCGTTCTTGAAGACTAATAGTCAGATGCTTCCTGGCGTTTGGCTGAAGGGTCTAGTGAGGGACGTCAGGGTTCCCTTGACACAGGAATGAGCTGGGCACGGAGGCTCTGAATAGCTCATTCGTCCACACCATGAGGGATCTCCGAGTGCCTTCTTTCCCAGAACCCATCCACGGATGCCAGGGAGACTGAGTCTTTGGAACCCTTCAGTTGCAAAAATCTTTACCTAAAAGCAGTATTATACAGAAGACTATAATATGTTTAAAAAAACAAAAACAAAAACAAAAGTAGAACTACTTGGATGAAGAGGAGGAGGAAGAAGAGGCAGAATTCTGCCTTGCACTTAGTAGGTGCTTCAATGCTGAGTGAGAGATTGTATCTCTGCCCCACCTTCTTGGCTAAGTGTGTTAACTTGCCTTGTATCCCATTAATCCACGGTGACCCTCTTTGTGACGTGAAGCTGGCAGGTCTGAGGGCTCTCCTACTCTAAGTCTAAGAGGATCCTTTGGGAGTTAAAATGCCTCACCCCGACGGAGCCACTGACAGTGGTCATTTCATACACTGAAGATAAATTAGCTAAGAACATATGATCCCAACCACGTCGCACATGCTCGGTTTATTTTCAGGGCTGATGTGCAGTGGAAAAAAGGGAGATTCGTTAAGACTTGTGGAATGATACAGCTGATGCTTCTGGAAGGCCAGTGGGAGTTGCAACACAGCTGAACTTCTTTCCAGAAATAGTTGGATTTGCAGTCAGTCCCCACTATGGTTTTCCCTCTTATCTTATTTCACATAATTCATCCCAGAGCCACACAAAACATAGCCTCCGCCCCTAAAACTCTACCTATTCGAGAGGCGATTTCAAATCACACTTCAAAAAAGGAATGTATATTTTTCTCATGCCGTGACTGGGAAAACTAATGCTCTGCAAAATGTGTCTTGCTTGGAAAGGAATCCAGAGGCTGAACTGACATCAGAAACGATGAACATTTGGTCTTTCAAATGTAGAAGTAGAAAATGAATGGACCCAGACATTTTATCTGAACTACAAGCCCCCAAATACAATCCCAACATTTAAAGCTGTAAAACAAACAAACAACAACAACAAAAATACATAAAATAATGTTGAAATTACAATTAAAAGAGAAACTTTTTGGGGGGGATTGTTTTCTCAGCCCTCTTTCTGCCTTTGCCCTCCTGTCACTGTAAAGATGTCACAGGAAGTGGCTTTTACACGTTGTTGAGTTGTCCTAACCACCTTCAACAACTTGTCTCTACACAAGATTCACGAACGAGAAGCACAGGTTACAGTCATCTTTCTGTATCTGTTCAGACTTACAGTCTACAAAATATGTAACATTTTAGGTCTTCATTACTCCAAGATGGGTGCAGCTGAGCTGACTCGTGCTCTCAACAGTTCCTACTGGGGCCTCTCTCCCCTCAACAAACACGGTCCAGCTAGAGCAGCTGGGCCCCAGTCACTTGAACACTGTGCCAGGAAAAGCCGATTTCTTTACTATTTACGTAGCACGCAGCAGGTGCCAGGCCATGTCCTGAATGCTTTGCTAAAATTAACTCCATCCTTAAGACAAACCTCTGAGGTAAGTACTACTAATATCCTACGTTCACAGAAAATGGAGGTGCAAGCATATTAAGCAACTTGTTCACACATCTCAGGGCTGTTAAGAGCTGCAGCCGGCATTCGAACCCAGGAGTCTGGCTGCAGAGCTGGCGTCTGCAGTCGTCCCCTCTGCAGCCCTACCAGTCGAATGACAATACTGAGCGTTGGACAGCCCTGGGGTCTGCGTGCAGGGGGGTCATTGCAGTCCCGCTGTGGAGATGTATTTTCCTGCCCACGCCTGAATGAGCCCCTGTAGGGCCTTGGTTAAGCTGGCCCCACAGTTCCAAGGGGAGGACACTTTCCCGGAGTTTCATTCTCTTACAGGCTGTCCTGAGCCTGGCTGAGCTGTCTTTGAGGAAAACCTAGAGAATAAACTGGACTGCTTGAACCTTTCCAAGGGAAGGAAAGAATAGGAGTAGGTCGTTGAAAATATCCTAAAGCTTTATCTGTTCTTAGAGTTTTCCTGAGCCTCTTTGCCAGGGTCTCCGTCTCATGTGTTTGAAAGGAAAGGAGAGGTGACAGGGAACGGAGACTCGGGCTCTGCCCTTGGATGAAATGCCCTTCGAAGCATTAAATCACTAAGCGAATGTGACCCTTGAAGGCAGATTTAACACGGAACTTCTGTTATCTTATTAAGTCAAACAAGTTGAAACCAGATGTCTCCTAAAAAATGGAACATATTTGTTTACAAACAAACATAGTAAGTGACAAGATGTATAGAAAATAAATGTGACACCCTCTGAATTTTTAAAACTAGTTCTTTACTAAGTCAGCGAATGAAATAGGTGAGTTAGACTCAGTCTAAGATGAATAACAATGTTTCTTTAAAGGACTCAGAAATGAGGTTCTATGAATAAAATATAGTTGGCCATGCAGTAACTTTGTTTTTAAAAATATTTTTTGTTTGTTTAAAGAGTAATCATTCACACAAATTAGTAATGTTCTATCACCACACCGTGGAGAGCGGGTCCTCACGTCTCTCAAACCTTCTCTTCCACGTGCCCTGGGATAGGAAACTGGAGTCAGCAACTCAGAGGACAAACCGCACCATTGCCACTGCCGCTTGGGAAGCGGATTTATGTAAAGATAAAACAGATCCAAAGCAGATGAGACACTGCTATTCATGTACCCTTTCATCCAAGAACCTAAAACCGCTCTCCAGACGTCACCCCTAATGGGTAGGTAGGTGGCAAGTATTATTTTCCTCTCCATTGTACGGTGTATAAATACTTTGGCAGCAGCGCCCTCTGAGTAAATAATTACTGTTTTCACCTCTGTTTTTCCCTAATGCACCGAGGCTATATATAATGCCACATAATGAATTACTGACAGAGTCAGGAGCAGTCGCGAGGTTTTCGATGTCCCAGTTAAGACGGGATGCTTAAGCCAGACTTCATCACTCTCAAGGGCTGAGTGCTCTTAACTCTCGTAAGATCATACATGTCGTGTCCATGATCTTGTTTTCCTCTACCCAGTGATTTCAAAGTCTGATTATCTGATTTATGACTCCGTGTAGTGACCTTGCCTCCCTTTTTCACTAGAAACTTTCTTTTGCAATCTCACAACTTCCACTCCTTTCTGATTTCTTGGGAGCCTTCACCGCCAGCCTCCTCCGAGTTGGGGTAGGAAACCGTCCTTCCAGATTTTCCCCCAGGCTGGAGTCGGGTTGCACCAGTCTCTAGGTGGCCTCTGCCCCTGAGCAGTGAGCTGAAGCCACAGCCCAGGTGCCGTCACTAACTCCCACACTCATCCCTGGCACTGGTCACAGGTGTGACTGGGAGTTAGATTGTGATGGTTTGGCAGAGACCCTAAAGGTAATTATAGACAGTGCTGGATGAGTGTTCCCTCAATTCATCCTCCTTTTCCAGAGTTCTGACCTTCCTCTTCCCTCCTTTCCATGCTCTACCTTGACATTCTCACCCAGCTCCTGGGGGAAGCTCTCCCCACTGGGTGACAGGGCGTTGAGATGATGCCGGTCAGGTGGCCGGCATGGAGCGCCTGCCCTCCCAACTTCCTTCTGCGCATGCTCACTGGGGCTGCCCCTGCAGTGCCTGCAGCTCACCCTGTCCAGGACTGAACTCACCACCCGCTTCGCCATAGCTCTCTGTTTCTGAAAATCGCATCACTATCCTAACACCCAGGGTTTTCAGTTATTTTTGAATTATCATCTTCTCTGCACGCCCATACGTAATGAACTCTTCAGCCTCGTTGATTTTCCAAGTGCCACCTCTCAAACGTTCTCCTCCTCTCCACTATCTCTGTGCAAACCTTGAGCCTCTGACCTAAATCATAGACATAGAATAGTGCCATGAGCAAACGTCTACTCTCATTGCTTTCTTTCAACAGACCTTCATTAAGCCACAACTAACATTTTTATTTCCTTTGTACCCAAGCCACTGTTCCTGGCCTCTGTTTTAATAGATCTGAGGAGTTGCAACCAGAAGTGCCGGACACACCTGGAGTTGTCTGGCCTGATGTCTCGTCACTCCAACATACAATATACACACTTCCACCCAGACACGTCAAACCCGTCACGGAGTTTCCCCGTCCTATAGAAGCATGCCTGTATCTCAGGATGGGAGCATGAGCGGCGATTAAGGTCCCAGAGTCAGCCCTTAAGGAAGACCCCCAGTGTCCACAGGCACAGATTGTTTTTCTTCCAACATTGGAATAGATTGTGGTTGGGTTTTGCAGCAGCCAAAGCAGTTTGCTTGCTTTAGGGTGTGGAGACACTGAGGGACCATGATGTAATTATTAACTTTCTCAGCGGTGGATGAACAGCTAAAACTGACAGAGGAACACAGGATTTTTATTTTTTATCTCATGTTTCCCCAGAGTGTGGGCTCAAGGGGAGCATGGAATGTAGAGTGGGTGGAAGGGGCCTGGCCTGCTATCCGGACTTGGGCGAATTTGCAGTAAGTTTATAGCAGCTCTGTGATGACTTCACTATGAAGTTGCACCCTCATCCTGCTTGTATTTATTTTCAACTCAAGTAAGTCAAATCAGTTTGCTTCCTTCAACCCCTGCCCTGTTGTTTTCTCCCTCTTATATAATCTTTCACACAAACTATCCTTCAGGTTAGGGGCGCAGAGGGAACTGTAGGCTAATTCCTCTCATTCATTTCGTCTGTATCCAGTGCAGTAAAAATCAGTTCAGAATTCGTCACTCTTAAGATGCTTTTCTGATTAACTAAGGAACATTTACCACTTAACACAGCATCTAAAGCTTTACCTCCGCACAATTTTAATACCAATGAAAGTATTTTTCCAAGGTCTAGGCTAGTCCCCCGATGCCCCAGGTGAAGGGATTCATACCCTCCACTTGGTCCCACGTCATAGAACCCACCCCATAGAATGAAGTCACAGCCTACATCTCCTTTATTTATGTGTCTCTGGAATCCTGCACAGGTGGGTATTCACTAAGTATTGATTTTATGAGCTACAAGGTTTCTATTTATACATAAGGAATTTGGTTGAGTTATTATTTCAAAGTTTGATTATAATCCTAAAATGTCCATGTCACTGGGAAATCACAGACTACTTTTTAAAGAAGTTTACTTTTTATTTCCTGCTTCATTGAGCTAAAATTGACAAATATAATTTGTATATACTTAAGAGACACAATGTAATGATTACCATAATCAACTAATTAACATACCCACCACCTCACATCATTATCATTTTTTTGTGTGTGTGGTGAGAACACTTGAGATTTACTCTCTTAGCAAATTTCAAATATGCAACACAGCATTATTATCTGTAGTCACCATGCTGTACATTAGATTTCCAGAATTTATTCATCTTATAACTGTAATCTGTACCATTTGACCACCATCTCCCCATTTCTCCTATCACCCAGCCCCTGGAAACCAATATTCCACTCTCTGCTTCTATGAGTTTGACTATTTTAGATTCATCATGTAAGTCAGATCATGCAACATTTTTCTTTCTGTGTCTGGCTTATTTTACTTAGCATAATGTCCTACAGGTTCACTCGTGACTTTGCAAATGACAGGATTTCCTTTTTTTCTAAAACTGAATAATATGCATGTATATATATATATATAAATGATTTAAAGGAAATTTCTTTAATATTACTGGGTTTATGATGAAGTCCTTTGAAAACTTCGAGTAGCTAACCATTAATACCTAAAATGTTTTTTACATAACTTAAAAATCTAGCCAGCCACTTGGATTACCCTCCCTATAACTTTCTTACCCCTGCAATAAAACACTGTAACTGGCTTAAGTTCTAACTATGTTCGGCTATAGTTAATTAGCTATGTCAGTAATGATGCAACCATGAGGGTCATTAAGAAGTTGGTTTCAACTGCTTGCTTGTTTTTAAAACACTTTTTTTGTTGTGGTAAAATGCATATAACATAAAGTTTACATTCTTAACCATTTTTAAATATACAGATCAGTGGTACTAAGTACAATTGCTATGCAACCATCATCACCATCCATTTCCAGAACTCCTTTCATTTTGCAAAACTAAAACTCTGTACTCCTTAAACATGAGCTCCTTATTCTCCCTTTCACCAACCTCTGACCATTCTACTTTCTGTCTCTGTGAATTTGACTGGTCTAGGTAATTTATATAATTATACAGTATTTGTCTTTTTGTGGCTGGCTTACTTATAGCCATCCTACTTTCTTCTCATTACTATTTGCATTGAATATCTTTTTCCACCTTTCCTTTCACTGTCAACCTATTTGAATATGTATTAATAGATCTAAAGTGAGTTTCTCATAGAATGCATAGAATTGGATTATGTTTTCAAATCCATTCTGCCAATCTCCATCTTTTTAATTGGAGAGTTTAGTCCATTTACATTTAAAGTAATTGCTGATAACAAGGGACTTATTTCTGTCATTTTCGCTATTTGTTTTCAATATGTCTTATAGCTTTTTTTGTCCCTCATTTCCTACATTACTGTCTACTTCTGTGTTTAGTTGATTTCTGTGCAGTGAAATATTTTAATTCTCTTTTCATTTCCTTTTGTGTATATTCCACAGCTATTTTATTTGTGGTTACCATGGGTTTAAATTTAACATCCTAATGTTACAAAACTCCAGTGTGAATTTATACCAGCTTAACATCAATGACATGCTCCTATATAGCTTCATCCTCACCTCTTTCAGTTATTGATGTTACAAAATTACATCTTACACATTATGCCCAAAAACATAAACTAGTATTTTTATTCATTAATATCTTAAATAATATAGAAAACAAAATGTGGAGTTACAAACCACAGTTAAAGCAATACTAACTTTTATAATTTCCCATGTATTTATTTCTACATATGGCTTCAAGTTCCTGTCTAGTGTCCTTTCGTTTTTGAAAGTCACTGTAGGACTCTTTTTAGTGTTTCTGGCAGGGCAGGCCTAATGATAACAAACCTCCTCAGCTTTTGTTTATCTGGGAATGTCTTAATTTCTCCTTTGCTTTTGAAGCACAGTTTTGCTGGCTCTTGGATTCTTGGTTGACAGTTTTTTTTTTCTTTCAGCCTGTTGACTATATCAGCCCAATGTCTTCCAGCCTACATAGTTTCTGATGAGAAGTCAGCTGTTAATCTTAGGAGGATTCCTTATACATGATGAGTCATTTCTCTCTTGCTGCTTTCAAAATTCTCTCTTTGTCTGATTATAATTTGTCTTGACGTGAGTTTCTTTCAGTTCATTCCATTCAGAATTTTTTGTGGTTCTTGGCTGTTTATAGTGATGTCTTTCATCAGATTTGGGCAGTCCTCAGCCATTATTTCTTTGAATAACCTCCATGCCCCTTTCTCTCTCTCTTCTCCTTCTTAGAATCCCACGATGCACATGTTGGTCTACTTTATGGTCTGTTAGGCTATACTTGCTTTTCTTTGTTCTCTCTCTTCTCAGATTCTATAATGTATTGTCCTATCTTTAAGTTCATTAATGCTATTTCTGCCTTCTCGAATCTGCCTTTGAATCCCTCTAGTGAATTTTTCATTTTAATTGTTGTAATTTTCAGCTCCAGAGCTTCCTTTTTGGTTTCTTTTTAGGTTTTCTCTTTATTTATATTTCCATTTTGTTCATACATTGTTTTCTTGACTTTCTCCACATCTTCTTTTAGTTCTATGAACATGTTTTAGACAGTCGGTTTAAAGTCTTTGGATAGCAAGTATGCTATCTGGTTTTTCTCAAGGATAGGTTCTGTTGGTTTATTTTTTCCTTTGAATGGCCAATACTGTCCTGTTTCTTTATATGTTTTGTGATTTTCTAGAAAACTGGATATTTGATCTAATAACATAATAACTCTGGAAATCAGACAATCCCTTTCCCCAGGGTTTTTTGTTGTCGTTGTTTATTTTTCAACTGTTTTAGGTCATGTCTGTGCTGGTGATTGGTGTGAGGTGTAAACTTAAGGTCTTCTCAGGTCTTCTTGAAGCCTGTGCCTTTCCTTGGGCATGCACAGTGACTTTCCAGATGCCTCTGTACACATGGTTGCTTTTAAATGTCCTAGATTTTAAATATCTCATTTCCAAAAGGGGAAAAAGAGAAAAATGAAGGGGAAGCAAAGGAAAAGAAAAAAAGAAAAGGGTGCTGGCCATGTAAATCCCCTGGAAATTTCTTCAGCCAGAGGGGGAGGGGCTTGCAACAGTGGAGGGAGGGATGCCACAATGGCTGCTCCCCATGTTTCTTCAGCTCAGAGATCAGAGCAGCAAACCACAATCAGAACACAGATCCCCAGTTTTTGGAGGACAGTGTTCTTTTGCCCACTGGGGCTCCCATACGCTGTGCGCATGCTGCTCCAGGCATAGGTGCATACCTGCCTGCCACTGGGCTGGGGGAGGGATAGCTGCTACCCTGCTACCAGCTGAAACAACCAAAATTAAATACAATTTACCTTCTAAGCCTTTCCCTGAAAGTTGGCATCCTTAGAATAGACTCCAGAGTTCAAAAATGCTCAGACAGATTCTGCCAGTGCAATTGTCAGGTCAGGAGCCAAATTCCTGATGCTTCCTGCTCCACCATCTTCCCCAAATCTTCTCCCCCAACTGCTTGCTTTGTAAAACTCAATGAATTTAATAATTTGACACAAATATCACCTAAATAAGTCAAACTAAGTGAAAACCCAGATTATCGGAAAATAAAATTAGGGTGTAAAAATTCCCTTAAAATTCAGAATATGATTCATTTCCTAAATGAGTGTCCTTCAGGTATTTAAATATATGATTCAATTTGTTAAAATTCGATTTACACAATATGTGCCAGGAACATGTTTATTAGATAAACTGAGATACACCCAAGCTTGCGAGCATGTTCCCCAAAGTGAATTGGTTAATATGCTTAGAATAAAAATAAAAAGAACAAGAGCAATGCTTAGCATGAAATCTTCTCACAGATTATTTCACAGAAACATAGATATTGCATTAAAGAATACAAAATCACAGGAATGTTCTATAACAATGAAACATTAAGACAACCATCAGTTTTCTGGCACCGAACACAAATGGGTTTCAAAGAGAGGGGGGTTAAGGAAAAAACAAAACAGAAACACCTCCTTGAATGCACTTAATTAGGCACTTCAAAACCAGAGCAGAAACGTTCCTATCAGTTCTAAGTTTATGCAGTTATAAAGCTTAAAGGTTGAATATTATTTTGCCCCAGGCACTTCAACTAGCTATGTGGATGTTGTTTGTATAAATGCCTCATTATGTATAAAAGCAGCAGGAACACCCTGTATTTACCTTGCATTTCTGTAAAGGAACTCATTATCAGTAGCATCTACTTCAATGTGCCTCACCCTCCGGTATGGAAATCTCATTGATTTTGCCAGTGTTTACAAGGGGATCATAAAATCCAGAAACTATTGATTCCTGCAGCTCAGGTATGAGATGGGGCCCGGCAATTGGGATTAATAACAGTGGGGGAAGGAGGGAGTCCTGGGGTTATCTGCAGTGGAAACCAGGTCTTTCTGTTCTTGGGCAGGTTCCAGAGTAAAAGGCTCTACATGCAATGGATGTTGAGAAGTGATGAGAATGAATTGCTTGACTATAAATGACAACTTGCTCTGAGGTTGAAAAGAAGTAAAACAGATGTGAGAAGAGGAAAGAGAATCCTCATCCCAGGGAAGATCCACCAGGAAGAGGGAGGAGCTGTTTGAATTTGACCTATTTGAGGACATGGGAGCGTTTACCTTTCCCACTTGCTAGCTGAAGAAATACAGACAGCAAGACTGACTTGCCTACGGTCATACAAGCCACCACGACGGAGCAGTAACTGAACCTGCTTCTCCTAAGCAGCTATACCATGGCCCTTTCTAGAGGCTGTACTTCCTTCGTTTTCTGTACCTCGGTCAGCTGGTTTCCTGCCAACACAGCACGTGGGACGGACTGAGCATCAAAGTGCTGCTGCGGTGTCTACCCAGTGGCTGCTTCAATAGATTGTTAGAGACAGGTAAACTGAATGTTTGGTATCCACCTGCCCCCACTACCCCCAACACATATCCCCAAGTTATTCTGGCTCTCTAAGGAACTCTGCGGTGAAGACAGCAATGTGGCCACTGGAAGTCTCGGCAAGAGCAAAGCAGCCTGGGGTGTGTTCTCCTGCCTTGCCCGAGGTTCTTTAGATACTGCATAGAGGCACTCAGTGCTCGGCCCCACGTGGAGGGAGTGCTCAGTTACTGTTGGCTATCGTCATCACCATCATAATCGACGCTTTGAACTTAAAAGAGTGTGTAATTATATGGTAATATTTGTTCTCTTATTTGTTGAAATTCACTATTCTATATTTGGTGCTTAGCACAGTGCTTGACTTGCATAAGATAGCATAAATTATGGAATAAACAAATGAATGAATAGCTTTTTCTATGACATGTGCGTTAGAAGAGGAGGGATAATTCTACCCGCAGCAGGTGTCAGGGAGCTAATTCTTCCCAGACTGGCTGCATAGCTCCACCCATGAGGTGGAACAATGGCCTAGAAGCCTTCAGTAGACATTACTGTGCTTCCTCTGCCCTTTCTTGGTCTGAATCTGTGAAGACAGACGACTACTTTTTTTTTCTGGATTTCTTTCCATAAACTCTGACCAGTGCCTAATCTCTCCACAATAGAAATCTCAGTGGTCGTGCTTCATCTTGTGACTTTCCTGCCATTTCTGTGAAACTGATATTCATCACTCATTTGCCTCCAATCATCCAATCACATACTTGATTTTGTATATTGGGCCCCAATCTCCTTCTCAATTTCAATGTGGAGGAGGCAGATTCTTCTTGAACAGGTTCTACAGAACCGCAGAGAAAGTAACCATGCAAATTGTTAACAAAGTGAAGAATTTTTTTAAAAATTAGAAATCTTTCTTGTTCATTCAATTGACATATTTGCTATTTCTTCTTTTAAAAAAATGTCATTTGTCCCAAGAGCACATGTGCTGCGTCTTCAAAGCATTGAAAGGGGGAGGTGCTTAGGAAGTTGGATTTTCTCTTTCTCATGAACTAGGATAATGTCAAGAGATTATAAAGAGAGAAATATTTAAAAAGAAAGAAAAGAAATTCACAAACTACTACCACATTCTTGTCCAGCATTCTTTTACCCTGGTGACTATGTGTCCCTAGAATTGCAGGGAGGTTTTCCAATTTGGGATGGAACAACAAATGTGATTTTTGCTGCATGGAGAACAAGGAAGGATTTACTGTAATAGACAAGGTGTGATGCTAATGCCCTGAACTGGCGCAGTGCCGTAGGGACAGCTGGCAATAGTGGAGTGGAAATAAAGTTGTAAATGAAAAAGTAGTAACATTGGTAAGTGATTGAATTTTGAGGTGCAAGGGAAAAATATTGAAAGATTACTCCACTGGATTCATTTAAAATGTCTGTTTGAGAAACCTCACGTATAATCGCAGATTTTCTTTGACAATATGAAACAATGTCACTGAATCCAGCTAGCTATGCTATACCCTGTTCAATAAAATGATAGTAAACAAAAGGGTAGAAAACAATCAAGATGTCAGCATGCCTGCTGAAGTGTTCACACATTGTTCTGCCAAGGTGATACTTTGCTTTTGGGCCAGAACAATAATCCAAGTTTCATTCTGTGGAGATGAGGGACCTACATTTACGAAGTGTGTATGGATGAATTTGGCTTCAAATGGTATCACTTATGCCAAACCTAAAACTTAGATAAGAGAGGACCATCAATAATTGTTAATTTTTATACACATTTTAAGGAAAGCAATATTCCTATATAACTAGGATATAGCATAATTTGAAATGCAAACTTATAGAAGAAGAAACAACCAAATTTGAAACAATGTGTTAGGATTTTGGAGAAATTTATAGGGAGCAAAAGACACAAAGAGAAACAAAGCACATCAAATAAATGTTGCCTTGAAATGTCAACATAAGGATGTAACTGAGTCTTAGTACATTTAGAATCCAACAAAGAAAAGGTATACCTTGTTCAAAATCAATAAATAATAATAATAAAAAAAGGATGCACAAGAAGAACATACACTAAGAAACCTGTGGAAGCCCATGAAGTAAAGAGAGGCCTGAATAGAAAGAGAACATTTGAGTGAGAACTACCCAAGGCCCAGAGAGCCAAATGAAGACCCAAGTGGAAAAGTTGTAGGAA
>NW_012148063.1:10509147-10533435 GCF_000956105.1 Propithecus coquereli | reverse complement strand
TTGCTAATACAGTTAAATAACACAAAAAACTTGAGACAATAAAAAGCTTTTGCACAACAACAAAAAAATAATCTACAAGGAACTCAAACAACTCAGTGCAAAAAAGCCAAACAATCCCATTAAAAATGGGTAAATGACATGAACAGGTATTTTTTAAAAAGATATACAAATTGCCGACAAACATGAAAAAATACTTAACATCACTAATCATCAGAGAAATGCACATTAAAATTACAGTGAGATACCATGTTACTCTAACTAGAATGGCCATTATTAAAAAGTCAGAAAACAATAGATGTTGGCACAGATGTAGTGAAAAGGGAATGCTTATACACTGCTAGTGGAAATTCAAATTAGTACAACCTCTATGGAAATCCGTATGGAGATTTCTCAAAGAACTAAAAGTAGATCTACCATTCAATCTTGCATCCCACTACTGGGTATCTATGCAAAGGAAAATAAATTATTATATGAAAAAGATGCCTGCACTTGTATATTTACTGCAGCACAATTCACAGTTGCAAAGATATGGAATCAACCTATATGCCCATCAACCAATGAGTGGATAAAGACAATGTGGAATATATACTATGGAGTACTACTCAGCCATAAGAAAGAATGAAATGCCTTTTACAGCAATGTGGTTGGAACTGGAGGCCATTATTCTAAGTGAAGTAATTTTAGAACAGAAAAATAAATGCTGCATGTCCTCACTTGTAAGTGGGAACTAAACGGCTATGCAAAAACACACAGAGTGGTATAATGGACACTGGAGAGTTAAAAGGGGGAAGGGTGGGAGGGGGTGAGAGATTAAAAATTACTTATTGGGTACAATGTACACTATTCAGGTGATGGGTACACTAAAAGCCCAGACTTCACCACTGTACAATATATACATGTAACAGAATTCAACTTGTGCCCCCTAAATTGATGGAAATAAGAAAAGTAATAAGTGAAATAAATTAACTTCCTTAATTTTTTAAAAAATAAATAAAATAAAAAATAATCCCATTAAAAATTTTAAAAATTAGGAATGTATGCCCTAGAAATAATAACTGGAAGAACAATTTTCTGAGATTTATATTGTTGAAAAACATAGTTTAGGTAAGAATCAATCAATTCTAAGAACACATCAATGTTCAAAGGAGGAGATTTCTTACTTTCCATAATTGATTTACTGAAGATAACAGAATCCTGTCACAACATTGCATATTAATTCATGGCCTTGATAACAGAGTTCTAAAAAAAGTTTATCTTTCTGGTTTAGAATACCTGAAACAGCTTACTTTCTATAGAATGAACCATTTTTTCAATGGCCCAATATTGAACCAGTTGACCTAAACATGGCTGATTATAGATTAGTTAACCATACTAATGCCCATTTTTTAAACTTTCCAAACATCAAGCATTTTTTTTCTGCTTGACTATTTTTTAAGCCAAACAAATTAAGCCTTTGCAGCTTCAAAAGGAATAGCTAAGTACTAATAATATTAATTGCATAATTTCAGAGTCAATTTTACATTATCCATGCCAAAGATTTTCAACCAAGAAATTAAATAGTAATTAGAATTTATCTTCCAATTACAATCTGAGAGGGTTAATTCTTTAAATATGTTAAATTGTGTCTCACAGGTTTTTATAATGGAAATTCTCACATTACAAAACAAACTATCATTTAACAGGCATGCTTGGTACATTATGCATTGAGCATGAAAATTATTTATTTAGAGAGACAGAGCTATATAAATATTAAAATCATTTATATGCTAAGTGATTATTACTCTGCAAAGGTTTTATTTGAAATGAATTATGCTTTCTTTTTAAAATATGGGAAACTAAGAGAAATGTAATAGTGTAATAGATTTCTAGTAAAAGTAGGTAGAAATTTCTAAGAAAAAGTACACTGGTTTAGAGAAATACATTCAAGAACTGAATCTCCATTTATGTACTGATAAATGTAGATAAATGCCATATTTTAAATGACTTCATAGATAGTATAAGAGTACTTGTTCTATGAGTTATTATTAAGACTAGGAGAACACTGTTTTCTGTACAATCAAAAAATTGTACTTAACTCTAAATTTCAGTTTGGCAAAGTAAAGGAAGAACAAATAACAAGAGAAATTCTCAATCTAGATATCTAATTGTATTTGGGAGAATTGTTGGGGGAACTATAGGATAAAGAGATTGTGAATGAATCCTCATAAAACAGATGGTCTTTTCATAAAGAATTGTGTTCAGAAACAAAAACATTGTGCAAACTAAATTGCCTAAAACAGTAAGGTGTAAGATTACCTTATACCTTATTTAAATTTGTCCAAATCCATCATGTGAAAGTTATCATTTTAACTTTCCCCGTGAGACCCTGAGAGATTGTGGTCTCGTTGCACATCCCCACCACCCCTCAACATAACCCATGAAGTTGAAGCAGCACGAGACCCTCATCAGACATGCTGCTTGATCTTGGACTTCCCAGTCTCCATAATCATGAGTCACATAAACTTTCTTTATTTATAAATTCCCTAGTCTCAGATATTTTGTTACAGCAACACAAAATAGACTGAGACCGAAAATTGGTACTGAGAGTGCGGTGTTGCTTTTAAGGTAGTTAAAAATGTGGAACTGGCTTTGGAACTGGGTAACGGACAGTCTGGAAGAGTTTAGAGGCACAAGCCAGAAAAATCCTGTATTGGTCTAAACAGAGAATTAAGGGTAATTTTAGTGAGGGCCCAGAAGAAGATGAGGAGAAGAGGGAAAATTCGGAACTTTAAATTAGAGATTGGTTAAGTAGTTGTGACCAAAACATTGATAGAAATATGGACAGGAAAGGCCATTCTGATGAGGTCTCAGGTAGAAATAAGGAGTATCCTATTGGGAACTGGAGTAAAAGGTGCCATTGTTATACAGTTGCAAGGATCTTGGCTGCATCGTGTCCACGTCCTAGGGTTTTATGGGAGGTGAAAGAGTGATGAACTAGGATTACTAGGAAAAGAAATTTCTAAGCAGCAAAGCTTCATAGTTACTGTTAATTGCTTATGCTGAGTTATGGAAGCAAAGGAATGAACTAAAGGTGAAATTTATAATTAAAGGTGAAGCAGAGCAGAAAAATTTTAAAAATTCCCAGTCTGGCCACATGGTAGAGAATGAAAGCATTTTCAGAAGAGAAATCCAAGGGTGTGACCTAGCAACAGGTTGCTAAAGAGATTAGTACTATCAGAAAAGCCAGTTATTAATCCTAAAGACAATGAGAAGAAAGGCCCCAAAGGCATTTCAGAAATCTCTGAGGTTGCTGTTCCCATCACAACCCCAGAGTCCTAGGAGGGAAGAATGCTTCTGGGAGATGGGCTCAGGGAAATCTCCATGGGCTCACTGCCCAGAGCCACCTTAGGATGCTACTTTCCATTTCCTGGCTACTCTGGCTACTTCGGTGGTAGCTCCAGCCAGGCTCAATCAGCCTCAGGTACAGCTCAGGCTGCTGCTCTGAAGGGCATAATCTGTGAGCCTTGGCAACATCCAAATCCATGTGGTGGTACTAATTAATTCTACAGGCAGGCTGAATGCAAGAATGAGGGAGGTGTGGTGGCTTCCACCTAGATTTCAGAGGATATGTCAGAAAGCCTGGAAGGCCAGGTGGAAACCTGCCCTAGGGGTGGAGCTGCCACAGAGAGTCCCCACCAGAGTGACGCCTAGTGGCACTGTGGGAGCCACTATCAAGACCCCAGAATTGTGGAGCCACTGATAGCACTTGGGAAAACTACAGGCACTGAGCTCCAACCCATGTGGGCAGCCATGTGGGCTGCACCCAGCAAAGCCATAGGGATGGGGCTGCCTGAGGCCTGGAGGGCCCAACCCCTGCATCAATGTGTCCAGGAGGCGGCACATGGAGTAAAAGATTATTTTGGAGCTTTAAGATTTAATGTCTGCCCTGCTTGGTTTCAGACTTGCTTTTGGGGTCTGTCACTCCTTTGTATTGGCCTATGTTTCCCTTTGACATTGAAATGTTTACCCAACATCTGTCCCATCTTTGTATCTTGGAAGTAAATAACTTTTTTATTTTCACAGGCCCTCAGATGAGATTTTGGACTTTGGACTGTTGAGTTGGTGCAGGAACAAGTTAAGACTTTTGGGACTATTAGGATGGGATGATTGTACTTTGAATGTGAGAAAAATATGAGTTTTGGGGGAGCAAGGTGGAATGCTATTGTTTGGATATGGTCTGTCCCTGCTAAAATACATGTTGAAATTCGATTCCCAATGTGGCTTGGGAGGCGGGGCCTGGTGCAAGGTTTTGGGTCATGGGGTGGATGCCTCATGACTAGATTAATGCCTTCTCTGGGGAGTGAGTTCTCACTCTCCCAGAACTTGATTAATTACTGAGAGTTGGTTGTCCCTTCTTGTATTTGGTATCTTTGCATATGCCTGCCTCCTTTTCCACTTTCTGCCATGTAAGTTAAAGCAGCCTCATCAGATGGGTTGCCCAATCTTGGACTTCTCAGCCTCCAAAATCGTGAGCCAAATAAACTTCTTTTCTTTATAAATTATCCAGTCTCAGGTATTCTGTTATAGCAACACAAAATGGACTAAGACAACTACGTACACAGATTTTACCCGTAATTATGAGAAGGAATTCAACTGGAATTTAAAAAAAAATTTGAATGCACTCCATATAGTTACATGCCTCCTAGCAAAGAGTGGAGCAACGTTGGAGGGTTAGTTAATGCTCTGTTTGATGTTTTTAATTAGGTGAACTTGCCACTAGTTTTCTGTGTTTAGAGTTTGTCTCCAGCTATTATTGATCACCACTCCACAACAGAAATTGATGATACGAAAACATTTTTGCTTCATAATGCACAAGAATTTGTGGAGAAGATCAGCAAGAGCGACTCTGACCTGCTAGTGTATAATAGCTGTAAAAGTGGATCGATGAAACCTCCATCTACTTCAGTACATTAAATAAATCTGTTCATCACAATTGCCTCAGAAATGCCACTTTGGCAAGCCAATTTACATTTCCAGAGTATCTGCCACTCAGGTCTGGACGCAGTAGCCATTTATCCTGGTGTTGGCTTTGGCTCATTCTGTCACACGACCTTGGGCAACTCATTTGATCCAATTTGCAGCTTCTTCACCTGTAAAGTAAGGATAACAATTCCGAAAATAATACTTTTCGGTCCTTTCTATTGCTGGCCTGTGGGATTGTAGGTGATGTTGATGAAATTACTCAGGAAATGATATATACTGTGACGGCAGCCACACAGCAGCACAGAGAGCGCCACTGGTTGATAGACTTTAATTGAATTCAGCTAGCAATGCCACTGTGTTATCACTGTGCTAAGCTTTTGAAAGTCAGGCTGTGCTTCCTGATTTTAGTCTCCACGTATATATAAATCATTGAATTATTAGATAACATGCTTCATGTCAGACAATGAAAACCTTTAACCTCTGCATCTTGTCACACCCATTCAAGGTTTTATACACCCTCAGCCTTCTCCGACTCATGGGTGTGTCGAGCTGTGCTACCTCTGCAAAAGGCTGGAGATGAATTTTGAATCCTCTTGAACATGTACTTCAAGTTCCCAGTCATGGCCATGCAGGCCTCAACGTTTGCATAACTTCACCCAAAACACACAATTCCAATGATGTTTCGCCAGTATTTCTGTCTTCTCGAAAGGACTTTGTAGATGGAATTAAGGTTACTTATCTGCTGACCTTAAGACAGGGAGATTATTCTAGATTGTCTCGGTGCATCCAATGTAATCACGTGAGCCCTTAAAAGCAGAAGAGGAAGGTGGATGAGATGTGGCAAAAGGGGAGTGCAAAAGGATTGGACTCTTGGGAAGGATCCGGCATGCTGTTGCTGGCTTTGAGGTGAAGTGGCCATGAGACAGGGAACGTGGCCAGCTCTAGAGGTTGGGAGCTACCCCCTGCTGACAACTGGCCTGCAAATGGGGGCCTCAGTCTTGCAACTGCTAGAACTGATTTCTGCCAACAGCTGACATGAGCCTGGAAGCGGGTTTGTCCTCAGAATCTCCACAAGGAACACAGGTGGCTGACACCTTAATCCAGCCTTATTAGATTCTAATCACATGATCCAGCTGAGCCCACCGGATTTCTGATCTATATAACTGGGAGATAATAAATGGGTGTTGTCTTAAGCAGTTGAATTTGTGACAATAGAAAACTAGTATACCATTCTTCTACCCACCCATTCAGCAAATATATATTGCTTTCAATAACTTCTAGGAATAATTCTTAAGCTGTTGATAAAGCAGTGAAAAAAAGATAAAAGCCCCTGCCTTCGTGGAATTTACATTCTGGTAACAATATCTAGATTTTCAAAAAACCCTAGCTTCTAGCTCATTGCTGTTTGACCTCACAGGCTTGTTAGATTAGAACAAGACTGGACCTATTAAGCAGCCCTGATGATGGGAAATGAACCAGATGATGTATTATCTTCTCTGACCATACATCCCATGCATTTGGTGGAGTCTCAGATCTAGTTGATTGATAGCTCCGGGAATAATGGTCTTAAATGCTCTTTGGTTGAGTTTATAAGCACAACATACATATCATCATGTAGTTCTTAGCAAAGATTTAGTAAAAATTATATACAATGAAGCTCCTAGCAAAGATTTGGCAAAAATTGCCCATAGATATTCTAAGAGACATCTGATTAACAATACTCGGAGGTAGCCCACAAAGAGAGATTCTTATTAGGATCTTCACAGGATGCATAGCATATTGCTAGGACTGATGAAGCTGATGTTCTATGCTTCTACAAGAAGATAATGGTAATGGTGGCAAATTGGAAATTTTATTGCATTTATTGACTATTGCAATTGCTACGAGAATTCATTGTCTAAATAGCGCTCTTTCTCCCATTTAACAGTCTCAACAAGTCTACCATCAAATCTGGATTTTACTATTCTAAGTTTGTACTTTGACCTCAGGGTTAAGTTATTAAAAAGTGGAGTAGAAGGCAAGGTTGTATTGATACAAGGAACATAAAGCTTGCAGGGTTGTGTCCATGTCTGGTGAGGTACCCATCCTTTTCCAGATCTATTTTGTTCCTGATGGTGGTGGAGATCTCCTTCAGCCCTCAGGCCTTCTATGGATGTATACATTGATTCAGGTTCACTGGATGAGGCTGTGGAGAAGTCTTGGATGGATTTGGTACATGGAAAATTACTGTGTGGCAGCATGGTTTCACCTTCTTAAGGATTTTTAGGGAGCTTTGCTGTGTTGGCACACAGCACTCAACAATTTTTTTAAGTGAATCAATGAAGGATGTACTATATGGTCCTCTCTTTGGCATCCCTCAAAAACTTTGGTAAAAACCACATTGCTGTCTAATGCTTTCGCAGCTAGGCTGATGCATTAGTCTTCATGGATGTAGTGAGACCAGTCTTAGGATAAGAGCAAGATGGCCCAGCATTCCATGGCAACCAACAGCTAGCCCAGCAGATAGATAAATAAAGGTGACATGCAAGCAGGTTGTCACAGGTCTGACATCACACTCCTTCTCTGGACTCCACTGTTGCCTAAGGTCCTAACAGAAATTCTCACAGAAATTTTAGCTGGCCATCAAAAAATATCTATATCTATCTATCTCTATATGTAAAATATTGTACTGGTTCTCCTTGAATATCATTATTCTATATTCACGGCTTATAAGAAACTTTGAAAGGAACTAATACGCTTCTAGACAAAACTACATATAAGCCATTTGGTTAGGTGGTTTTTGTTTATATTTATAATAAACACACAACAAACACATATAATATTCAATGATTTTGTCAGGAAAATTTACAAACTCCTCAAAACCCTTGTTGGGGCAAAGAGAAAACTTCCCCTTCACCCTTGGAAGTTTTGTTTGCTATGTCAATGGAAGAGAACCCAAACTATAAAATAACTTGAAGAGGTTTATTCTGAGCCAAATATGTGTGACCATGGCCTGGAGAGCCACACCCGGGAAGCCTTGAGCAAGTGGTCTTGATGTGGTTTGGGTTACAGTTTGGTTTTATACATTTCAGGAAGACAGGAATTACATGTAAAGTCATAAATCTACACCAGGAAGGCTTATATTGGTTTGGCCCGAAATAGCAGGACATCTTGATGCAGGGGATTACAGGTTATAGGTGCGTTTAAAGAGTCTTTGATTTGTCATTGGTTAAAGAATGAAGCTTTGTCTAAAAGCTTGGAATGTTAAGATAAGTTTGTTAATCAGACTCAGAGTCAGGTGATCTGTTAAGTAAATTGATGACCTGCAGGTGTGGTTTAAGCTTTGTCTTGCATAGCTTTGGGCTTATTAATGAGTTACAAAAGATATTCCACGAAGGAAAGGGGGCATGACAAGGCGTATCTCAGCTCCCTTCTCACTGCCAGCAACTCAGCTTTAGGTACTTCTGGGGTACCTTTCACCAAGAGGGGGTCCATTTAGTCAGTTGGGGGACTTACGGTTTTGTTTTAGTTCACAGCTAAAAAATCAACTCACAATAAAGCAGATTAATAAGAGAAAAGGTACACAAATTGATTTTAACATGTATACGTGGGAACCCTCAGAAAATGAAGACTCAACTCTTCAATGAGGTACAGAGGCTTTTGAAGAATGGGGGCTGAAAGCCGAAAAAATGGCCATGGGGAAGGGAGAGAGGAAGAGGCTTGAGTAGCCAGCAAAGGTGGTCTCGTTATGTGCAAGAAACCTTAAAGGTAGCAGCTCTCAGAGAGAATAAATGGTAAATGTTTCTTTTCAGATCTTAAAAAGTGTTGGACTCTCAGTTAATCTCCCCTGGATGGGGGAGGGTGGGAAGCAGAGACCCGGCTGCTCTCTCCACAGATGTCAGCCCCCCACAGAAGGCAGCTTTGCAGCGCTGCTTCTATCTGTGACACTCACGGCAGCCACCTCAAAATATGTCAAAGGCATATATTTTGGGGTAAAATATTTCTAATTTCCTTCACTCTTTATGTACATAAAAACAAAATCTAACCTGCTTACATGTCAAAATAAAGCTTAAGATAAGTGGGAGAATTTCTGGTTAATAATCCTGTTATTATGGCCCAATTATGTTCTTGTTTTTAACATTTTAATATGTTATCATTAGTATTTTAGTTTGTGATAAAGATAACATCAAGGTTCAAGAAATGACTTCTAAGATAAAACATGGGATTTATTTTGGGGGAGCAGAGGCAGACTGGTATTACAAGAGGTATGCAAGATCTACATTAAAAGTCACTGAATGGAGAGTGATTTTTTTCATTGTATGGCCACCTAAAAATGAATATAAAGGGGCTTACAGAAAGAGCATATTAAAGTACTGTATTTAAGAGCAAAAGAAGTAAATTGATCTTGGAGGGCTCCCAATAGAACTTAGTCGTGATAAGGTTGCCACCATTACTGTTTTCTTTATTACTTGGAACATTAATTCAAGATGTACGTGAGAATATAATGCAGAAAGCAGGCAAACAAGAAAATATCAATAATATTTGCAGTTTTTCTGGGGATTATGTCCATTGTATTTTTCAATTGCGCCTTCATTGATGGTTAAACTTATTCTGAGCTATTTATATTCCATTTTGTCTAAGTAAAAAAAATACAGATTTTTAAGAAAGACAATAAAAATGGAAAGTTGATTTCATACTAAGTAGAAAATTTCTCCTAGAGTTTCATGTTTGGCTAAAGCAAACCAAGCTCTCTCGACTAGGGTTGCCACCGAGCGTGGCTGAGTTTATAAGTGGTTGGTTGCGACCGTGGGAGCCGCGCTCGGCCAGCAGCGCCTCGGGACACCAAGAGCGGTGACAGGGGACAGCGGGGGCGCCCTTGAGCTCCGCTCCGGGTCTGGCGGGCCGGGGGTGGGTGGCGGCGGGGTGTCCAGGGCCCCGGACGCGGCGCAAAGTGGGAGCCAGCGCAGGTGTGGGGCAGTCTTGAGCCTGTAGTCGGATTGCTGGGAGGGCCGAGGGACCCCAGCACAAGAAGCCGAGGGCCTGAGGAAGGGCTCGCAGGGTACATGCAGGCAGGCGGACGCCCCACGCGGGGCAGCAGGCGCGGCGGGGACCTGGGAGAGCCTCGGCCCCACACCTGCGGGTGCTCAGGGGGCAGCGGCAGGAACAGCCCATGGGGCACAGCCGGGGTCAAGCCTGGGGCGAAAGCGCCAACACCAAGACGGAGAAGGGGAGGTGAGGCCCGCACACTCGCTTCCCACTGCGAGCCTCCCCACCGCCCAGAGAGGCCCAGGCTAGGCCAGGAGACAGCACTTGAGGGTGAATCAAGTTCAGCATTTCGGTCAATCTCGAGAATGGCGTGTGTGACTCAAAGCGCCTGTGGAATGTAGGAGAGACTGGAGGAACCTACTCACTCTCACTGCTCATCTCTGTTAGGGGTTCCCAGGTCGCTGGGGAAAGGCTCCCCCTGGGAATGAAGCCTATCTTTTGTCTCCTACCCTCCTTTAAACTGGCCTTTTAATTGTGTCGTGAATAGTGACTATTCAACATAACAATTACACTTGGTGACATTCTTATTTTTTCTGCCATGTCCACAAAGAGACCTTTAAAAAGTCATCAGTTGGTGCTCATGAAAGATTTGCATATAAAGGAAATGAGAATGAGCCTTTAATTATCAGCAAATCCAGAGCAGGTGATATCTTCGGTGACTTAAAAAGTACAAATTATGAACTGACTGAATACAGAAGCTTCCTTAAATTAAAGCTTTAGAAATCTTTAGCTATTTGCTTTCTTGCCCAGATTAAGTAAAACTTTCTGTTGCATAAATAGAAAAGAACGCCGTTTTCTCTTGGGCGAATATGTGCATGCCTGCTCATTTGGGGCCCATCTCGAGCTTTTAAATACATTATGGCACATTATACAGATTTCTCTAGGCATATCTTAAAAGCCTTAGCTGAGCTGGTGGCAATCTCCCATTCAGAAATGTGCTGTTTCCAGCCAGCAGTCGGGTTGTTTCTGGCCAAGGAGTGGGAAGCAGTTGGACTCCGGACAATTTCATCTGTAGATCCTTGTGGGGGCTCCCAGCTTGTTGGGAAACCTCAGAGGGGGAGGGGTCACAAAGCACACAATTCAAACATGGGTTTGCAAACACGTTGAGCCAATAGCCAGTTGTCCCAACTGTCTGGGGGCATCTGGGCCCTCCCGCCTAGCCGGGAGAGACACAGGAGACAGGATGTCTACACAGCAAGACAGACTGGGAGCACCCAGACGAGAGAGCAGCACATTCTGTAGTGTGAGTGGAATCGGGGAAGGTTACTGAGAGGACGGGATGTTTGCGTTTGGATCTAAAGGAGAGATCGGCGCTATCGCCCCAGGGTCCTGGGCTGGGCAGCAGGAAGGGCACGCAGGCCAGGAAGCAGGGAGTCAGATCCCGTGGCCCAGTCCACCAGGCGAGGGACCCCGACGCCAGTCCCAGTTCCATCTCCAGCCCCCATTTCCGTACAACAGTTGCCCTTTCACTGCGGTGTAGGAAACGCTCAGTGGGATTTTCCTCTCAAACTGCACCGAACTTGCCATCGGTCCAGAGCCATGGAGATATGCACGGCTGAGAACCTGTCCCACCCCTTCAGGTGAAGTCGTGCGAGTGGGGACAGTGATAAAATGAGAGTGACACAGCCAATGTGGGTGAAACAGGGATGCCCAGGAGAAACAGTAAGATTTGTACAGAGAAACTGCAAATCTGTGAACCACTGAAAAACTGAAAGCACTGTCTATCTGGGGAAGAGGTTCGGATTTCAATAGCTCAGTAGTTCATTCAGGCAGGCAATTCTTGGTAAACCTCCCCATCTGGCCTTATGATTAAGTGATTAATACTTCAGCCCGCCTCTGGGATGGAGTGAGGAAGGAGCTGAAAGCACCTTCTGGGGGATGGGAGAGTTGAGCAGTAGAAATTTGTCTACGTTGGAATATTCATGCAAGTAGGAATCGATAGCATCTAGAAAATAAATTTGCATTTCTTTCTGACTGCTGGCATATAGTTAAGATATTGATCCTTGAACATTTATTTTTACATCCAATCACCTTACTAAATTATCATATTAATGTTAACAGATTTTCTTGGAAGGACCATATAAAGCCACCTAGATACAGTTTTCTCCACAACCTTGTGAGGCAGGTAACAGACATGTGTGACATTTACCCAACACATGCTAATTTGCAAAGCAGTTCCACTCACATTCCAGAATTCATTCCTCTCATTCTCTGCAAGTTGATGCTCCCGCAGAATGACCTTCTTATATATTAGTTCACTGAAGGTCAGTGACTTTTTTTATTCCTCCCAATAACTTGCTTTTTAGCTGAGGGAGGCTGAGGGAGACTGAGGCACAGAGTAGTTATATAACCCATCAAAGGTCACAGCTGGGAAACAGAATCTGAACCCAGAAAATCTGCTGCCAGAGCCTTCACTCTTCTATGCTGTGCTCAGTGGCTGTGCATCCAAGCCCGTTTCTTATTTTTCTACAAATTATTCCTCTGTGCAAAGCATCCCCACCTCCCCTTGTCCACCAGTGACACCCTATTTATTGGTTCAAACCCCTCTGGGGCACAGGGTGACTTGAGCCTCTTGCCCAGCTGACATGGGCCAGGACAGACAGAGGTGATACAGTCCTCCCCCCGACTGGGTCCCTGGGGTCCTCAGGAGGCTGGCGGCAGCAGCACCCTGGGGCATCTGTGGGATCTCCAGGGCAGCACCCGGGGCTGTGGGAAGCGTTTGCCTACCTCTCTGGTTAGTTTGCAGCATTACTGAAGAAAAAAACCTCACCAATTTCCTGCATCCCCACTACTCTAAACTTATCCAGATCATTTTCCTAACCAAAGAAACCCTTCCTGATGAAAGGAAAAGGTATGAAATTTTTGTTGTTGTTGAAAGAAGGAGTTCTCATTAGGCCTCGGAGCAAGCCCATGATCAGTAGCTATGATCATGTGAGGGAGTGAAAGGAAAACAGAACCTCTAACTTTGTTTATTGAAGATGGGATTTGACCTCCACATGCTGCAGGAAAGAGGTATATGGTCTGTACTGGACTAAAGGAATTGTGTCTCCCCAAATTTATGTCCTTTCTAGAACTGCAGAATATGCAGTTTATTTGAAAATAGGGTCATTGCCAATGTCATTAGTTAAGATGAGGTCATACTGGAGCAGAGTGGGCCCTTAATGCAACCCTTATGAGGACTGGTACTCTTAAAAGGAGAAGAGGAGACACGGAGATACAGGGACACAGACGCACGGGGGGAAATGCCACGTGAAGATGAAGGCAGAGACTAGAGAGGTGCATCTATAAATCAAAGATCGCTGGCACCACTGGAAGCTAGAAGCAAGGAAGGATTGTTCCCTAGAGCCTTCAGAGAGAGCACGGCCCTGTCAAACACCTTGATTTTAAACTTCTAGCCTCCAGAACTGTGAGATAATACATTTCTGTTGTTTTAGCTGCTTAGTGTGTAGCAATTTGTTATGGCAGTCACAGAGCTAAGACACAGCCTTCTGAACTGGATTTCAATTTCTTCAGTCATTGCCCATTACCCAGCCCGGCCATGTGTTTCTAGATACAGATAGACAACTTTGAGAATCATTTTTCTCTCTGGGCTGATGCAACCAGGGAGGTCTGCAGAGAAGAACATATATAGAGGGAATTTAAAGTACGTGACTGCCCCCTTCCCCAATATGGTTCCTTACAAGTGGATTTGGGTTGAAAATAAACTTAAATGAAGCCATCTGAGTGAAGAGGAAATGTTTTTAGTCTAGTAAGCATGTTTTTAGTCTAGTAAGCATGTATAGATTTCACGATGGCAAAGTGGCCTTTGTGGGCTGAGCAGATGTGAAGGCATCACACAAGGGTAGGGAAGTCTTGGCCCTTTCCCAGGACCATCTGTTCTCCAGGGGCTGCTCTCCTAGATCACTGCACAGTTGGCAGTTTCTGCAGCTACATGGGTCCTCCATCCTCCTCCCTGGAGGTTTTCCAGGCTCTGGAAGCTGTGCTTATGAAGAATGCTTGGAAGAAGTACTTGGAGCTTGGAGAAGTCAATATTGAGGAGGAAGGAAGGTTTTCTACAATTTCTTGAGGGCTTCCTCTTTAGAAAGGGATTAGATACTGACTGTGTAGTTTAGACTAGAGAGATAAACCAGATAAAAATATTAGGCACAGATTTCATTTCAGTATAGGACGTGCCTTTCTCTTTGGAAGTACAGAGGCTGCCTCATGAAGTTATGAAGCTACTTGAGCAAGACAGAAAAAACAAGTATTGGTCATGTAGGCTGAGTTAGTGAATTAATTTCACATAAGCACATATTAAGCACCTAATTCTACTAAGTGTGCCATACTCCACACAGGAAAAAGAAAGCCCAACACAAACAATTTGCCTTTGTGGAACTAATGATCTTATAGTTGAGAAATCTAGAAAGACTCTCAGAGTTTAAAGGGCCCCTACACCTATCTCCCAACTTTGTTATGATCCTAATTCTCTAGTTAAGTCTCTGAGGAAGAAGTGTTCAGAGAGACTATATATATACATTATAATTCCAAATCAACCTTTCAAAAATTTTGGGGTATTAGTTCTAATAATTTCCTTGATGAACTTAGAACAATCTAATGCATTCAAATTTAGTAAACTTAATGATTTCAAGGGAACTTTGAAGCATATTTCTAAAATATAAATCATGGATTCAAAATTGTTCAGAATTCCATGGGGAATGAACTGTAATTTCAAAATTAAATTTGAATCTCTGAAGAGAAATAAGCTTTATATAAGTCAATTTTTTTTGTAAACAATCGGCTCCCAAAAGTTCATGAACATTTGAAAAGACCATGAGAATAACTCCCATAGGAATCACAGGAATACCAAGAAGAGTCTGAACCAGGTTGACTTAGAATGCTCAGGTTCTCATTAGAAGTTGTTTTAAAAGACTATCAGCATAAAATAATTATTTCTATTTTTTAGAGTCCACTTAAATTTCAGGGTCAAAAACCTGATATAAACATCCTAAAATTTTTACATATTTAATACATTGTCATTAGCTTTATGTTTTAATGTGTCTGCATTTGAATTAAAAATTTTAAGTTTCTTTTAATGGACTTTTATGAGTCTATAATGGTAGTCTTAAATACATCTAAGACTATTGAGGGTTAGGGTCAAGACATGAGAAGCCCAGGAGTGAGACAGGACTTTGCCAAAGAGCAACCTGTGGACATGTCAGTTCACTGAGCAAAAGCTGCTCGACCTTGAGGGGGACATTCTACTGATCAGGGATGTCTGCAAATGGACCCTGCCTTGAAGCCTGAGGGCTATAGCCTGGATGTCTGCAAACAGACTCAGGCTTGTAATCCAAAGGCGGAGAGAATGATCAAAGGATGTCAGCTCAGCAGATAGGAGCAGTTTGCTATTCTAAGCCTGAGGCAATGTTCCTATCTCTCTCCTGAGTATGAGTATGTCTCAGTAAATGAGGAACTAGATAAAGTAGAAAGAAGTACGTGGTCTCTTTGTTCCCGTTTAGGTTATATGCTTTACTGCTAACTCGTGAGCTTTTCATGTGAAATTATTGTAATCTATAACATGAAAAAGAAAATAAAAATGGGTGCTAGACTTCAGTCAGTACCACCTGGCTCACGGGAATGCTGGTGGTCCCCTGACCTTCCCACACCCTTTCACCTTACTTTTTGTGTCCGTGTCTTTGTCTCTCCCATCTCTTGCAACCCACACTGCCTGGGGACCCGGTTATATTGGGGGCATCGTGAACCCCTAATATAAGACTATTTGATTTCTACACACATTTCTACTTCATTATTATTATTACTTTTGCACATTCCATGACATAAATTTAGGGTATCATCAGAGTGTCTGATACCTGGAGTCTGAAATCCTTTAGGTAGGGGCTACTTGTGGACTACCGGTAGAGTTAGAAATAAAGGAACCAAAGCAAGGATTGCCTCCAGGAAGCACGGTTATTGGATGGCCCTATTCGCTGGTGGAGCCTGTATTTCAGCTGTAAATGTGTTAATGCCATTTATTGGCTCACGCTTTTGAAATGTAATACACTGCATCATTAATTTTGTAGTTTCATCTCTGAAAGCTATACATTGAACATTCTTATTGTCTTAATTTTCTGTAACCTTTAATAACATTTGTGAAAGTACATAGGAAAGAAGAAATTGCTCCTGGCTATTTGACAAATGCATTTTAGGAATATTTTATGGAAAATCCTCTTTTTCTTCACCCCTAGAGCAGTCACTGGAAAGACAGCATGTTTTAGATATCCAAAATTCATTGTTCAGAATTCAGAAATAAGCTCAAAACTTACCAGCTCAAAAATACCAGTTTGGATTTTCTGAAGAGGCCCCTGGTGCAGGCTTCCCAGGCCCGTGCCAGAGAGGCTTCTCTTTTGTAAATATAACATTCCCCAGACATCAGTCACATATTTGAGCTTAAAGATTATGCCAGGAAACAATGGGTTTGAAAACCAGTTATCCTTGAATGAATCTCAGAGTCCAACTTATTTGGCTACTCACCTGGCATTTGGCAATCAGAGGCAAGATGAATCCTTTGAAGCAAAGGAACTGATGCAGCTGGTAGGACCAGGAAAGTGCACCCCCTCCACAGGCTCACGGAGGGCCCAGGTGACAAGTTACCCCGTGGGAGGAGTGTTACGGGTCACACACAATACTTTCAGTCACCTAGTTATGTTGCTGTGTAACTTATATAGTGTTAGTGCATTTTTATATAATATCATATGATGTGTGTATAATATTATATATGTATATAACGTTGTATAATAATAATTGCTCTCTTAATACCCAGTCAAGGACAGGCTCCATGTGAAGGCACTATGGACACATTGTCTCTAATTGTCATGCTAACCCTAATGAAAAGTTATTATTACATATGTGTTGTATAGATGAAAAAATTTAAGATCAGAGAAGTTACATGATTTGCCTAAGGTCACATCTCTTCTGGCTTTGCTACTTTTTATGCCACATTACAATTCACATCTTAGATTTATCTGTTGTTATTTTAATTAGGGCCTAATTAAACTCTGAGAAGAATATTATTCTCAAATAATATACAAAGCCCCTCTGTCTCTTAGAACAAGAAGGATCTTGTGGGGCTGGTTTTAAGTTTTAATTCCTATGATAGCATGGATGGGGCATAACTCGGTGCTATGAGCATCCTCTGTCCCTCCCTGCCCTGCCCCTGAGAAGACTAGAAGCCTGGGGTATGTCATTATGGGCAACAGCTAAAATGCGTGTCCAATTCCCTGGCTGTGCAGCCCTCCACTGCTTACTTCAGAGAAAGTTCGTTTGACATTAAAACAGGACAGATGTAAAAAACATCAGGCAGAAGAATTAAGCTAAAGTTTGTGCTTCAAGGGGACAATGACAGACAGATAGCGTTGTTATATTTGAAAAAATATTTTCTCTCATTCTTTCTTTTTTTGTCATTTATATCTTGTCTCATTCTAAAAAGGATTTTGTGGTGGGACTTGAAAGAACTATGATTGAATCTGAGTTTAACAAGACATTGATTTACATAAAAGACAAGTAGAAAAAAGAGGGAATATAGAAACATGTGAAATTGCTCTCAAATACATGAAATTTAGGATGAATTTTTTCTAAAGCTACACACTGAAAATTTCTAATATGTAAATAATTATATGTTACTAAATACATCTGCATAAATAAAATAAATATATATGATTTTGTGCCTATGATAAAATATCTATAATCATAAAGCAGGATTTATTAAAATACTATTAAAGCTAAATCATTTCTCTAGTGAAAATACTAATGTAATTGAAAATCCTGTGATAAACAGAATGGTATCTAGGGTGACATAGCTACTTTGAACAGTTTTAAGTTTTTATAGCTGGAATGCTCCAATTTTGTAATAGAACTCTCTGAAAATACAGCAAACAGCATCCTGGCATTGCAGTGACAGGCCTCTAAGATAAGTAGAAAATGAAGCTGAAGCTAATATGTTCCCCCTCAAATGTCAGAAAAATATTAAGCAGAAAAACAGTTTAAATGTACAATTCCTGATGAATGCATTTAGAAACATTCCAAAGTAATTAGCTGTGCTTGAGACCAATTCAGGACTATAATATAAACTATAAATTTCCCATATTGGTAAGTCTAAATAGGGATATACTATTCAAGCCAAACACTTCCTTTGTTAAGTATCTGAAGACTTGTAAGTTAAAGAGTTAAAGAAAAACTATAATGAGGAAGCAGTAAAAACCAACTGTTACATTTAATAGTCTAGAGCTCCCAATGAGATTTATCTGTCTTTGTGGCAACTATATTTATCCTTCTTTGTAGGTTTCCTTGAGGACAAGGGAGATTGTAACTGTCTTTTGAACATCACTGATTTTCTTGTTTTATATAAGGGTACAAAATGATGCTTATT
Source organism: Propithecus coquereli (assembly GCF_000956105.1). NCBI lineage: Eukaryota > Metazoa > Chordata > Mammalia > Primates > Indriidae > Propithecus > Propithecus coquereli. Next base: position 10,515,047 of record NW_012148063.1, on the reverse strand, counting down.
TATAATTTCTAGATTTTACTGTAGGACAAACACAAGCATTAAAAGAGTGTTGTAGTAGCTACCTACTCCTAGATGTTCAAGAAAGAAAGGGGAAACATGTTAAGGCTCATCCTCAGTGATGATCAAGTTCAGAAGCAAACGTTGACATAGGGGAAAAGCTACAAAGAGGCAGCTTTTAAAACAATAAAGTGGAAATATTAATAGTAATAGTACATGTATCATACGTGTCCTTGAGGTTTACTGAGGAAGTATTTGTGAGTCGCACACTTCAAAAAATGTTAGCTAAGACTTTTGGGGGTGGCTGTTCCCTCATTTTTCCATTTCTTTAATAACTCTTTCATCTCTATCTCTATCTCCCTCAAGTTAACTAGAATCTAAATGTAATGGGTGCACTTAGAATTTCTTTTATGAAACTTAATTGAATAATGTGCACATGGGAGTCATTCTGTAACTTCATGGATATTTGATGCTGCTCTATGGTAAAAATATGAATTACGAGTGAAGAACATTTAAATAATTATTTTCCATAAAGTAAGAATGCTGTTATTAAAACATTGTTTGGACAATAAGAGACTCAATTGTTAAGGCCCAGTTTTTACTGTGCTGAAAGAGTAACCATCTTGCCTAAATGTCCACATTGACTATAGCTCTTCAGATAATTTGGAATGGATATCATTTTAAGTACTTTATTATAAGCCTTCACAAGCTCCCATAACCCTGGTTTGAAGTCTTTTATACTAAACATGTATAGTATTAAACATATCAGTAGGTCTTACTATTGAAAGATAGCTAGACTTTCCAAGAATTCCATGATTTCCTGAACAGTCTATGCCTAGAGCAAACTTAATAGCAATTTAGTAATAATATAAAACATAATGATTCCAAGTAGAGGTTTGTTTGTGGCAGGAGCTGCCATATATTCAGCTTATTGTTTGATTTTTTTCTTGTATGTACAATGAACAGATCATGTTGCAAAATTTTCATGCAGCATTCCACTAAATTACTAACTTATTTACACGGCTGTTAGGAATTAACTTCAAATGTTGACTTATACCATGCATGTGAGAAGTATGGAATTTCAAAGTTCTAATAACAAAAAAGATAATTAGACTCATATCATTTCAAGCAAATCACACTCTCAATGAACAGATGTATATCCACTGTCTGCCAAGAGATCACCAAAAACTTGCTAATATCTTTGTTAGAGTAAAACAGATGTATCTGAGCTCATCTATGTTTTTCAAAGCTCATAGAGTAATATTTTTTAAAAATAAATTGATCAGTCCAAACCACTTACCTGATTTTAATAATAGTGCTTAAAAAATTCATCTTAAACCAATGAAAAAAAAAACTAACAAATTTTAACAGGAAGTTTCTAAAGTAGAATTATTATCGAGAAAAAGAACAAACCCAAAACCTACTAATGTATTCAAAAGGCTATTAAAAAACTTTACAATTTAATTATTGGAAGCTTATAGAACTGCTTCAATGCTTCTGTACTGAGTAAGTAAGCTGTGTGTGTGAGGAGTAATAAATGAAATTGTTAATTTTACTGTTTCCCTAGGGAGCAGCAGGAGAGGGGGTGGGAGTATGCTATGTAGATCTCCAAATGGATAGTGTTTTATATACAATAATAAATCCTAAGTGTATTGCTAATTAACTCTACTTCAAACCATTCCCCCTTTTTTAGAGCTTAAAAGACATTTTGACTCCTGGGCTCACTCACCATTCATATTCTTAAAGATGTTCAGGATGGGGAGAATTTGACGGTAATAGGGCACCAAAGCCTCCCCCACCATCTCCGCTGACACAACCAGATGCTGGAGGACTTTGAGAGTGACACAGATGACCTGTCGGTTTCGAAGGTTCAAGGCATCTGTATGATAGGAAAAGGAACAAGCAGGAAATAAAGAGCATTAATTCTACAATGTGAAGACAAAGTTGTTTTGTGGATACGTTTAATTAAACTGTGCTCTAGTGGGGATCACCAATGGGACTTTATTATTACAGCTTTGAATGACACATTGCAACCCTAATGTTTTAAATGGGATCTTGCCTGATTACTATTTATTCCCCCACATGTACTGATTCCTCACCAGTCCTAAGGGTGCAGCTTGCTTTTCCTTCATAGAAGAGGCTGGTGGTCTGAGAGAGAACAGCCGGGTAGGTAGCATAAAAGATAAAAGATCACTTAGTGTCACTGAAGTTAAAGGAACCCATGAAGGTTGACAGTAGATAAATTTTTATGCAACAATCTCTTTCAGTTAACCACCCATGCTATTCTTAAAACCATCAACATGGAACAAACAATTTTGGGGGAGGGAGGAGGAGGCACCACGTATGTGGGGAGAAACTACCGGCTGGTTACGACACTGAGAATATTCTTGGTCGAAGTGTATGTAAAGAGACTGCATTTAGACCCCTCAGGCAAGTGGGGAAGAAAAGCAAAAATATTAAATGTTCAGTTAGAAGGAATCAACAATTATAAGCTATAAGAGACCAAAGGAATACAAAATAATTTTAAAGAATAGTTTTGAGCACAGAGTAACAAGCTGTGCTGCAGAGACGGAGCACAGGACTGTGGACTGCCGGGGAGGCCCAGCAGGCGGGAACGAAAGGTGCCATCTGCCCCCGTGGGAGATGCAGCGTCAGGAATCAGGATGCTGATAACTGGCTGTGCGAACTTGCCCAACTCGCTGACGCGTTCTTGGCCCTGGTTTCCTTCATCATGGGAACCTGTTATTTACTGTCTAAGATGACTACAGGTTTCCTGACTTAGGTAGAAGAGCCACGTAAAGCACCTATTACAGAAGGTCACAGGTGGGCACTGATAAAATGTGAGGCCTCAGACCACTCCAAGAAGTTAAAGACTCTTATCTGTAAGATGTTCTACCTTCTAATGAAAAAGATAGACTACGACCTTAAAGCACGCACCATTTATGGGGGGACCAAAGGACCAGGCTAGCAAAACTAATGACACTTTGGTCACTACACAGGAGAGGCAGTCCCGCCACTATTCTTGAACTCTAGCTCACATTTCCAACAGTCTGGATCTTGCCAGCATCTCAAGTTCAGTTTGTTTCAAAGATGAGCTTCCCCCCATGTACTTTGTCTTTTTTCCTGTGTTCCTCATATTTAGTAATGATAAACCCAGTTCTCAGTCACTTAGGTTCAAAACCTGTTTCTCATTCCTCACATTGCTCAAGTTACAGTCATCTGGTCTCCCCTTGCAGGATTTCTAGAATTTGTGTCTTCTCCATCTTCACCTCTGCTCCAGGTCTCCACCCTCACTGCCACTCCTCTGGGTCCGGCCCTTGGGACCCCTCCACTGAAGCACTTTCATGACCTCAAACAAACCTCTTTTTTTCTTTTTCCACCCCGCCAACCTGTCTATTCACACTGCTGCTAGATTAATCTTCCTAGAGCTTATTTGATCATCTCACCACCTGCTCCAAGATCTCAGAGTCCCCTTCCCCCATCCTTTCCTACAGAGTAAAGTACAAACTAGCCAGGCACAAAGGAAGCACTTAGGATAAGTTTGAACCAAACTGAATCCTCAGCTAAAAGTCCATGAATATAAGGTATTATTTAGTGGTTTCACAGCTATTTCCTCTGGAATCACTAGGAAGTTTTTAAAAATAAAGTGAGGTCAGCTTCATCTCCTCCAGCAACAAACTAGGGGTTGGGGCATGAAAACACTTCAGAGCAGCCCCACAACTTCTGGTCCAATCCAGACTACACTCTTGTTTGGTTTGGAAGCAAACACAAGTGTAATGAATAGAGATGGCTCAGCCTTAACTCAGGGAACCAACCTAAATATAACTATAGAACTCGGTAGCATGATGGCTCATTATTACAGCATTTAGACACATTGCAGGCCATACCATATCTTCTGAAAAACAACTAAAAATAGAATGCTATAATTTAGCCTAAAAGCTGTAGTAACGAGACGCTGAAGAACAAAGCTCCGGAGTACGCCGGGGCGGTGGAGGGGAGGACAGGCACACGGAGTGCTGCAGTCAGTGCTGGAGCCTCCTTATCTGCTTTGATCCCATCAAAAGTTGTTTCTCTGTTCAGGGAGTCAGGCGTTACTGAACCCTGCCTACTGACCCTGCTCAGTTTACCAGGAGAGAACTGGGAGTCTGAAGAAATGTTGTTATGAGGACTGTGGGCAGCTGACATACTTTCAGAAAGTCTATCAGTGAAGCTCAACAGGTTTTGGTCTCAGGAGTGCACAGACCTGTGTGACGATTCATGGCACTAGTAGCTAACACAGATTGAGCCCCACTATATGCCAGGAACTAGATCGAGCTCTTCACATGCGTCAGGTTACTTAGTTCTCCTTCATCACGTATTTACTGAGAGTGCACTGTGTGTGTGTTAGGAACTGGAAAGATGGAAATAAACAAGACAAATATGGGGCTGCCCTCTTGGGGCTTATCATGTAGCATGGGAGAAGACAGTAAGCAAATATTGCAGGTGCGACGACTTTTCGTGAGAAGGGCAGTGCATTTAAGCAGCCGATCAAAGGGGGCACCTAGCCTCGTCTAGGAATAAGGGAGGGCTCCCAGATGCAGGTACAAACCCCAGGGATGAATAGATGTCATTTAGGTGAAGAGTTTCCAGGAGAGCAAGCAGCACTCCAGGGATTGATTCCCTAGGAAAAGGGAGTTCTTCCACCACAGGGTCTATTCTAGCTCCTTTTGATGAGATTCTACTGAGGATTCAAGACCCCAGGTAGTAAGGAGATACCCTAACTGGTTTTATCGTTGTGAATATCTCTTTCCCAGGGTCACTCGGAAGTGCTGGGAAGAAGTATGTAGGGGTGCGTAAAGGGAGGGTGAAGCCATAGCACTTTTTCCCAAGCTAGAAGATCCCTAGGTCCCATCTTGCCTCATTTTGTTCTAACCAAACAGAATCAGATGTTTGGGATCCTGAGTTTCTCTCTTTCCCTTCTATTCATCCCTTCCTCCCACTCTACTTTTTAAAAAGGACTCAGAGCCACATCTAGATAAATGTTTTGTAACACAGAACACCCAGATCCACATGGGTGTGTTGTTTGTATTTTTAAATATATGTTAAATGTACCGTTGAGTACATATAGTTCTCATTCCATATTGTGGGTTTTGTTTCTTTTTCAAGAAAGCCTTTCTGTTGACACTATAAAGTCACAAGTAGGAGAATTTATGGAAGGTCTTTGAAGAGAGAACTATCTAAATGTGGTGACTGCAGAACAGATTTTGGTGGCCGTAGTGCTTACTGGATGCTAGCTATCACAGTTTTCTTCTTTTGGGGTGTCCAGGCCAAAGGTTGAAATAAAAGAGCCTAGGATGCGCCCATCTACTACCAATGTGAGAGAAGAGTTTTGCCATATGGAATATATTGATTAAGGAGTAAAGTTTACATATATATATGTAAGTAACACCAGCATCAAATTTTTATTAGGTTTATGTCTATATGTATAGCTAATTGATCACTTGGGCATACATTAATGATCTCTCTGACAATGGATAATGATATTAGTATTAGGAAATGATAATTTCATTTCATTGAAACCCTTACTGAATTAACATGGTTGGGATAAATGTTATTGGATTGACAATGGCCAACAAGTAAAATGCCTGAATTGTTGTGCTTAATGGCATCTAAAATGGATCTCTAGTTCCCCTAAATGACCAGGTAATGGCTCTAAAACCTGTGCAGTGGCTGTGAAATAAAGCCCAGGGTGTGCACTATAAAACCTGCTTAACTCCATCCAACAGGGATTTCTTATAATGCCCATTTTCTCTTCAGTTTCTTGATTTTTCTTCTTCATTCTAGGGAAATTAAGATATACCACTAAGTTGGAAGTCTTTTAGTTCTTCCTGTCACTGTGGAATTAAAGCAAAAAGAATTTTTTT
>NW_012148063.1:10495317-10495617 GCF_000956105.1 Propithecus coquereli | reverse complement strand
ATTCAGAAATTTTAATGCAGTACCTTTGATCAAGGAATAAATCAAAACTACAAAAACAAAATACTTATAATACAGTTGCAAGGAAAAAACATACTAATCAAAATGAATGGAATGAAGCTACAGGTGTATGGAGAACCAAAGTCATACCTTACATGCTACTATTACCAAATGAAGAACAATGAAAACAAAGGTAATACGCATTTAACTCAAGAAGCTACAAAAGCAAAACAAAAAACATAAGGAAAACAGATAAATCTATTGCATCAAAAACAAAAACATCATAACATTAAATAAAGCTGA
>NW_012148063.1:10492623-10494715 GCF_000956105.1 Propithecus coquereli | reverse complement strand
ATAGTGATATTTCCATAATTCTTTGGCAACCAGGGTCACCTCACCTCCTAGTGGGCCATCTCGCAAATGTATGTTGTTGCTCATAATAGAAGAGAGCTACACAAGAGAATGTAGATGAATAAACACAAAATTACTTTCATTGCTTAAATAATTCTTCCAATAAATAGAAAGCATTATATCATTATACCCTTTATTTGTTTTTTCATACTAGAGAGTCTTACAAGATAGTTTTTATATAACATATAGTACAATGGCAGGCCCAAATGGCCACATCATACTTTTGATCATGCCAATTATACAGATTTCAGTACGGATATTAGTTATGTGCCTTATGAAATTAATTTTGCAAATATTTTGATACATCCTACTGTGTACTAGGCAGTGCATTAAGTGCTGCAGGAATATATTACTTTTGCTATATTCTGAGTGACACAAGAGAGGAGGCTATAAAGTTCGGTGGGAGAGGGAAGGCAGGGTGGGGACAGGCCTGGAGTTGAGGGTACAAGTGGAGAGGAGAATCGGAAGAGGCTCTACAGCACAATTAATATTGGAGCTGGGCTTTGAAGGGCACTTACAGTGCAGGCATTTGGGGTTGTGGGAATGGGCATTTTTGAAAGAGAGCAAAGACACGGAATTAGAAAAGTGCAAGGCCAGTTCTCCAGCACAATCCATTTGGTTAGAGAATAGGGAAATAGTAAGAAATAAAGTTGAAAACATAATTTGCAGCCAGATAGTTAGTGGGAGTCCTTGAATGTCATGCCAAAGAATGTAAAGCAGGCAGACCTAAGGGAAGAGTCTGCCCCCGAGAGATGAAAGTGCAACTGATAATGTTTTTGAGTTGAAAGCTTTTTGCCTAGGAGCTAAGGTGTGTGGCATGGAGCAGCAGGAAATAGCAGGTAAACTGGCTTGGGGTGTCAGAGGAGAGAGCTCTGGGCTGGCAGAGCAGGTAGAAAATTGGAGGAATGGATCCCAGAAGAGAGGGCCGCACACAGAGGGTGTAAACTAAAAATCTGCTTGCAAACTCTACTTTAGCTGATCCCTAAGAATTATACACATGGGGGCTGGGGGTAGGGGGTATGATCCAGTATATCTAGATGATGAACAGAAAGCTGGAAGATTAAAAAACTGAAAATGAAAGACCTTTAGCTGTTGTTGTCGATCGCAGGGGTGACAAAATTTGGAGTTTGTGTCTAATGAGTTAACCGTCTGACAGAATTGGAATTGACACTCTTCAGAGGAACATAACAGAATCCAGAAGCTCTAAATCATACTATGTCCCTGGTAGGATTGCACTCTGTAGCCCCATTGAGATTGGATGGGCCCTGGACTAGGTCTGGCCAATGCGTAGTGCGTAGAAGTGAAATGTGTCACTTCCAGGATGGAGCTTCTTTTCCTTGCCAAAAGAGACCCTTCTGAGCTCTTGTTTGCTTTGGGACTGTGACTAGCAACATCTATCAGGCTGGGTCCCTAAGCAACTGTAATAAACAGAGTCTGCTAACCTGCAATAGGCAGGCTGCACACATCGGAAATCTTTATCTTTATTGGTTTAAGTCATTTATTATTTTAAGCCCCTAATATTTTGGAGATTGGCTGTCATTGTAATATAACCTAAGCTTCTTCTGATTAATAAAATTCCCTTTATCAGATTAAGGGAATTATTTTCTATCTTAGTTTGTTTTAAAAACATAAAATGAATGTTGAATTTTATCAAATGTTTTTTGGCCATCTATTAGATGATCGTATACTTTTTATACTTTATGAATGTTCTAAATTGCCTTGCTTAATTTTTCTAGTGTGAAACCAATCTTATACTCCTGAAATACAATCAACTTTGTCATGAGACACTATCATTTTTATAAATTGATGGATTCAATTTGTTAGCAATATTGTTTAGAAATTTACCATTGATGTTTGTGAGTGAGATTGGCCTGGAAGTTTCCTTTCTTATAATGCCCATGGGTTTTGGACAGGTTATGCTAGCCTTATAAAATGAGTTGGAGTGTGTATCCTCTGGTTTTATTGTCTAAGAAAATTTGTACAAGATTTGAATCATTTTTTTCTTTATGTGTTTGGGACAACTAAGCAGTGAGGC
>NW_012148063.1:10491790-10492573 GCF_000956105.1 Propithecus coquereli | reverse complement strand
AACAGTAACTGAGAGTGAATTTCTCAACACGCTGCATCGTCAGAAGGCAGTGCAGGGTCATTTCTGCGGAGCTCCTGGCTCCACTGTACCTGGATTGCTGGCTCGGTGCATCATGAAAGATTGGGGTGACCAATGAAAGGACGACCAAAAGGAAGGAGTTTGCCTTGTCACCATTTTCGGAGTAAAAACAAATGGCAATCTGCTGTCTCAAGCAGGCACTATTTACTACTTCAAAGAACTATTGTTACATTTCTTCCTCTGGTTGAGAGAAGGCGTCTAAATTTGCCACAGCTTTCAGACAGAAGTAGTGGACTGAGAAGAAGCATACGATACGCACAGGCTCTTCACAAAACAAGAAAGTGAAGAGACGTGCACAAAATAGAAGACGGGTAAATAGATCAATTTCCAAGACGGAGCAGGTATTTCCTCCGTGAGAATGTCACATTCTTCTGGAAAAGCGACAGAATTTGTTTGTTTGTATGAGAATGAGAAAAATACACTTCATGCATTTTGAATTCAGTTTGAAAATGCAACCTTGCTCTCCTTGGCCATTCCCTCCAGTATGGGCAGCCACACTCTCCATTCCCACTGTCTCTGCTACCTCTGTCGTTTTTATTTCGGGTCATCCTTCCTCATTTCCCTCCTCACACAGGCGAGGCCTGATTTGGATTCCTGCTCACGGGTCCAGAAGGGACCCTTCCTCTGGCAAGTGATCAGTTAAACTTTATCGTCCAAGACAATTTGAAACAGTTTTCTTTTTGTATCTTGTAACCAAAATAATCC
>NW_012148063.1:10473971-10479460 GCF_000956105.1 Propithecus coquereli | reverse complement strand
CTTGAAACCTCTTTACATTAAAATTCTGCTTTTCTAGGATTAAAATAATTACTCCTGCTTTCTTTTGTCCTTTGTCCCATATATCTTTTATTTTAAAATATTTAAGTAGTATTTTGTTTTATATAGAGAGGGAGTTTATATTCAGATTTTGTTTTTTACAAACAAATTTGAAAGTTAGCTTTCATAACTGATATAGCTGATTTTACATTTTTTATCTTATTTTGTGCTTTTGATTCTTAGCACTTCCTTGCTCTCTACTCAATTTTTGTCCTTTTAATATACAGACTCTGTTTAACTACTTTTATCTTCTCCATTGACTTTGAAGGTTTAGACCTGGATTTTTAGAGTCATTACTGCAAAACTATTATTTGACATTTCATATGGACGGAATGGGCATTTCATATGATGGAAGACAGTTTTGAAACTCTCTGCCATCAACTATTTAGACCTAGTCCTAGGTTTAGTGGCTTTTAGTGTTTATTGCTTTTCAAACTGTGACCTTCTCATGTGGGGGTTCCCAACTGTGCTTTGCCTTCTGTGAGCTGGAGGAGCCCCCAGTCACCCTCTATGTGAAGGACAAGTGGGTGTCACAGTCGCTGAGTCCACAGTCTTTTGACTCGGAGAACTGGGGTGAAGTCATGTTTCTCCCTCAATTCTCTAAAATGTGCTCTGTTGTCTAGAATTTACTGTTGCAGAAAGTCTTAGCCTCGGTTATTTTTATTTCTTAGTGGGTAGCCTCTTCCCCCCAGTCCAGATGTTTGAAGGGTTTTTTGTTATGTTATAATTTAAACTTTTTGGCAAATTGTTCCTCGATATATGTCTCCTTTCATTGATTTTCTTTAGACTGCAGTGAGACTCTTCGACCTGCATAATAGGGTATATTTTTCCTCCCAGAAAATTTCTTTCAGTCCCCTCTGTCATTATGGTTTCTATTCTTGTTGTTCTGATATTTCCCCTTGGGAACACATCACTTTTATCTCTGTTTCTGTCCTATGCTCTCCAATTTAATCTCTTTTCTCATCTTATTTATATACACTTGTCTTTTCTGAGAGAGCTTCTTAAGGTTGTTGTCTACATTTATAATTTGATGGTGTGCAGTTGATTGTTCTCTATAATCCTACAGAGACTTTTGTTCTCTCAAAGCATTTTTAGTTTCCCTTATCCTGTTCAAAATTGGCTTATTTTCATTTGAGTCTAGTCTCCTCTTACAGATTTCTGCTTCTGATTTCTGCTTCTTAAAAGCCACATCTTCCTGAATCCTGCGGATGTCAAACAAGTTTCTTTTGGTTCCTGTATCAAATGTTGTGCGGTTCTTTTCTTCTGATTGTGCAAGGTGTTTCCTTCCCAGTGTGCAGAGATTGTTTTCAGTGGCCCCTGTGGCCGTGGTGCTGTTCTCCTTCTAGCTCTCAATTGGAGAGAGACATTCCCAGACATAGGCTTTGCCGGTTGCTCTTGGTGCGGTCTGTCCTCTTGACTGCTGTTTGAATCTTCTTTTGAATTTAACATGCAGAGATTCCAGACACTGTCTCCTGGTATTGCTCTGTTGGATGGAGATGGATTTGCCTTTTCCTAAACAGATAGAGTAAATGTAAATCTACAATCCCCAGTGCAGACGGCTAAAGGGGCTCTCACCTTCCCCTACAATGTCTTGCTGTCACTCCCAGCAATCAATGCTCTGTTACCAACCCTGAGCACTTTATACCGGTATTATTTTGGAGTTTTCTGACCTAGAATAACTCAAGAAGGTGGAAATCAGAAAAGAGGGAGGTTAAAGAGGAGGAGCAATGGTAGCTGTGCCAGAAGGCAACGTCGACAGAGCAGAGGCGTCAGAAACCCACTATCTGGATTATTACAGAACTTGGGTGCTCACAGTGAGTTTATAAATTTTGCTTTGTTTTCATAGAGATTAGTTATAATTTGAGAAAAAAAAACTGTTCAAGAACTGCTAACTGGTGACAGTGAGGTTAATTTTTGCCCCTGGATAGAGTCAAAATAATGTTAAGAGTGTGGTTTGAAAATAAGATACACACAGATGTTATATGTTATGCCAATTATGCACATCAGCCTGCTTCTAGAACAGTTAGCCTCATTCCAGAATTCCACCTGAAAGATTTAGCTTATGCACATATGTTTTTCACACTATACTGGAACAGTGCATGATCTTGCGTAGTTAAGCAGCATTTCCTCCTAAGAAAGGTCTGGCTTTTAGTGACATATACAGATTGAGAAGAAAGAAACAGTTAGACCCGGGATCAGTATGCAACAGCAGAAGCTCCGAACGCCCAGCAATGGCATCCCCCAAGATAAACTGTCATTTCTCTGGAAGCTTAAATCATCAAATTCGTATAGACTTAATTTTCCCTGAGAAATCATGTTTACTGAATTCTTAATAATGTTTTCACTCATCAGCAAATGACCTCTAGGATGTGTGTACTGTAAATTTTGTCCTTACAACACATCACTTCTCTCTTAACTCATTTATGTATCTTCAAAATACAGACAGAACAAAATTGAGAATCACTTCACCTTGGCCTGCAAAAAATTATAATTTGGTATGTTTTAATTGTAAACAGCATAATCAAAATATTACTTAGCAATTCTTTCTGCCCTTCAGGGTCTTCAACGGGGCTCTGAGGGAGAGACCCCGAGAAGGCTGTGATAGCAACGTGAAGCGTTGATCTTTTAAGAAAAGAATATGCACCCAAAGATTGCTGTTATTCTGATGGATGCTGGGGTGGGAGTGGGGGGAAAGAGAGTTCCTGAGGAGAATGTTCTGGGCCTTTTTTGTTTATCAATGAAACTTGCATACCATCCTTTAGAAATGTAGCATTTCAACTAGAATTTAACATATTCAAGAATTGTGACCCTTTGAAGAGAATAAATCACTTTTGGAAAAGGTTTTAATATGGCTCAGGACTATATATCCTCCCTGAAGGCCTTTTAAAGATCATCCCTTCACTCCACTGATGCATGAGGGGACGGCAAAGCTGCTGCTGAACAAGGTCCCTTTTCCAGGGTTGCTTTTCTTTCCATGTTACTTTTCGCATCAGATGGCACTGTGCTTGTGCTTGGTTTCATTCTCTATGTCTTGGCGTAAATGTGGCGTGTTCAGTTGCAGATTTCTATAGAGATCCCAAAGATTAGAGAACAAATTTCAAAGTTGATTCGATGTAAGCAGGGAGAGCAAAACTCTTAAAAATCTAGCATTCTCATCATGCTAATTCAAATCAATGAAAGGAGACCACGGATCAGATTAAATGATCCAGACTCTGAGAAATGACCCAATGGTGAATTATTTTGTTCTTGTTCTGGTCAAACCACGTGGCCAGAGCACCCCTGAGGCGGTGACGGTGGCGGTCCCCAGATGCTGGGAGACTGGCAGGCGTCCTGTCCATCTCCCTGGGAAGTGGCTCATCCTGGAGTAGGAGACGAGGCAGAACTTGGGGTGGGGGAGGCAGGACCTCCGCATCCCTCAGAAGCCATGGGGCAGTTGGGCCCGGATCCGGGGGTGAAAATGCCTGGAAGAGATCTGACTGGGAAAAAGGTGGGATTTCGCTCACCCACGCAGTGCTCAGAGGCGCCAATTCTCTGCTTTTCATTAGCAGCAACAGCAAAAGCCGAAGCAGCAGCAGCTCGGTACAGGTAGGCGGTTCGGAGCAAAGAGAATCAGGGGTGAGAAGGGGCAGGTGAGAGGAAGCAGGCCTGCCGCTCGGGCTGGAGGAGAGCCTTCCTCTTCCTGCGTCTTTACCTGCCGAGGTCGGCCATGCCCGTGCGGGTGGCTCCATGACTGAGGTCACCAGCAACTCTGGCTGTGGGTAAGAAGACAGGAAAGAAAGCAACCAAGGGACTTGTTCTAAGCCATGGGAGCTGTGGCACAGGGAAACCTCAGAAAGGCGCTTGAAGGGGGACGCTTTCAGACGCTACTCAGCAGGGTCTCATGGGTGAGTAAGTTGGCCATAGGAAGGAAGTGTAATCTCATTTTATAGATAGATAAAGCCAGCGACAGGGTCACCCTAGAATCACCCCAGGTAACTCATTGTAGATAAAATAATTTGGGGTATTTAAAAACACTAATCTTTTCTCCATTCCAGATTTTTTTCCTTAAAATTATGAATCCTGCTACCTCAAAATGTCTCAACATAGTTGTGTCTATACTGTAATTAAAAAAATAGGGATGGAAACTAATACAGCAAATAAACTATTTCCAAAAAACAGTAGGGATGCATTTTTAAAAAGTCTTGGAAGTTAGCAGCGTGTATATACAAAGACACGTACTTTACTTCTGGATGTATCTGTTAGCACTCGTGTTATCACCATGAACATTTTACATTAGCGCAAACCCCATTCAATTTCATTTATTTATGTGGCTAAGTCGTAGTGCAATATAGATGATAGGATATTTTTTCGGAGATTTAGGTTGTCTGGCCTCATAAGTCAATTTATAGAAATTCCTGCAAAGCCTGGGGATCGCCTCAGTCTGTTGTGTTTTATTGCTTAATTAGCAAGTTGTCAAAAAGTGGCGCCATATAAACTGAGTGATGCTTTTTCACCTGTTCACTTACTTTTTATCGGGATAATGAGCTGTGGAATGACAGGTAGAATCTTGTTCCCCCCGTGTTCCAGCATGTCGTGGATTCCTTGCCGAGCAAAAAACTCATAGGGAAATGTCATTTCACAAAGCCCATCAAAAAACAGAGGCAGATAATGATGGTAATCCAGCTTCTCAATTTCTACCTGAAAGTAGAGAGAGAAGAAATACCACGTGAAATCAACAGTGGGCATGGCACAGCCCGACTGGCTGTGAAGCTGTCACCAACTTCGGAGGAGCAAGTTCTTTAGAACTGCAGGAAGATTTTATTAACCAAGTCACCTAATGACCTGACGTATGTCATCATGTCTTTAATCTATTAGCAGTGAGGTTAAAATCGCTGACCTTGAAATAGTAACAGTCAAATTTCTTATCCACATATCATCTACACTGGGAGCATGTTAATCATTTGTTTCTTTTCTGTTGTATTTTCTTTTTTACCATTTGGCACAAAAGCGATATTGAGCAGGATTCAAGATGCCCATAGCATGTGTGCTGAAAAGATCTAGGTGAGAATAAAATGCAAGGAAAAAGTCAGCTGAAAGAGATTGGTGCCCAAAGTTCCAGTTCTAGCCAGAATGCACAGGAGCGCTCGCTACTTCAATTCTGTGAAGTACGCCCTCTCTGGACGCGACAAGCTCGAGAGTGAGGGGCCGGACCTGATTCCCAGCTTGTGCCCCGGAGCCGAGATGACAAGGACAATGTTGGTGCCATCAAGAGGAAAAGGGAAGGACAAAGAGGGGGCTGAACCCCAGTGGGCCGCTGACACCCCGGAATCAAATGTCCCAATCTCCCCTGGGCTGCTTCTTCTGGGAGCAGAGAAGCTCTTCCCCACCTCCACCCGTCACCCTCAATAACACTTCCATGGCCTCCCGTCCAGACCTTGGCAGTAGTGTCCAGC
>NW_012148063.1:10472015-10473921 GCF_000956105.1 Propithecus coquereli | reverse complement strand
CAGCTAAAATAAAATATTCATATTTTTGGAAGATAAAGTCAAGGACATTTCCCAGGAATTAGAACTAAGAGACAGTTGAAAAATATGAATAAAAAGATAAAGAACTTAGAGAATCAACTCATGAGGTATAATAATAGATTACTAGCAGGAATTACATCAGAAAAGTAAGAGAAAACAGAGGAGAATTTCATTAAAGAAATAATGTATGAAAAGTTTAGACATATGTCTGTCTATACATTGAAATTTCCCAGGAAAATTGATGAAAAAATAACCACATCAAAATATATCAACATAAAATTTTACATCACCAAAGATAAAGAGAAGATCCAAAAACTTTCAGAGATTTGGGGAAACAGGTCACAGGCAAATGACTCGAAATTCAGATGGTATCGACATTTTCAAAGCAACATAAGAACTTGGGAGGCAACAGAGACAAGACCTCCAAATGCTGAATGAACATGACTTTCCACGTAGGCAAACTAGTAATCAAGTTTGATGGTAGAATTTTCAGATACACAAGGGCTAAAATATACACATTTCATATACTTCCAGGAAATTACTGGAAGATGTGCACTATAACAATGATGAGCTAAGCGAGACAGATAGTTAAGGAAAGCAGGTTAAACATAACAGAGGAAAAACGGAAGTGTCAGGCCGAGAGGACACGTGGTCCTGATTTGAGCAGATGGATGGAGGATGGAAGAGAGAATGTCTCCAGAAAAGATAATGAAATTGATTTTATCCACTTAAAATCAGATAAGTCAGAATTATCTGATGTTCTGAACATTTGGAAAATAATATTCTTTTGATAGATTTTGAAATACTTGGAAAATTAGGAAGTACATGAATTCAAGCATGTAAACAAGACACAATTATCAATGCTAAGAAAAGTTGTATAAGACGTGATCATAATACGTGTGTGATTTGCAGTGAATGGTATTTATGTGATCACAGTAGTGTAAAAATGAACTATTGATTTAACCAAAATTGTGATATAACCATACTGAAAGGACGAAGGGGGAAAGAAGACATGTTTTTGAAGGAGGGTTAAATTGTTATCATTACAAGGTGACCAGCAATCCCTATCAATACTAGTCTTTTGAAGTTCCCAAACCAAGACTTTTTTCCTGTGATTAGTAAATTAGTCCCTCCATTTCCTTATGGATATAACAGATTATTTGGTTTACCTTTTGTCCTCTTATTGTATTTTTATTTTTTACATGCTACCTTGGCTTTCTTTGAAAAAACTATTGACCTACTGATAGAGTTTTGTTTTTCTTTTATTCGTATTTTCATTTGATGTCCTATCTGTTTTAATTCATTAGTGGTTACTTTTAAGGCCTCAATACTTAAGGTTCTTTCCCTACACATTCACATGAATGTTGTAGCATCTCCCTGTTCGTTAAATATAAGGTAGAAAATTGTCTACCATTAATCGACCATGTATTTCCCTCCCACTCACCTCCCCAACTTGTTCTCATAACTGAGATTTTCTTGTCGGGTCTGGGGTGTCCAAGCGTTGTCTTTGCCCTGGCTGGCCTTACCTCAGCCCCTCGACATCAGCACTAACGGGCGTGTTACAAGTGCAGCATCTCAGGTCCATGTGCACCTACGGATCTGGAGCCTGCATTTTACCGGGGTCTACAGATGTAACTGAAATTTGGGACGTGGTGCCTTGGAGGGCAGGCTGCCCACTTTGGATCGTGAAGATCCTGTATCTTAGAGCCAAAGGTCAGATAGTGGAGCACCTTATTAGCTCTTAGTCAAGAAGTCTACTTATCTTCCAGAGGCAAAAACTATCAGTAGAAGTAGCTGATAATTTCTTAAATGTGGTGTCACAGTTTACAGTACACAAAGGGTCATGACTATTAAATCTTTATTGTGAATATTTTTATCAATATAAATT
>NW_012148063.1:10455029-10458500 GCF_000956105.1 Propithecus coquereli | reverse complement strand
TCAGTTAATGGAATATATATTTAATACTAATTTTCTTAAAGTTGGTGTGCATTAGGAAATGTTTCAAAACATTATTTTGTACTCTTTGAAACATTTATCGCTACCTCATTCAGCTTCTAAGGCCCAATGTTATCTATAATTTTATCTTGTAACCTAAATGCATAATAAAAGTGTCATCTGTACTATATGCATATTTTTTATTTTTTGATATGTTTTGCTAATTCTCTTTCTTTTAGCAACCTGTTGCCTTTCTACGTGTGTCTAAGTAGCAAACAAAATGTTATACTTTAGTGTGATCAAGAACTCTGTATTTTAATACATTAATTTAAGTTATTTACATTTATGGCTATGCCTTTTTTAACTTCTGTCATCTTATTGTGTTGGCCTTGGTTGTTGTTTTTATTTACTTCTTTCTTTCTATTTTGCAATTTTGTTATGTAGATTGTTTTATTTGTTTTGTTTTTGCAATGACTTTAAAGATAAGACAGCCTGTTTAAATATTTTATTGCAGCTATCTCTCAGCTCTCTCAAACATTGTCAAACTTTCGTTTATTTTAGTGAGATAGGCAAGTTAAAAATCTCCTACTAAGATTGTTGACATGTCAACTTTTGCCTGGATTTCTATTATTTTTTCTTTGTATGGTTTTGGGGAACAACACTAACAACATCAACAACAGCAACAGTAATAATACCAATGTTTACGATGCCAGACACTGTTGTAAACACTGTGTGTATTAGTTCATTTAATCATCACAACAGCTCTAAGAGGCGGGTATTATTAGTATCCCAGTTTTCAACATGAAGAAACTGAAGCACAGAGAGGTTTAATAACTTGCCCAAGGTCTGCAGCTAGCAAATGCTGGAGCTGGGACCTAAACCCAAGCAGTCTGGCTACACGACATGGTACTGCCCTCAGGCTTTGGTGTTAGGCACGTGGAGGTTCAGCATTATTATAACCCCCAGGTTAATTGTTCAATTTATCCTCATGTCCTTGTCCTCTTTATCATTACTAACACAGTTTGTCTTAGTCTGCTCTTATATTAATATTGCCATAACTGGCTTGCCTATCATATCTGTTTCTATCCTTTTACTTTCCTCCTTCCTCTGACATTATATTTTAAGAGCATCTCTCCTAAGCAGCTTATAGCGGTATTTATTTTTTCCCCTTCCATTTTACAATGTGCCCTCAAACAACAAATATTGAGAACCCACATGATTCCTATTCTCAAAAGTTTTGAAAAGAAATAAAAGGCATGAGAGAAAGAACAAGAAAAGAGAAAAAAAGAGGGAACATTTGAAAAACAGAAGACTTGAAGGAAAGACTGAGAGAGATTGAGAAAGAACAACATTATCTCCATGTCTTCAAATCCTCCTAACTCACTGACCATAGCGGTTGTTTCCTACCAAAAAGTCTCTTCTCATGAGTCCTTTTTCTGGCCTGCTTATCAGTTATTTGGCATATCTGTATCATTGCAAATCTGTTGCCTTAATAATAGAATAGCAACTTGCCATTACATTTTGAGATCATAAACTTCTTTAAACACTATAGAAATAGTTCTGCTTGCTACAGGGTGATTGTGTGCAACTTTCTTTCTGCCTGCGTATCTTCTAGGGTTTCTTTTGTATTATCATAATATTGTTTTCTGTCGACAAATTCGGCCTAGGCCTCGATAAGACTTCTTATCCATTTACCATCAGGCATTTTTGTGTGTGTGTGTGCGTGTGTGTGTGTGTGTGTGTGTGTGTGTTTTAATAATATACCTGACTTCTCTTAAACGTATTTTTTCCCCTGAAAAGTTCCTTCCAGATACTGCTCCATTTTCACATTGTTTTTTCACAGCAAAGTTTTTCAAGAGTTCTCACTGTCAACACTGTCGCCCCCATTCTCTCTTCAACCCATTCCTCCACCACTTCACTGAAGTTGCTTTTATCAAGGTCACCAGTGACCTTCTTTGTGTCTAATCCCCTTTTCTGCACGGGACAGCACGGCACGGTTGACTCTGTGAAGCTGTCCTCCGTGGTGCTCCTGGCACCACACCGCCTAGCTGGGGGTCAACATAATCCCCTCCCTTTAAATCCCTGGCCCGGCCTGGCCTCACTAGATCCTCTGTAGAGACTTTCTTTGGATACACGTGTCTTAGCTGAGGCTACCATGACAAAATACCACAGATTGGTTGGCTTAAAAATCAGACATTTATTTTCCCGCAGTTCTGGAGGCTGGAAGTTCACAGTCAGGGCGTCAGCATGGTCGGGTTCCGTCGGGGGATCTTTTCCCGGCTTGTAGACAGTCACCTTCTTGCTGCGTCCTCGCATGGCCTTTCCTCTGGATCATGCAGAGGGAGAGCGCTGGTGTCTCTTCCTCTTTTCATAAGGACACCAGGCCTATTGGCCTCACTTAACCTTCCTCACTTCCTTACAGGCCCCATCTCCAAATACAGTCACGTTGGGGGTCAGCACTGCAGCACGATGGATTTGGCAGGGGCACAGTTCGGTCCATAGCACACGACTCTCTTTCTCCGCAGACCTCTCTGTCACCGGCAGGTCCTTTCATCTCCATTCCAGGTCAGTGAGGCCTTCCCTACCACTGCCAATCACCCTGTTGGGCTGTCTTTGTAGTCCTTATCATTTATTCATTACAGGTCCTAAGTTCTGTTGTTTAGGGAGCTTGTCATTGCCTAGAAGGGTGCTTGGCACATAATAGGTGAGCACTCAATAGGCATGTGTTGAATTTTAACTCTAACCTTTCGAATGTGTCCTCCGTGTTAGCTTCCCTGAAGGACTCCCCCGCTACGGAATGACTGTACCTGGAGCTGAGGCCAGAGCCAGGCAGGGTGCACCGGGGGTCGGGTGGCTAACACTGACCCTATAGCATGCAGGAGTGTGGAAATTTCTGTAAGTTTACATATTCTGAAACTTTATGTATTTTATAAATAAAATGCTACTTTTGTTAATATTGCAGTGATTATATTACTTTATGAGTATTTTAAAAAACAATCAAGAAAGGCTTCTTGATGCTTGTCTTTACTCTCGTTTCACTAGAAATCATTTAGGACTTAATCGGCTATTCTTTTTTCTTTGTAGTTTTTAATTGATACATAATAGCTGTACATATTTTTTATTGTTTACTTTTAAAATCTCAAAAGTGATTTTTTATAATATTATCAAATGAAAGCATATTAAAATACATCCATATTGGTAATAAGAGGTCTCCATTTTAAAAATATACATGTTGAAGATAATTTAAGATTAAAACCAAAATTTGAATAAAAGATAAATTACGAGATCCCTTATTTATCCTGTTTGTGTGTTTGTCGCATTGTGACTGCTATTCCTATGAGCTCTTCTAAACTGCTGGCTTCTTTTGTTCATTTAGATTTACAAAAAGTCATTTTAAAGGTATATTTAACAATAAACCTTATTTCAGTTATGTAAATTTGTTATTCTTAGATAACCAGTTTAATGATAAATATT
>NW_012148063.1:10405671-10452733 GCF_000956105.1 Propithecus coquereli | reverse complement strand
AAGCTGAACACGAGACAAAGAAATGAGATGAAAGAGGTAATAGCAGACAAATGATTGAACAAATTAAGATTATATAAGTCTTGATTATAAAAATAAAAAATAATCATCAATATGGCGGGTTTACAAAGTTGAGCTATGAT
Source organism: Propithecus coquereli (assembly GCF_000956105.1). NCBI lineage: Eukaryota > Metazoa > Chordata > Mammalia > Primates > Indriidae > Propithecus > Propithecus coquereli. The sequence continues at coordinate 10,452,593 of NW_012148063.1, read as the reverse complement.
ACTAGAAGGCAATAGTGGGGAAACTGAGAAGAAGGTGATCTGAGTTAAGGTAAGTATCCTTGCATTGACAGAGATGAGGATAGAGTTATTGGTTAAGTAATTAAGCATATTAAAGTTTAAGGATACCTGGTGAAAAAATAAAAATAAAATTAACTTCTGAGAGAACAGAATGGAGTAGAGGCAATGAATAAAGCTCTATCAACCCAACAGAAGGCTGGTTAAACATCTTTCTGTCCCCAGGATAAAATACGGAGAGGAGAAAATACACAGGATGAATCCAAATACATAAGTAATCATAATAAGTGTAAATAAATGAAATTCTCTTATTAAAAGGCAGATTATCAAAAGAGGGAAATATCCTTCAGTTATGAATTTGTTAATAAAGGGCACACTCGAAATATGACAAAGAAAGGTGGAAAACAAAGGTATGGGAAAAAGAAATAATAAGTATGATATAGGATAAATTACTGGAAGAGGAATTGCTTTATCAAAGGTATATGTATTTGCCATTTTGATAGATATCTCCAAGTGATACATAGAGATGGTACCAAATTATATTCTCATCAACAGTAAATGAATACCTACTTTTCTATTGCCTATTCAAAGAGAATGTGATCAAAGTTGGATTCTTAACAATATTACAGATATAAATGGCATTTCAGTGTTGTTTCAACTAGCATCTTTCTTACTATGAGAATAATTACATTTTAAAGATATTTTTGAAAGCCATTTGTATATTCTTTTCTGTGATTGTATTTTCATATTCTTTGCCATTTTTTCCTACTGAGGCATTGGTCTTTTTCTTAGAGTTCTTGTATATTAGGGAGATTAGCCTTTTGTATGTGATAGGAATTTCAAATTTTTCTTTTGCCATGAGAGTTTTCAAATGTTTTTGAATTTCTTAATCTTTTATAGGTTCTGAAGTTTGAGTCATCATTAGAAAGGTTCCTCCCATCTTGTGGCATAAAAAAATAAAAACAATCAGAAAAGAACATTTATATTTGTTTATTCCAATACTTTTATGATTTCTTTTCTTTACATGTACATGATTAGTTTATCTGTAACTTTTCCTGGTATAAAGTCTGAGGTATGTTTCCAACTGTGACTTGTCTCCCCAGGTGGTACCGAGGTGTCCCAGCGTATTTATTGAACAGTCCTCCAGTGATTGGTGGTTCTGCCTTATCACAAAGCCCTATGTTTTGACTTTCTGTTCTGTTTTGTTGGCCTTTTTTATTCATGAAGTGTACTATTTTAATTATCATATCTATTTAATACATTGACTGCCAGACTAGAAAAAAATTTTTTTTTCCTTGGGGCGATGGTGTTTTATTACGAAAACAGAATAAAAACTTCAAAAACTATGAACAAATCCCTTCTAAATTAATGAAAAATTTGTTATTTTTCATGGTTTTCTGTGTGTGAGTTATATGCAACTCACGTGGTGCTGGAATCAATTTTTACATTGACTCATGACATACTCACTGAATTTGTTTCTGAGAATTGAGTCTTTTGTCATTCCGCAGGTATTTAGTTGTGTCTGTAGTGGACCTTGGGTGGCTCTGGATGACGACCTCTGAATCATACCCCCTATGTATGTGCAACAGTGTCACAGCATGGCACACTATCATATCGATTTTGTTCAAGGAGCCGCCAGGCAAACATTGAAGTGGAAACGCGCAATCGTAAGTTATGGTAATCAGAGAACACAGTCCAGCACGTGTGGCGCGCTTGGGCTGCCGGCTGAGCAGGCTGACAGCAGATGGGAGAGACATGCTGATTGACAGCGAAAACAATGAGCAGATGTTTCACAGTGCGCAGGCATGCTGTGGACCTTCCCACCTAGCCACTGGTTCTGCTCTAGTATAGCTTCTGTGTCCAGAGCTGTGATTATCACATAAGTTTATTTTGGACTTTTCATTCTCAAGAGAAAATGTCTAGAGAAAATGCACGTAAGGAATTGTTGGAGGAAATGGTGAATGAAGTTTTGGACATGAGTGATGAAGATTCTGATCTATTTAGTGATGTTTAGAAGAGCACCGTCCTAGTGGAGGCAGTGGGGACAGTTCTCACAGCAGTTGCAGCCCACCGAGAAGAACTGGAAGAAGAGCATTACATGCAGATCTTTCCAGCAGGGAAGGTTGTTCAAAGTCTATTATTGAAACAATCAAAGCAGTTGTGGCTCATTTCAGTGAGAGCGATTCTTCCACAGATGTTTCTGAAGAACGTGTATTGACTAGTGTAAGTTTTCTGAGCTGGGGTCAGTTTCAGAAAGTAACATGAAGATTTTAGACTTTGTTGAAAGTAACCCTGCTGTTCCAACTGAAATTGCAGTAAATCTCCATGAAAAAACACCTATGATTTTTTCAAATTCTTCATAACAGATGATGTTATTGACTACATGGTGAAGGAAACCAGTATCTATGCAAGTCGGACTTTACAAAAGGGCAATATGAAACCCCACTGCCAACTAAAACAGTGGTATGATGCTACTTCTCAAGAAATGGAATGATTTGGGGGAGTATTGTTTTGGATAGACTGTAGCAAGAAGCCAAGACTTCCGGACTATTGATCAAAACACATTTTGTATGATAATTCAGTGGAAAAGCTTATATCACGTAACCACTTTGAAATGCTTCTGAGAATGTGGCATTTCTTTAACAATGAAGAATGTCCTCCTGATGATTGTCTCTTCAAGATCCAGCCACTTCTTGGTCATCTTCTTGAAAGGTTTCAGGTTGCTGTAGTTCCAGATAAGGAAATGTTTATTGACAAAACAGTGGTGCTATTTCGTGGATGTTTGAGTTTCGTACAGTACATAAAAAATGAGTGCCATAAATTTGGAATAAAACTTTTCAAACTTTTCCTAAAAGACGGTTACACCTGGAATGTGAAAATTTATTACCGGAAGAAAGCAAGATCTGGCATTCTTGTTTCATCCTCAGTTGTCATGATGCTGTTAGAAGGTTTACTAGATAGTGGACATGTTTTATACACTGACAGCTACTACACCAGCGTCCCCCTAGCTCAATGACTCCTTGAGCGCTCCACGTATCTGGTGGGCACACTAAGAAGTAACAGGATGTTAAACCCACCGGATGTAGCAAAGAAAAAGCTAAACAAGAACGAAGTAATAGCTCGAGAAAGTGACAGGGCCATCGTCATCCTCAAATGGAAGGACAAGAGACACGTGCTGATGCTGAGTACTATGTGTGGTGAAGACACCAAAGCAGCTGAAACAAGAAAAGATGCTGTAGAAAAACCACATACGATCGCGGATTATAATAATTCGAAGGCGTTTATTGACCTCTCAGATCAACTGAAGTCATATTCACATTCTTTGGGACGTGGCATATAGCGGTTCAGAAAATTAGCAATAGACAGGATCAGCTTTGGTGAGCTCACTTGTTCTCTATAGAGCTGTCAACAAAAAGAAGATCTCGACCACAAAATTCAAAGAACAAGTTTGCCTAAAACTGCTCCAGACAGATGAAACACCTACTGCAGTGCCGTCCCTCCCGTTGCCATCTGTGACTTGTTCCCTCAAGAACATGGGCTCTGCCAGAAGATGTACTGTGTGCTATGAAAAAACACAAGCTGAGAAAGGATGTGGATATGCCATGAAAGATGTAAACAGACAGCATGGAGACGCAGCAAAAGTAGTGCGTACTTTGTGTAGAATGCTTTTTCCCAAAACATATATCAATAAAAAATTAATATAAAAACTTGAAAATTAGTAATATAAAAAGTCATGTGAAAACTTGAAAAATAGTTCATAAGGTTAAAGTCTTTTTCTTGACTTGTCAGGCTTAAGTGTAATTTAAAGGTAAATATAAACAGAAAAATGAAATGTATTGACTTCATTTAATCCACATTTTTAGAATTGAATTGTCCATATTAATTGTAACAATAAGAACATCAGCAAGTAAGATTTTCATGAAGCAACTGCAGGGTTTTACCCAGGAGGCCACCCATGTATGCTACGGCACAGCAGCCTGAGTTGCCTGCGTACCACACGGCTCCCAAGGTAAAGAGACGTGTGAGTTATATATGCTTCACAAGGTCCCAGGCTCAAACCTAGCATGAGTTAAATACAACTCACATGGCAGTTAATATGTTAATAGATTTTAATATCTGGTAAGGTGCTCCCCTTCATATTACTTTTGTAGTTTATGATTATTATTATCATAATTTGTTCATTTTTCATATAAAATTTATACAAATTTTAGGTGTAAGTTTGACTTAATGGACCTGCATAGAACCTTATATTCTATGTAAAATATATTCTTTACAAGCATACATGGACTATTTTAGAAAACTGAATCAGTACTAAGCCACAAAACAAGTCTTGAGGAATTCCAAAATGTCTGCCATACATGTCACATTTTCTGAAAAAAATTAAGTAAAATAAGAAATCATTAACTATTAATAAAATATGACAAAAATTTTAATCCTCACATATTTGGAGATTTAAGAACACTTTAAACTGACTCATAGATAAAAGAGAAAACCATTATAGAAATAACAACATACTAAGAATTGAATCAGAATGAAATTACTTAACCTCCAAATAATAGAAAATTTTCCACTTATACACACTCTTTTTGAGAATAGAAAAAGGAAAGCTACATGACTCATTGTTTGAGGCCAACATAACCTTGACACTAAAAGCAGATAAAGATAGTTCAATCTCACTGAAATCAAAGTAGTAGGCAAACTGAATTCAGCAGCATTTCAAAAATCATGGTCAAAGAGGTATATTTCAGAAATATCAGGATCTTTCAATATCATGTTTACATTTTTAGATTAAAGGAAGAAAAATGGGATAATCTTAATAGGTGTAGATAATTGGTAAAATTTGTTCATTAAGAAATAAAAACTCTTAGCAAAAACCTGCAGCAAATACCATACTCTATGGTGAAACTTTAGGAACATTCCTATTATGGTTAAAAAAGAGACAAGAAGACATTTATCATTTTTATTCAACATTGTACTGAAGGTTCTACCTAATATGGTAAGACAAGAAAAATACATATGAAGATTAGAAAGGAAGAAACAAAACTGTTCATATTCGAGGATGTTATGGCTGTCTACATAGTTGACCCACAGGGTCTATAAACATGCTTTAACATGCTTACTCTTAGTAAAAAAGTAGAGAAAACTTGCTGCATGAAAAATTAATGTGCTAAAAATAATAGCATTCTCATGTACAATTAACAACAACTTAGAAAATATATTCTTCAAAGTTCACAATAGCAAGAAATGAAACAAAACAAACACTGTAAGGTAATAAAATTAACAATCCATATATAAGACTTTACAGAGACAATTACAAAATATTATTAACAAATATAAATAGAAGACAGAAACAGTTGTCTATGAATAAATAGATATACTGACATTGTTCATGGATGGTAGACTGAAACTTATATAGATGATGATTCTGCCCAAATTAATCATTATCTTTATGGCTTGCTGCTTTACTACAAGTACTGATGGCTCTGTCTGGCTGGAAGATATTAATTGCTAAATAACAAATTTGGATTTGGGAAAGGAGAATCAAGTAATTTTATGGAATAACCTTATTTTAAGTTTCTGTCAAAATGCTAACAAGACAGCTAAAGGTCAGTTGTAAGCAGATCTCGAATTTATGCACACTTAACCTTTATTATCCAGGAATTGTATGTTCCTAACCACAGCACTCAAAGAGTGACACTTTCTGGTGTAATAAATAAAAAAGAAATAATCCTTTGTTCTATAGCTTTGAACATTCCAACTCTATCACTGATAAAGTTAGGAGAATGTCCTAAAATTTTTAAAATAGCATTTATTTTAACCAGAGGGGTATAAAAAGAAACAAAATATGTACTTAAATACATTTTCAAAGTTTCTCTTTTCTTTATCACATTTCTGTATAATGATAAAAATTGTATAATTTGGTCAAAAGTAGAGAAAGAACAATTATATTTTGGGATAACAGGCATTCATAAAAGGGAGAAGCAAGAAATATATGATAGGCCTGGGAGGGAGTCTTGAAAGAGTTTTAAGAATCAAGACAGAGTTAGAAACAGACTATTTGTGGCTTTTACCGCTACTATTAATTGTAAAAACATGGCACTGTTTTACAAAAACTGTACTTGAATTAGAGAATGTGCTGTGAATTTTAATTCATTCAACCAAGTAAGTAGAATTAAAGAGGTTAGTAAAGGATTAATTCAGGTGAAGTTAATGCCATGAAGCAATTTTAAAAATAAATTATTATGATAGTGGCAGTATTGTCTGTCTCTTATATCAGTGCATAATTTTGCTATGTATATATTTTGCAGAGATTAGTTCCAATTTATTAGTGTTCTGTATACTCAGGATTTTCTTATATTTCTTAATCAGATTTCACTGAGAGAACTAAAGCAAAACTATACTGACTAGAGTAGCTACAATAGTTCTAGTGCTGTGAGGAACGTGAGGGAGAGACAGGGTAGTTAGCAGGTAGGAAAAAAGAGGAGAGTGTGTTAGAGAAATATGCCTTGTTTCCTTGGATTCAATGAGCAGTGTGTTGACAGGAGGCATCAATGACACTCTCCCTTTGTGGATGGCAGCCTGGGTGTGGAACCAGGCAGACCTGGGCTCACAGCCACCACCTGTATGTAGTGAGCTCCACCAACTTCAAACTCTGTGACTGGGGGAAACTTACTGAGCTCCTCTGGACGTTAGTTCATCATTTGCAAAATGATACCTAATTCCTGGGCTTACCATAAGGATGAAATGAGATCGTGTGGGCTAAATGATGTTAATTCCCTTTCTGTTCTCTGAAGGGAAAATAATACCATTGTGAAAAATTAAGCAAAATTTCAAATGATTAAATGCCAACTGAAGGGTACACACCAAGGTTATGGAGGAAGAAGCCCTGGTTTACCGAAAGGAGAGATAATTATGGGCTGGAGTCAGGAAAGGTTTCACTAGGGAGAAGGGACTTCGATAAGCCTTGCAAGATGAAGAGGAGTGAGCATTCTGGACAAAGGAAACATTCTGAGCAAAGGTGCCAAGGTGAGGACAGGCACAGCTTCATCAAGTGACAGTGACTCGTTTGGGCCAAAGTGACCTGAGTTGGGATGGAACTGGCAGAATGTCGAGGATGCGGAGGCAGGAAGGGGTGTCTGTGCCAGGCTGAGTCTGGACTGGACATTGTGGGCAACAAGGAAAATAGAGATGATTAAATAACCATTTCAGTAGGAATAGTCTGGCAGTGACGCTCGGGCTGCCTTGGGAAGCTCAGCACACAGCAGTGACTGTGGGGGTCGAATCACAGGCGGCAGCAGCAGGTCCAGGATGAAGCCGCAGGGGCCTGGAGGGTGGTGTTGACCCAGAAGGCGGGCTGAACATGACAGGAGAAGGAGGCACACATGAGGAAAAAATGGAAGAATATTTCACAGGACTGGATGATTAACTGGACATGGAGAATAAAGAACATGGAGGAACATAAATCACAGCCATGCTTCCAGCATTTGGGACAGGTAAAATGACGTCGATGTTGCCAGAATCAGAGAGCTTATGCAGAAGCCAGTATTACAGGCTAGAAGTCCGGTTTGAGATGTAGACTATGAGAGCTCCAGGTGGACGGGCCCAAAGATTTAAGGCACACATTTTGGGATATAGAAGAGAGTTAGAACTAGCAAGGCAGATGGCAGAGTCATTTTCATAAAGATCATAGGTATCATAACAGTGTAAAGCCGGAAGATTCTTGAGAGAAACTTCAAGGACCGTTCTCAGTTAGGAGAACAGGCAGAGACAGAAGACCCGATGGTCAGGTTGCTCAGAGAATGACGCAGGAGAGCTGGGTGTTTGTGAGCTTTGCATTACGGAAAAATATGAGTTGGGTGTTCAGCTAACCTATCACAGGGGAAAAAAATAATTATTGGAAAATATAAAAAATTGACAGAGTATACGCAATCAGGTACACAAATTATGAAACAAGTCATGGTGCTAGTTCTTTTGTGGCATATAAAACTTTCTTTTAATAGGATAGAAATATTTATAAAGGAACTTAAACCATCTCATGAAGATAGATCTATTATCCCCACTTACAAAGACCATGTTCCTCCCTCCCAGATACTCTAGTCCTGCTAGACCGTGCAACCTATGCACGGATTGGCAAGCTTCCGGTCTGCGGGCCCCACTCGTTGCGTCTGCCTGGGGACCACTCTGCACGACGCCGTGGGGGCGGTTCATGAACAGGTGGGGATTCCTGGGAAGACCCTACTGTTAAAAATATCACCACGACATATCAATTAAGATTTTATTTCATTTGATTTTTGAAACAAAGTATCTTTTGAAATGTTTCCACTTATATGCTGTTTATATCTTGTGGCATAACTATAATTGCTCCTCTCCAAGCACTAAAAGAATTCAACTGTTTAGGTAAACTGAAAAGAAAGGAGAGGTTATTTTGGTGCATGGACCATTTCAAGGAGGTAGGCGCAGATGGAGGAAAGATTTTGGGGAGATGCCACCAACGCACCTGATCATTTTTGGGTGTATGGAGGTAGGTAAGGTGCTGGTGTGTGCTGTGGCTGTCAGTAAGGAGGGTGGCACTTGGAGGGTGGCAAAGGGCCCTGGCTCAAGGGTCTTAGCTCCTCCGTTACCGGCGTATGAACACGGCAAGCTCCTCAATCTCTCTACGCTCCAGGTTTCTGTGCTGTAAAATGGGGCGATGATGGTACCTACCTCGCAGGAACTATTGTCAGGTTAATGCACATATGCAGCTACGAACGGGGCCTGGGTATAGAAGGCAATCAGTAAGTGTAACCTACAAAGTAACTGCAAAGGAATCCTCTGTCATTTTCATTGTTTGAGTTACCTCTTTATAAATGCAGTTTAGTTCCTCTACATTTACTATATTCTTTAAATTTTACTTTGTAGAGAAAAAAATCCTCTTTGGTATGCCAACATTTTCTTAAACTATTTTGGTACTTTTGTCATTTTGTTTAAAGAGATTGAAGAACAGAAGTCATTTGTGAAGGACACAGAGCACGGCGCCCAGAGAGCTCGCAGGCTGACACCGGGCACAGATCAACGTCTGCCAGCGATTCAGGGGACTTCGAAATAGGTCAGAATATCTTTATAGAAAATGACATCGTGTTTCTGGGTTTCAGTAGAACAATAAATCCAGGGGATAAGAACATAAAATACTGAAAACTTCGTCTTTATTGAATAACATTGTACTTTCAAATGTATTTTGAATACGGACAGTAAGTCCATGTTTATGACTATAGATATGTATGTAAGCTGATTAAATACCAATATGTGAAATTTACTAGTAACACATTGATCAGTTAAAACCTTTGATAATTTTTAAATGAAAAGATATTATCTGTGTAGCAGATTCTCTGCTTTCAGAGTTTAACCTTAGACCACACACCTATGTGCTTATTTTATAGCAAACACAATATTTACAGTCAAGTTATTTTGACATTTTAGAATAGTATCCCAGTGACACGTAGGAAACTATATACTCAGTACACCAGGTTGTAATTTTGGAAACAAGCATCTTAATTCCCAATATCAAAGCCGATTTTTAGAAATGTTACTATGTCTTCTTTATTTGCCGTAGGAAAGACTGGACTTCTTAGTATGTAGTATAAGGAGTATTTCCTTTAACTTAGTGAAGGTTACAGAAAAAATTCAAACCCACAGAGACTGCAAGGATCATTCCTGAGATTCTCATTATGCAATTTGTGGAGCTGGCACCTCTCTTCTCGCGGTGAGCCCTGCCTCCTCCACGTCTGCGGGGCCAGGGCGAGCATCCCCGCTTAGGATGCTCTTGGCTCTTCCGCTCTTTCTAGCTCTGCATTGCTTGCATCCACATTCTCCTGGCCCCTGGGGTCTCTGGACTCTGTGCTTACTGCTGCTCGTTATTATTTTACATGGCTGTTTATGCGGATACTGTTATGCCATCATGTTCCAGCTGCAAAAATGTATCTTAAGATATGTTTGCGTGGTCTGCAAGGATGGGGCAGTTCACCTGGTTCACTTTTGATACCTGACATCATCCACCTCCTATGAGTCTTAATCAAATTCTGCTGAATACATGAGTTATTCTGTCTTAGTTTGAGAGTAAATGAAATGCTCTAAAGTATATGGTTGCTGAATTCCATTTTATCGCACAACAAACACGGTCAACTAAGATACGTTATATGCAAACCCGCAAAATATTTCATTGTTATTAAGGATTTGTGATATAATAGGTAACTGACATCCGTGATTTCATACATTTCCAAACTTAAAGACATGCAGCTGGGTTCCAGGTGTTCCCAGTTCCCATGGCACACGCCTTTGCACCCAGCGCAGGGAGCCTTTCCTGTCCTTTCTAGGGAGAATGAAGCCTCTGTAGCGGCAGTGCATTTCGCATATACCTCTATTAGGGCATCTCTTACGCTCATGCATTTGTTCATATTCTGTCACCCTCACTAAATTGTGAGCCTGGATGGCATATTCCATCCATTCTTTTTTGATCCACAACCTTTCCTATCAATTCATGATACAAAGGCCACTTCCAATTTGTTGAATGAATTGATCAATGAGAAGACTGGCAATGACCTCCTGACACCAGTCTCACTCATCTCTGGTTCATTCTCCAAGGTGCAGCTGGACCCTCCCCTCTAAGTAGACACTCTGCCCCCACGTCACTCGGCGGCAGCAGGCCCTTCCCTGCCGTGTGCAGGGCGTCTCCCTAACCCTTCAACTGTGGTGGCTCAGATCGCCAGCATCTTCCCGAGTTCCCTTTCCAGCTCCATATTCTGACATTTCACTCTCACGTCCTAAGTTCCAGTTACACCGGGTATTTGCTGAATATGTTCTGCTTTTCCGTATGCCTGGAGGACTTTTCCAGTTTTCCCATTTTGAGGTTTATCTCTTTATTCTTTATGAAGTCTTATAAATGCTGCATCCTTTCCACATACTAGCAATTAAGAGTGTAGATTTTGGAGCCTAAATCCAAATATTGCCCCTGCCTCTGCCGTGAATTAGTCACATGGCTTTGGGCAAGGCACCTCAGCTTCCGAATTAAAATAGATGTGATAACAGTACACACTTCAACTGTCTGTGGTAAATAATACATTCGTTATTTATGTAAACCGTCTAGAACACTGCCTGGTACATGTTAATCATTATTATTGCCACTTTACTATAATAGCATTAGACAGATTATGATTACATGAGTAATCATTAAATGTGTACCCAAATATTTACCTATTTGGTAATATGAATTAGATCTCCCCTCGCCTTTCTAGCTGGAGTAGGAAAGCTGGAGGAAGTGCCTCCCAGACAGGAAGGGGTGAGGAGCAAGTGGTCAGCACCAGAGCCCAGCTCCTCCCAGTCAGGGTGGAAGCCGCGTGTGCGCGCGGCACATGCCGGTGTGATGCAGACAACTGGCCTGGGGGCCTGGGCATCTAGAGGACAGTGGTTGGCTGTTGTACTTTGTTTCTCAGGGCATGAGCCAAGGAAGTTTCAAGTCACAGCAGAGACTGGTAGGGACAGCTCAAAACCAGGGACGGGATGGCAGACAGAGCTGAATCTCCGCAGCGGCCGTGTGAGCTGAGCCTTGGGAGTCAGCCAGCAGCCATGCCTCAGAAACACACTGGGCATGAGCAATGCTAAGAGAGTAGACCAAGAAGCATCTCCAACCCTGGCAACTCAACAACAGATATAAGGCGAGGCCCACACCCGAGGGCCGGGGGTGGGAGGACCTCCGAGCTCCACTGCAAGTCTGGAGGAGCAAGAAGAGAAGACAACATGAGGCTGAATCCAACACTATGCTCTGAACGGCAGGCCACTGGAGCTCCAACTGACACCCAGGTGATGCCAAGTAGGGAGAGATGGGAGGAAAGGAAGTGAAGCACTGAGACCAGAGCAGCTCCAAATGCCTCTCCCCACTCCCTACTCCTCCCCACTCGCAGATCTCACAAGTGGAGATGGAATCTCCAAAGCACGAAGAGCACATGGTGTTTGCACATGTGAGGTGTTTATTCCCAGCAGCACTTGTACACACACACACAACTGCACACGCACACATGCATGTGTACACACATGCACTCTTTACTTACAATTCACCTCTCTCATTCGGTCTGTCTTTCTTTGTGTCTACTTTATACCTGGCCCAGAACTTATCCTGGCACAGAGTCTGTCACATAGACCTGGGTCGATGATGGTGGGTGGAAGGAAAAATGAGGAAATGAATGAATGAATGAATAAATTGCTTTTTAATTTGCTCCACCTTCTCTGGATCAAATGTTTTCTATTTTAGTGTTGTTTTTTTCCTGGAAGTTTCTGCAAAGTATGTCAAACAAGTGTTGGTTTAAGGCCTCCCGGATCATCTGGGATGACAAGTCATGTTGTGTGACTTTAAATCCTTCATTTCCATCCCCTTCTGATTCACCAGTGAGAACCAGCATCCGGTCATTGCAAAATGACTTGCCCAAAGGCAGGACGTGATCAAATTGCCCACTCATCAATCCTAACTTATTTAGGCTCATTGTTCTTTTGTCAACTGAAAGGGGCCTTTGATTTCATTTAGTCTCCTGCACTTTCAGTTCATGAAATGTGTCAAACAAGGCACAGCTTATTAGGTTTATCGGATCGTGCCTCATTCCAGGGCTATGTGTTATGACCCACGACATGCAGCCCAGCCGTTCCCAGCACGCCCTGCTCGTCAGATTCCGTAGTCCCCAGCCACAGCACAGCTCTGCGGAAGGCCCGGAACTATGGGGAACGAGAGCTACGAAATTCCTCAGTGCTGATTCCTGATCGCCTAGATAGTTTTCACATACACAGAGATTGAAAAAGAGAAAACATTGAACAAAATAAGTTTGCATGCTTCAGCCGGTTAAGCCTTCAGTCTTGCGATGTACTATTAGCATTAGTAATTAATTTTAGTAGATCAATTCAGCACATCTGAGCAGATTGATTTAGCAAATTGAAATATTAATCATGTCATTACATTTGATTAGGAATAAAGCAACACCCAAAGTTATTAAAATCATCGATGAGAGTAGAAATCAAGTCTCTCCTATCATCGTTCCAGTGGTGTGCTGGCAAAGGTGTAACAGCTGCTTCTGGGGCGAGGCTCACTGATTAGTGACTTTTGCTGGGTTTTGTGGTGCACATTTCAAGCTACCAATCTGAAATCACTGAGAGGAGATGCACATAATCAGCTCTCACAAGCTGTAAGGAGCTTTATGTTGTGACTTACTGCGTCTTAATAGAATTTTGACTGATTCTATACATCTAGAGCAGTGGTCCCCAACCTTTTTGGCACCAGGGACCGGTTTCATGGAAGAAAATTTTTCCATGAATGAGGGGAGGCGGAGCTCAGGTGGTGATGGAGAGATGGGGAGCGGCTGTAGAGGCGTAAGTACAGATGAAGCTTCGCTTGCTTGCCCGCCGCTCACCTCCTGCTAGGAGGCCCAGTTCCTAAGTTTCATGGAAGACAATTTTTCCACGGACGGAGGTGGGATGGGGGAGGGAGCTCAGGCAATGATGCATGCGTGGCCTGGGGGTTGGGGACCGCAGATCTAGAGAAATATATTTCTCATATAAAAATTTATGCACGTGCGTATGTCACATAGTTAGAACGGCCATGCTAATCCACAAGGTGCTCAAACTGTCTCCAGACTGCCCTGCCGCTAAAGCGCAGGGGGAGTTTACCGTAACAGTGACGCACATGCTACTCTGACTGTGCATTTTACATCAGAATGACATCTCCCTCACTCTCAATGAAGTAAGAACTGAATATAAAAATATGAAAACATAAACCAAGAAATAGATAACTTATTTGACTGAAGTTATTGAAACTGATTTTCCTCCTAGTTGTACAAAATTTTTGGTATCTATTATTTATGAAGTTCCTTTTTTCTTTCACACTTACTTTCCTCTGGCCCCTCATTTACTACTGGAAGGTCTGAAGCTGTGGCCAACGGGTACCTACTCAGTTGTATTAGTCAGGCTTGTTGGCAGCATGAGTCAAGAAGTGCCAAGTTAGAGTAGCCCCACAGTCCGTCGGTTGATTGAGGGTTCCACAATGTCATCAAGCAGAAAGGATGCTTCCAGCGTTCCTCTCTGCCATTCACAGAGGGTCAGCTGGCTCCCCTTTGGGTCACAAAATGCTTGCAGAAGCTCCAGGAATCACAACTAGACATGACAACATCCAGAAGCGAAAAAAGAAACAAAATTTTCCTTTTGTTTCTTCTCGAGAGGTAAGAAAACTGTCTCAGAAACAATCCCTTTCCTTTTCACCCTTAAAAGTGAATCAACAGATCCTTCCTAACCAAGGCAATCCAAACCACTGGCAGTGCAGATGTATTTACCACAACATCGTCATACTGTCTATCCTCTGGGGATAAACAGGGAATAGCTGCTGGGTGAGGCCACTAAAAGTGTCTGCTACAGAGAGTAGCACAGAGAAATTGAAAAGAGAGTTAGAAATAGGCCATGACGTACTCAGAGAAGCTGCCTTCAAACAGTCGGCCTGTTAGTTTCCTATGGCTGCTGTAACAGCTTACCACAAACTCGGTGGCTTAAAACAACACATACTTACTACTGAACATTCTGGGAAATCAGAAGTCCGACATGGGCCTTACAGGTAAAGTCAAGGTGTTGGCGGCTGCCTTGGCTCTGGAGGCTTCAGGGAGGAATCTGTCCCTTTGCCTGTTCAGCGTCCAGAGGCTCCTGCATTCCCTGGCTCGGGTCCCTTCCTCCACCTTCCAGCACAGCACTGGGCTTCTTCCAGGGTCACGTCTCCTCTCTCTAGCTTTCCCCTCCTTGCCTCCCGCTTTAAAAGGACTCACCGTTGTGCTCACACTGAGCCCACCTGGATAACCCAGGAGAATCTCTCATCTTAAGACTCTTCAATTCAATCCTGTCTGCAAAGGCCCTTTTCCTATGCAGGATGACATGGTCATGGGTTCTGGGAATTCGGATGTGAACACGTCTGGGGCCCTTTATCCTGTCTACCACAGTTGGGTGTTGTAAATGATGCTCCTGACAAATTGATAAGAAAATTGTTATATTACTTCAAAAGCAAGACTTGAAATTGGAGTGACTGAATTAGGCACAGGAAAAATAATTGAGATCATTGAGACTGGCATGCACAGAGCCACGGTAAAGGTTTAGAATTTCATATTAAGTAAAGCACGACCAATATCTTTATATTATTGAAGTCATTTTTGATCATTTAAGCTTTATATATGAAAAACAGAATTTTTATCAGTGAATCAAATTTAAAGTGTTATTTGTAGGGAGCCAATTTTACTCATTAGCAGAGCGGAAAGTAGTGGTGAAATCCGAGGTGCCGAAGCGGCCCCCTGTGGACAGCTGGTTCCCTCCCACACAAAGAGTGGCTGTGTTAGGACTCGAATTTACATTGCCCTCTGCCCGTCCACGGAGGTGCAAAATGATCAAAATCTAACTTTGGAAGGTGTGAGTTATGCTCCGGAATGTGCACAGACTACCACTAGATACCTGGACGCGTTCCATAATTTTGATACAGCAGCTTTTAAGCTAAAAAAAATAGCCTTGAGAAACAACAACAACCAAAAAAAAAAAAAAGAGAGAGAGAGAGAGTCTCATGAGTCTGTGAAGTTTAGATATAGAACCTACAACAAATGATCTCATAAGATAGATTTCTTCTAGTTGTGTATGATTTAACTTTTTCTGCTCACAGTTCCCTGGCGTATTACAATGGGACAGAGACTAGATATCTGCTTCTAAAACTTATTTCTGTTTCATTTGGGGCTCACTACTTGACTGCCTCTGCGAGCCTCCAGACGGCGGTCAGGTATGAATGACCACATGACTAACTTCAAGCCCACGGAGCATGACAGGAAGGGAGTCGTGACTCCTGCGCTCTCATGCCCTTCTCTGGCTTTGCGCAGAGTCGCACAGAGAGCTGGGAAGCCAGCGATGGAGGTGGTTGGTGGGAGTGGAGCTGGAAGGTCCTGGTCCCTAATTACCAGCCGCTCTGCCATGAGAAATACCCACTTTCACAGAGGCATGAATGAGAAGTAGGCTGTGCTTATTCCATGTAGGTGGGGGAGGCGCCAGGGTACCATCAGGAGAACACCCGCTTCCTCCTCAGTTTGCTTTATCATCTCCTGACTGGCTGCAAAAGCCGTGAGGAACCTTTATGGAATTTACTTTTGCATGGTTCTCTGCTGAACCTGAAAGGATGTCTTCTGGGGTTCAATCTGGGCAGACCCCTCTCTAACTGTGGGGTTGGGTTATTACTATATATCCTGCAGATCTGAATGAAGGGGCAAGTTAAGGGACTGATGTTCTAAAATACCATAGTAAGATTTCTCCTGTTCATGTGAGGCCAAAAACATATAATACATTGAGAATCACCTTGAAAATGCTCCCATAACATAGAAAGGGGGGCATTAAATGAATTCTAGAAATTCCATTGACATTTTGAAACAGCGTTTTAAAAAAGAGAAATTTCCACATATTAGCCAATACTTTTCAATTTACTTGCATCATTAAATAGAGCACAATTTTCAGTGTAATGAACGTGATATTGTACAGAAATTAGATCTGCTCAGTATTAAAAGATGAAAAAGCAAGAGCAGTCAGACGAACCTTGAACAAAAACATTCTGCGAGCCAAGCCTCAGATAAATGCAGCATGCCTGCAAGCAGAGTTTGTATGAAACAAATAGATGCAACCAGAGTCACACTCTATTTCCAGCCCAGATTCAAAATAAATTTCTCATCCTCTAATTACGTACATTTCCACTCCAATCCACTGTAGCGGTTTAAAAGATGCAGCTACCTTTCCCGCATTCCTAGTGGGCCAGTCGTTGGCCTGGAGAGCTCCCTTTCTCAGGAAGCACAGGAGGATGCTATTATTTATCCTTCCGTATTCATATGGAACATATCCATATTGCCCACGTTTGATGATCAATGACCTGCCTATCCCAGAGCTTCCAGTGTGGGCACAATCCCAACAGACAACCTGACAACAAGACCTGTCCTAGGAAGAAGCTTCGGGATCACCGTAAATTTGCTGTGACTTCTCCTCTGTACACAGTCCCCCTGTGCCCCAGAATGTGCCTCTTCCCTGAGGTTTCCAGCTATGCAACACCTTAACAAATATTGACTAGGCGCTCCCATGTGCCATAAACTAGAAGCTCCTGATACAAGATGGGCACAACCCCCCCTCAAGGAACTGACAGTCAAATGGAGAACACAGACAAGTTGATAGATTCCTACGAGAGCAGGTCTGATGGGGGATCATGGGAGGTGAACTCCGTGGACTCCTCGCTCTCCTGCCAATGCGTAACTGACCATCACACAACAGTAACAGTAACAGTAGAGGTCCAATGTGTTGTAAACATATTTTCTGATATTTCTTTTCTAATGTAGCATACATCTGGCTATTACGTATTTTCTTCCTTTTTTGTCATTAGAAATGCAATTGATCATTCCATAAAATCGTTCTATGGAAGCTATTTAATAATTAGAAAAGTCACATATATTTCATTGTAATAGTTAAACTGCACCAGAATAATTTTTTAGAAAATATAATATTTAATTATATCTGTGATTCAATAAACAAACTCCATTAATTGTGAAAACAGATGAGAATAGTAACTTAAATTGTAACTGTAAGCACATTTTTTTCATAAATGTGAAATATGCGGGGAAGAAGAGAGATTGATTTTTGTCTTAATTGAAGGACCTTGACTGGTTAAATGCACATCAATTTTTCCTCTGGTTCTAATTTCTGGCTTTCAGTGAGATACACTTTTATTTTGTTCCCCCTTATCATATTGATTATTTTTAAAACAGACTTTGTCTTTGTTATTAACTGCCTAAACTGGCCACCCATCTGCATTTCCCAAACAGACTGCAAGCTCATTGCTGGGCCGTTTGCACGCAGGGCCCTGGCAGGACCGTGACTTCCAGCACTGCCCTGAGGCTGCGGGAAGAACCGCAGGCCCCTGAATCCCAGACGGGAACTGGAGCTCAGCACCTCCCGGGTCTTTTCCCCGCACATCAAGGGCAAATTCTCAAACTTGAAACTCAAAAGGAAAATAAATCCTAATGATGCTAATTTTCAGTGCCTGCCCCAAATCCTCATCCTCATTTTACTCTCACGACGACACAAGGTGGTTTGCTTGAAATAGTGGTTTGTAGTCAGCGTGAAAGAAATGCCCAAGAGAAGGAGCACTGCTGGGGGAGCTAAATAGACATGTTAACTTTTTCATGTACTTAAAAATAAGACCGAGATGCATTGTACAATAATTCTTCAGCAAGTGAAAGTAAAAATATGAAAATAATTATGAAAGTTTGCTGAGAACGGTAGCCCTTCAGGACAGGGATACTCACAACAATCGCTCCTGTCCGCGCTTGACAGGAGGAAAGTCTCAAAGAAAGAGAAGTAGGAAATTATTTAAGTCAATTCAGTATCAATTTGTTATAAGTGAATCATGATCCAGGGCAAATCTAAGGAACTTTCACTATTCCTAAATCTCCGACTCGCCACGCAGATTTTTAAATGAATACGGTGAGGGAAATGGCAAATAATCCACGTAAGTGTGGTTCAGTGCTACAGTTAATTCCATTACATAGAATAATGGGTGAATCACTGGAGCAGGTAATTAAAATTGGCAGGCGGCCTACCGAGCTGGGTTTCGGTTTTCCCTGGGACACCCGTGCTGGTGAGAAGCAAGTGCTGCAGAGCCCCCGTTCCCACCTCGCAGCCCCGAGGCCCCGCTGGCCTCTCCTAGGGTAATCCTTGGAACCTTGCCGTGACAAAGTCACCACTGCTTCACCAGCAGGCGAATCACAGCTTTCACACACAGTGGGAGTGTGAGGCAGCAAAGAACCCGACTAGAGACAGTGCACGTCCCTTCCTCTGCGGTGCATTCTCTATCTGTAATTGTTAAGGGAACATGTGTATCTGTTTATCATCCATCTTCCCCCTAGACTGCAAGTTCCATGCGAGCAGGGACTCAGGCTGTCTTATTTATCATTAAATTCCCAAAGTATAGCGCATGTTACTGAACACACAGTGGATGCTCAATAGGTGTTTGTTGAAAGCAGAAATGAGTCTCGGGTCTCTGGCCCATGCTCCTTGGGTGTGAGGTCCATACTCCTGCCCGAGGCCAGCAGCAGTGTCACCCAGTGGGCCCAGCGGAACTGGGGATGGCTCTGGTGGGCTCCAGAGAGCTTCGGAGCGCAGCCTACCAGTGGACATCGGTGGCTGGTTGCACATAACTACTCTTCAAAAATAAGAATTCTTGAAGGAAGAACTCAAATATTTTAGGATATTGAAATGGATTTTTATGAGATAATGTTATGATAAAATTATACAAAGTAAACTCAGATTTTTGGCTTATTACAAGAGGGCTGCTTAAATCAGAATAGTGGAAGAGTCTCCCTTGCCGGGCACCCCAGGTAGAACTGAGATGGGACTGTCCGCGGAGCCCCAGTGTGCAGAGTGGCGGGCGCCCGGGCTGAAGGTGGGGACAATCATGAGAAAAGATGCTGGCCTCCAGGGAAGGAGCCACGTCATGAAAGACCTTGTCAGGAACATAGATTTTATCAAGAGGGAAATGAAAAGATGTTAACCAGGGGGATGAGAAATTGGACCTGCGTTTCAAGAATGAACAAGCAGGCTGCTGTGTGAGGATGGACAGGGGAGAGACCAGCCTGGAGCTGAGACAAACATGTACTGTCAGGACACTGTTCAATTAGGAATGTGGTTTGAACCTTTTGGGGGACCATGGGATGGTAAGGAACAGGCATATTGGAGAGATATTTAAAAAACAAGTGAAAGGTTGAAATAAAGGATCTAAGCGTGGGAGTGAGGAAGCGTCGGGGGTCAAGGCTAACTCCTGGCCTCCTGCTTGGGGTCCACGTGCACGGCGCTGTCCAACAGGCGGACGGGGGCTGTGAGGTCGTGGTTTGCATCATGTACACTCCGAGGCCGCAGTGGCTACTGTGCACCGCAGAAGTGAAGGGTGCACACCCAGCAGGTATCTGAATGTGTGAGTGCAGAACCTAGGAGAAAATCTGGGCCGAAGTGACAGATCACAGGGAGCATGTTTAGAGTGAGAAAGAAGAGGTCCAAGGACTGTCCACTGGCTCTCCCCACAAAGGACAGCGAGCAGAGGGCTTCAACGTTAGAGGGCGAGGCAGGAAGATGATCAGACTGTGAACCATCGAGGAGGTGCAGGCAAGAGGGTGCTGGAGCCGGGGGTGACAGCAGCAAGGATTTGGAGACAACAGCAAGAGTTAATTGCAGACATTTTGCTGATCGATGACGGCAGGACTGTCATAGGGATTGGGCAATAAAAAGCAGGCAATGGCTCCTCTTTCCAAATGTGACATTTTGAGAACAGTTACAATACTGAGCTCACACTGCAAACTACCAGTGGAGAGCAATGCACCTTTCAGAGTGAAACACGTTGAAAGGAGGAGAAAAAAAGAATGTCTGGGTGATTTGTTATTCTTTAGTAAATAAAAGTGAAAATATGACAAAATTAAGAAAGACTGCTGAGAGCTGTAGCTAGGAAATAGCAGGGCTGTGATACAGACGCGGGCTGCAGGACTCCAGGCAGCTACTCTGTAGAATATATACCCCTTAAATGGGGTTGGGTCTGTTTCTGTTAATCTGCAACCAAAATAATTTTCAACAAAGCATAACAGCATTTGCCTCTTAAAATACATGCAGAAATCAGGTTGGGAGGGGTATATGCACATTTGGTTTTATTTTATTTTTATTGTTTTTATGAAGGTGGCAAAGAATCAGGATAGTTCAAGAGCAACTCCAAGTTTGTTTGTTAATAATTGGTTCACAATTCCATGTGTCATAGGACTTCTCTTCTCCCCTCTATAACTGACAAGGTGACCGGTGTAGTCACATAAGAAATATTTTCACATCATAAACAAGTTGTGCTAATTATCAAAACTGTTTTAATTAAGTTCTGTAACAGCTGGCCTGTGCTCTTGGCAGTCAGCCTTAAGATCACACCATTCCTGAATTGGTAGAGACTGGAAGTATTATGTTTTCTTTACATTGCTACCCTGACAGTTTAAATGAAGGGCAACTTCGTGAGTAATTATTTCCCATAATTAGGATCCTCTAAGGATTCCTGTTTTTGCCAATACAAAGACATCTTGCCAAAGATATCTGAAATGGCTGTGGTCTTCACTTTGCTTTAATTGAGGAGGCTGAGGTTTCATTTATCTAGGAAAAATTAAAACTTCATGTTCCTTAGTGGGTGCTTTTAGCATGGGAGTCTTTCTACTCCCATGCGAGAGGGGGAGAATTAAGGAAATATGAGTGAGGCATAGCTTTTTAATCTCTCCAAATTCCCTCATAAGAAGAGACAGATAAAGCAACTAGGATAGCGAAACCAAAACCTAAATACAGAAGTTACAACAAAACGGTGTGTGAGGCACACTCATGGTCCTCACAATATGGGGGGCGGGGCAAGCCACTGAGCACTGAGACCCGCGTGTACGGCAACTGTGCAGGAGGCAGCAGAGGAGGGCACGGGCCACCTCGTGGTCCAAAGACTGGAACATCACCAACACGTGCCGGACAGCAAGCCAGCAATGCAAGGAGCCAGCAGAGGCTGTGCACGCTCCAGTGCATGGTGGAGACAGTCTGGAATGAGGTCTGAAAGGACTCTTGACCCTAAAAGACGCCCCAGCTCCCTCCAGTACAAATCCCTGCACTGAGGAGAAGCTATCGGAGTAGAATCCAAATTGCGGAGAGCAGCACCGGGTCAAAAGGAGTAAAGGAAAGAGAAAGTTCAGCTAAAAGAAGGGAAAGACAGAAGGAAAGGCAGATCGTAGAAATATGGTCATTTTTAAAAACCACTTGTAAGGCAATAAAAGAGAAAGCTCCAGAGCTGGGGAGGCAGATAAGCTGTCTTGACCAATCCCTTCCTTCTAAAAGGTGAAAGAGTTAGAAAAAGATTATTATTTACAAAAATTATTATTTTAAAAAGAAGAGAATAAGAAGCATAACAATGTCTCTACAGATGATAGAAGCATGTTAGCAAGAAATATACTCAAATAGAAGAAACTGTAAGCCAATGTTTCAAAACAAGATAAAATAAGTTTTACATGATAGAAGACATTTGAAAAATAAATCACAATTAGAAGAATTCAAAAATAAAGTGATAGAAATCACAAAAAAATTTAAAATGCAAAACAAAGTCAGGAAATGAAGGCTAAATTAGAAGAAACGCAAGACAGAATGAATTAGCACAACAGATAATAGTTTAAACAATAGAAGATGAAAAGGAGGACTTTAACAAAAAAATATCAAAAATCACAGTGCTAAAAAATATTTTAGAGAAAGTGACAGATGAAGATAGGCAAAATAGACTCGACATACATAAATTCTCCAAGAAGAAGTTCAAAGCGATGGAACAGAGTAAGTACCAAAATATAATTCAAGCAAACTTTCCTGAAAAAACAAAAAGACTCAAAACTACATGTTTAAAAAGCAGACCATATTCCTGGAAAATTTAATCCTGAAAGACTAGCATTGGGCTATGTTTCAGTAAAATTACTGGCCCTTCATTAAAAATAAAATCTAGGCAAAATTATCAATTTATTTATAAATGTTGTCATCAGACTTTTTGGCAATAATCCTTTCTACTAGAGGAAATGGTGCAACTCAAGGCGAAAAGTGTGAACCAAACATTTTATATTCAGCAATCACTTTCCAAAATACAGTCTCAAACTGTTAAGGAAGAACTTAATGACTGAGGGGATATTGGTCTCATGAAACGCCTTGAGGATTCACTAGAGAAGGGATCCAGACATCCAACACACCTGGAGAGGCACTGCCATGAGGACTGGAGGCGAGGACTAGGCACATGTTTGCAAACGAAACTAAGAATAAGTGACAAGTACAAGGAGGCAAGGCTGGTGCGTACGGCTGTGTGCTGTGGCAGTGTGGATGCAGTAGAAAGACCTCGGGAAGGAGAGTGGGGAAAGCACGTGAAAACTAGAATAAGTTTGCTGGTCGCAACATGGCTATTAATTGAAAGTAAAGGAATGTTACTCCAGATCAGATGTGGGAGGAGGAGCATTCCATATTCCTAAACGTGTACAGAATATGCTAACATTTTTCTAAGAAGAAAGGATAAGAATACACATGCACACATGTGCACACACATACACAGCCTTTCCCAGAAATGTGGTCGGCTGGAATAAATAGATTCTGTGTGCGGCAAATCATGGGAAGAAGCCTGAATTTGAGTCTCACTTATCCCCTAAATAGAGTATCATATAAAAATGGAGAGTCAAACAGAGATTTTAAAAGTGGATGTGAAAAAAGAAAAACTCTCATTAATGAAATATTTGTTAGGTCGAACAGAAAAAGAGGAAATAAAATGTAAGAACGTAAATGTAAAATGTAAGAATTCTGAAAGGTGATAACTCTCTCCTCAATTTCATGTGATCTGTTGCTTCAAAGGAATATCCCCCGCTCCAGTCAGGCTTCCATCAACTTTCTGCAACAACTACCTGAATACAATGTTCTTTTTCCAATTTTTATATTTGTCTATATTAGATTTTGAAACTCCCGTGGAAAGGATGCAGAGCACGCTTTATTTATGAGAAACAAGTATAGAAACATTAACACTCTCTCTCTCTCCTTTGGAACTCCAACCTCCTGTTAACAGCAAATATGAATTGAAGAAGAAGGACGCAAAAAATATCCTTAATATTTTGGTGACTTTTTAAAAGACTACCTCACAATGGTCCATGTTACCTTCAACTCTTAGGACCTATGGATTTTGTTATATGTTGTTTAATAACTTTATGGGAGCACACAATATAGGCGCAGTGAAAATCTAATTACAAACTCTGCTGTCAGAATTTCTTTTCTATGGAGCTGTAATTGATATCTCCCCCATGTTTATATTCATCGTCATATACAAATTTTTTGGACATAATTATGTACAAAATAGCTTAGTTATGAATTGTGATTAGTATATACATTTATGTGATGATTTCTGTCCTATTTTACAGTTTATTCAAGTGACGGGCTTGATAAGAGTCAATTCAGGGAAAAATTAACTGCAAATCACCATTCAAAGAAAGAACATAGCTCTCCTGGCCATGAGTGTAGATGATAAAAGAATTTTGATATATTTTAGGATCAAATATATTTTCTGATTTCAATTTTGTATAAGGTAATACATTATACATGAAATAACATGTATAACACTATCTAAACATTTGAATTTAATCAAAGAGAAATAGACAGGACTAAGTAAGTTTAAAATTAGTTCACATTACCCAGTGTATATAAAGATACTAGAACTTAATATGAAATTCCAATATATTTGAACTCCTAAATTTTACATTTGTTGAAGTCAAACTGAATAACTAGTGTACAGTGTTCACTGAAAACCAGACTTCGATATTCCTGTCAAATATACGAAAGATGGAATTGCTGCTGTCCTGTAACTTTCCTGTGTTTGGCATATTGTAAAAACAATACTAGCTCCTTCAGGTTTACCCAGACTCCATATTCATCTTTGGAATGGTTAATTAATGGAAAACAGTCAAAAGGGTTTTTTTTCTCAAGGATTATACAAAACTATTATCATTACAGGAATACTTGCAGTTCTATAAACGAGTCTGTCATCAATTTTCTAAATTAAGTGGCTGAATCTGGTGGCAGATTTTGGGAATTAAAAAAAAAAATACTAGACTCTGGCATTGTTCCTTTCCACAGTGATTTCTTATCAATGCTACTAAAATGAAAAACACAGGATGTTTTTGTTTTCCCAGGAGGAGCTCTTTCCCACTCTCCCATTTTCCGCTTTCACCTACATTGCAGTAGGGAGTGAATTATATCCAGCCTATCCCTCTTTAAAAATGTTTTTAAAAAGCTAGTTGAGGGCGACGTCCCCTAATGCTGCCATATTTGAAGCAGGCAATGGAAGGTAACTGTTCAGAAAGAGCCCTGGAGAGTCTGGGATGTCACCCGCTGAGATGTGCTAGCCTGCTGAGGGGCTGCCGGCTGGTTTCGGGGCAGCTGCTCTTGTCTCCGGACCTTCATAGATTACCACCTAATGCTTACAACAAAGTGATGTTGGTCATTTATATCATATTTATTTAAGAAGAGGGGAAGAGAGAAATTCAGAGGAAAAGAAAAGAAATACAAGGTATTACATAGGCTATGTGCTCTCTCTTTGCTCCCAATCCAACCAAGTAAATGTTCATAAAAATATGATTTAAATAACAATTATAAAGTAATCGTCATTCACTCAAGTACATTGAGGATAACACTCCTTTAAAATAGTGCCTATAGATTTTCTGTATTAGAAGATGATTCAACTTTTCCTGTGTAGTATATATGTCTAGGAACTATGCTATTATAATTCTTAATAATTAGGATGTTTTTCAGGAAGTATTGACTGGATACTGAGTATTTTACGATGTGCAGCTATTATTGTTACAGGATTTTATCAATTTGAAATATGAGTTCAGATAAACTTATAATGTGTTACATTTCTAACAAAAAATATAACCATATAATTTGTTTATTAAAAGAATAAGTTTTTATTGGAGGATATTACTCAAATTTAAAAAATATTTTTAACAATACAGCTAATTGTAGTAATTTGGAATAAAGTTTATCATAATATCCTGAAATTAAAAAAAACAAACAAAAAAGAGATGCTTATTGAAAATATTTCAGTGGGATGATTTTCAAAATATTAAAAAAATTACAAGGAAGATGCTTCTGTATGGCATATATTACAAAGTTTAACAAAAACTATGACTAATCGTAGAAAAATGATCCAACTAATGTTATTACATCATATAAGAATTTTTCATCAGTTATGCTGCTACTATTTTATTTTGGTTTTAACCCAAAGCCAAGATTTGATCAAGTAAAAAAAAAAAAAAAAAACCCAAAATTATTTTAAAGTAATTCTATTTGTCAATTTCATAAAGTAAAATTATTTTTATCCTTGGTGAATATTTTTCCATTTTACATGAAATTATTTAAAAGTGAATAATTAAAATACATTATTGTGATTTTAATAATTTTCAAGTAGTGTGAAGAGTTAGACATGATGGATTTTGACGACAATGCATCATCCAAACACATTTGTTTACATGCCCACGTATTTCTTCCAGAGTCTAAGGTCAGGTTTGCGTGGCTCGAGTTCCCTCCACCGCATGACATCAGTGATCATTCTTAGAAGGACGCCCAAAGCACAACTAGTGTAGATACATCTGAAGGCAACTCAGAATGAAAGACCATCCACACTGTCTAACCGAGCACCGTTTCTGTCTAAAGTCAGCGTGAGTACACGCAGTAGCCACTATTGCAATCCCTGATCGTTGCTGCTAATGCAATGCAAATATTCTTTACACGCCACGGTGAAAATATTATGCCAGTTCTAATGACAGCAAAACTTTTCCACTCTACTGTTACAGTGCTGACTTACGAGGATGGCTATCAAAGAAAAATAACTTTAACTCAAATTACTGCCAAGTTTTCATCTAAGGCGGCATTATCCAGAAGAAACCTAATGTGAATCACAAACATAAATCACGTATGTAATTTAAAATTTTCTCATAGTCAAAGTAAAAAGTGAAAAGAAACAGGTAGAATTAGTATTAATAATATATTTTATTTAATTCAATATATCCAAAATGTTACCATCACAACATGTTATCAATATAAACATGATCAATGAGATGTTTTGCATTCTTTCATTGAAGTCTTCGGAACCCGGTGTGGTCTACAATTTGGACTAACCACATTCAAGTGCTCAATAGCCTTATGTGGGTATTGGCTACTGTGTTGGAAGCTCAGGTCTAGAGGTTTAAACAGACCCTAAAAGTTTTGGGTCATTAAATGGACATTTACTGAGCACTTGCTGTATACCGGGCACTGTGCTGTGTGTTCAAAAGTGTGCAGAGGTATACGAGAGGTGCTGCCTGCACTCAAGGGGCTTCCACTCTGTCAGGGAAATGGATGGGTAGCCATGTGAGCAGGGAATGACGATCATGCCATTTCAGTCCTTTCTTCCACTACGGTCAGCACATTGCAGGGTGTAGACAGGTGCACAGCATGCATAGCTCCAGAGGGTGCATGCATATCGGGGTCTGTGCAGTCCCTGGAGCTGGGCTGCGCACAGCCAGTCAAACAGATGACAAGGAGAATGCACCTGTCAGAGCTCGCATCTTGCAGCCCTGGTATGAAACCGATTCAGACCCGTTGTTTACAATAATATACACATGCATGGATACATTAGTAGTCAATTTCAGTACTGAATTTCCTACTTTTTCTTGCTAGCTTTTCTCTCTGCATTCCTTGTTATTTGCTGATATTAGCAGTACAGGTCACTTTTCCCGATCCATTCAGTTCAAGATGTCATTAGCGCTTATCCAACAGTAAAAAACAAGACTTTACGTTTTCTAGCTTTGCAGATGCTGTTCCCCCCGAATGAACTTGAAATGTCATAATGACAAATGCATTCATAATTCTGTTTTGACTATGGGAAAAACATACTGACTAAATTTCTTTTGGACTTTAGGATTGAGATAAAAGGGGCACAAATTGTTAACTAGGAAAACAATTCTGAACATATATATATATATATATATCTACCAAGAAGTATGAGAATTTGCTCCTTGTCCTCATGAAACTCACGTCTATGTGTGGATGTTAGGGTGGAACTCTTTCCCCCTACTCCTGGTGTTTCCTTCATGTGACAGGAGCTCAGGTAGTGTGACACCTGTTGCTCCTTCATTACCAGCTCCACGTCTGGTGGAGGAGTGACTGATTTCATTGGTGAAATTGGGAAGGATTAACTGGGCAGCTTATGGCAACATTTTCCATAAGTAATGACCTTGCTATGGAGGTGTGGGTACTTTTGAACAGGGGCCACCAAGGCACTTGGGCCTTGGCAGGAGTGTGGGGCCCAGAGGAGATGGCTATATTTAGCCCCAGTACAATAGGACTCAGACATCCAGAATGGCTGCGTTCTGGGCTCCCTGCTGTGCCCTCTCACTTAGGGGCTGGAGCATGGGGTAGTTCAGGGCATTCTGAAGAAGGCTAGGGCAGCTCGGAAAAAATGGGTTGAGCGAGTGGGGTTGTGGCTCTTCGGAGTGGCTTGGAAGCATTACCATGGTTAACAATCCATACTGCTACATCCTAGCTGAACAGTGGACCTGGTGGGGACACTCAGGCTGTGTGGGGCTATCGGAGCTTCCATAAATGTAAGAGCTTTTAGCATTTGTGAGCAGTGGGGTTGCTTTAGTGTAATACACAGCAGAGGGGTGCTGGGGCAGGACTCCCCACAGAGAACAGACCGCTGATCTTCTCCCTGAGGTGGGAAGCCACAGCCCCAGTTAATCACAGGTGGATGTTTACACATGATGGATAACCCTGGGGAATACAGTCATGTGCCACAGAACAACCTTTCGGTTAACGCAAGACCGCACAGACAACAGACACAGTACTCATGTGCATTTGGTGACACCGGTGTAAACAAACCTACTGTGCTGCCTGCTGTATAAAAGTAAAGCACATACAATTATGTACAGTACATACTACATGATAATGATGAACGACTATGTTACTTGTTTACATATTTACTATATGTACTCTACTTTTTATCATTATTTTAGAGTGTGCTCTTCTATACTTATGAACAGGCAGGTCCTTCAGGAGGTGTCCAGAATCAGGCATTGTTATAGGAGATGACGGCGCCATGAGTGTGACTGGCCCTGAAGACCTTCCGGAGGGACAACATGTGGAGGTGGAACACAGCGATATTGATGCCCCTGACCCTGTGTAGGCCAGGCTGATGTGTGCATTTGTATCTTAGTTTTTAACAAAAAGCTTTAAAAAGTAAAAAGAAATTTAAAAAAATTAAAAATAGAAACAAGCTTATTGAATAAGGATATAAAGAAAATATTTTTGTACAGCTGTACAATGTGTTTTTCTTTTAAGTGTTATTACAAAAGAGTCAAAAGTTAAAAAATTTAAAAGTTTATAAGGTAAAATAACTTACAGTAAGCTAAGGTCAATTTATTAATAAAGGAAGAAACTTTTTTTTTATAAATTTAGTGTAGCCTAAGTGTACAGTATTTATGAAGTCTACACAGTGTACTGTGCAGTAATGTTCCAGTTCTGCAAGCTCTATGCCTGGTAAGTGTTCTAGACACATGTGCCATTTTTTAGCTTTTATACCATCTTTTTACTGTACCTTTGCTATGTTTAGACATGTTTAGATACACAAATTCTTACCGTTGAGTTACAATCGCCTACAGTATTCAGTAAGTGACAGGCTGTACAAGTTTGTAGCCGAGGAGCGATAGGCTGTACCATATGGCCTATGTGTGCAGTAGGCTATAGCATCTAAGTTTGCGAACTTGCCTAACGACGCATTTCTCAGGGTGTATTCCTGTCATTAGGGGACATATGACTGTGGCAGGAGGGAGAACGTCTCCATTCCTGATATGTCTTCCATGTGGTAGGAAGCACACCCTCCAGCCCTCCTCTTACCTTTCTCTGCCCTTTACTCACTGTTCCCTGGGTGAGGGGAAGGAATTTACCTGATTATAAATTTGGCACAATTTCTCCTCTTTTCTATCTGCAGCCTACGTGCAGAAAAGAGTTTCCTCTGCTCCTCCAGGCTGCATGTCTCCCTGGGCTACACCCCCTTAGAAGTGTGCTCCCGACTGGCCCAGGACCCCACACCGTCTGCCTGGCTGACAAACTCTTGCAGGCCTGTGGCTTGGGCTATGTAGCCTCTGACCAAAACCAAGGTGATGTTCTGGCCTCCGTCTGCCCCTGTTTTGCTTTGAGCTGCCTTCACCTCTGGCATTTCTGATCCCTTTGCTCTGCTCTGTTTTGTCCTCCTGGACAATGACCCTCTCCTAACATACTACATGATTTACTTATTAAGGTTTATTTTTTGTTGTCTCCTCCAGTTGGAATGCAAACTCCAGGAAACCACGCCTTTACAGCCGTATCATTCACTGGGGTCTCTTCCTGCCTAGATCAGAGCCTGACTCATTGGAGGTGCTTTTTGTTGAGTGAAGGAATTCACAGATTATTAGGAATTATGGTGGATGCTATTTATTAAGCTCCCAGAGACTCAAACTTGAAGATAAAGCATAATAAGACTCCTCCAACAATGATTGAAAGGTTGTATCAAGCAGAATACGACTGCGTGATGAAATAAAGACAGATGACACCTGCTGGGACGACAGGAGGGGGATGGCTAGATGGGGCGGCGGGGGGGGGGCAGGCAGGTGCATTTATAAAGGAGGCAGGGGCTGTGCCCGTGGGGGAGCAGGATTGGATGCGGAGTGGGCGACAGTTGCATTTAGGCCCATTCTCCTACCTGCTCAACACAGGTAGTGTTATCTACATTTCAGCACGCTAATAAAAACCATCAGCATGACCTCCTCAGTTCTCCCTGGTATTTCTGAGGGAATATGATATGAAAAAAGAAGCAACAACAAAATAATGGATTTTGGTTTTGTAAAATGCTAGATAAATCAGAATCTAGTATTTTGCTTTATCTCTGCAAAACAACAATTAAAGAACAGTTCAGTATCGTCTAGTATAGCAAGACAGATTTGATTACAGTGTATACTCTACAGTCTTTGGTTTTCAAATTTAATTTATGGGCTCTGTCTTATAGCATGTTGCTAAGGGAATCAGAGATTTTTTTTTTTTTTTTAAACTAGATGAAATGCTATTGGGACCTTAGATCTTCAAAATGACTTTGAATTCAAAACATTAACAACGCCACAGAGTGTAGCATCAATTCTCATGTCTTATGAATCTGAACATTTCTATGTTTCCTACCTACACAAGACCAAATATATACACATGAACACAAACATATAAATTCATAAAGATGTCAGTATCTCATTTTACATATATAAACATCTTATGTTTCATGTTATTGAAAATAGGCATTTATAACTTTTTTTTCTTTCTACTCACAGAACCTAATAATTTCTTTTATTTTTTAAATAGTCACCCTTAATGAATGAAATCCCACAAAAATGAAATTTTATGACAATAATAAAGCTTATACTTAAAGCTTATAGTTTATACTTAAAGTTTTACTTGTAGTTTTAAACTTTAATTTTTTCAGCAGCCTTTTAAGTATAAGTTTAAAATTCTGTTGCCAGCTTCAGGTGTGTAAGATTTTGCACAGCTTCCAGAGGTGTAAATAACTCCATCGCACTTGCTTAATCACTGTCGGAACGTGCTACTGCATATCTAATTAGCTCGGTGTTCCTCATGGTAAGGATGCAAGCGGCTCGCTGTGCTAATAATTTTCATAATTTGGACTGTCAAAGAAATCATGCTTAGATTAAAAATTCTGGAGAAGATCCACACAGGAAAATAAACAAAATCTTTTTCTAAAGACCACAGGAAGAAGATCTAAGTGATTTTTTTAGAACTATTGTCTTTATTGCTACTGAAATCATTAAATTTAATGAACCATGTTAATGTAATGTTGAATTTGAGATTCTAATAGCATAAATTGCAGTGATGGAAAGTTTTATATTTTCAATTCTGAGTTCACTTTCCTTTACTATGGCATACGTATTTTATGGAATAATATATAAAATGATAGCTTCATGCAGGACAAAAGACTTTGGGATATCTTAAACTTTATCTCTAACTCTCCCACTAATTCCTTATCTATGGTCACATGATACCAAATATCTCAATGAGTGAAATGTTTTATAAATGAATTAGCCTCAATAAGATGTGAAGGATTAAGTCAATAGCTCAGATTTTACCAGTTAGTTGACTGGATTGTTGTAACATGGACCCAGTATATTGGACACGAGCATTTTAGTCTTCTGTTCGTAGAATTCACTGAATGAAACAGCATTATACTCTCTTGTAGTAATTTTGCCCAGTATCTAAACAAAAATAAACAATCAAAGCCCTTTGGAACTGGAAAGGATCTTAGAAATCAAATTGTCATGTCCTTTTTTTACTAACAGATGAAGAAATGGAAACTAGCCCAGGTAAAGTGCTTTGCTCAAGGCTAAATAACCCACTGATAAAAGAGCTAAAGCTGATCTGAAGTTCACTTCAGGAGGCAAGTGGTTCCACACTTCAGTCATAGAAGATGTCAACATTTATCCTCAGGACATGGCAAATACGAATGCTCTGTTTAGTAGATAAGAAGCCTCCTTTCATGTTATTTCCTTCAAACATTCTTCAGGCCCGAGGTCAGAGCATGAAGGTCTCCACAAAGAAGAGAAAAGAATGCGTGGCCTCTTAACACGTGAGAGCCACTGCCTCAGATGGCACGGATGAAGTTCCTGGTGGTCAGGCTTTCCTGAAAACTTTAGATTGGGCTGGATTAAATAGCTGTGGCCAAATTTTGTTGAAATGTGAAAAAACTATCCTTTGTCCAACTATGATTCTGTAAGCCTCTCCAAATGAAGGAAGGAAGAGATCTCTTCAAGAGATGATTTGAATAGATGACCCTCTTTTCACTCTAGGAGTTTAGAGAATCTGGCAAACTAACACTGGTCACAGCAAGATCCTATGTGGATTTGGACATATCATTTATAAAAATCAGCGTCAATTAGCTGTGATTTTGCTGTTATGTTGGTTTTTATTTCAGAAGATATTGTTGCTAGAAATTATGTGCTGAGAAAGCATCTCACACAAGTACACGTGGCAGTCCATCTCGAGAGACTGAGCACACTAGGATTGTGTGTGAGTGCGTGTGTGAGAGTGCGTGTATGTGCGTGTGTGTTGGGGCGAACTGTGAAAAAACCTGAACTCTAAGTGAATAAAGTAACATTGAGGGAAGCTCAAGGGACTGGTTAAAATTTAGCAAAGTATTTTCTCTGATGTGCTTCTGGAGCTTGTAAACCTGGAACAACAAGAAAAATAATATTCTAACTGTTGCCCAGGTGAGTCAGAGAATTGAGATTTAGGCAGATTTGAGAGTGGGTATTTAAAATGAAACCAAGTAAGCAGTGTAAGCTTTGGCTGAGGTCAGACTACCGGGATGCTACTCTTCTATGACTTGGGACCAAAATGCTAGCTGCTCAGTGAGACAGCTGCTATCTGTTTGAGCCTGTTTAACTGGGCAGTACCCTCAGGAAAATCCATGCTGACCAAGATGCAGAAAGAGGGACCTGATTAATCCTCATGCCTGAAATAACTAACAAACAGATAAAATATATAAAACAGTGTTGCTCAAGACACTGGACATGAAAGACAGTGATCCCTGAGAAACAGGAGACACGTGTGAGGGCAGGTCTGAAATTGCCCCAGTTCGCTGCCAGGAGAGGGTCTGCAGTCAGCAGAGCAAAAAGGGAGATCTGGGCAGAGCCCAGCGGTCTCCCCAAGTTGAGGAGACAGAGCAGGGAGTCTAGGGAGCCCAAGGCAGCTAGAGGTCCAAGGGCAGAGTACTGGAGAAGAGAGAACCATCGAGAAACAGAACTCTGGAGTTGGCGGCAGGCCTCTTTCATCTTCAGCTGAGTACTGATTGGCTCATGTGTGTAAGAACGCTGCCTGAGTCTGGAGAAGAAACCATCTGAGAGTATTAGGAGCACGTTCCAAGGAATACCCATGGCTAGGAATAGTGCCTGCTGCCACCAGCCCAAGTGGAAAATGTCATAAGTTACGGTTTACTGTGTAGAGTACTCAGAAGGGTTTGCCTCAGTGGGGCAAAATTATACCTTAATGAAACACTGCCTTGGTTCTACTCAACAAAGCTTCATCACATCTATAGGAATTCAAAAATGGCTAGTATCCAACAAGTTAAATTTACAATGACTGTACATAGCAGCTATGTAAAAAAGCAGGGAACTTAGACCTGTGGTGAAAAGAGAAATCAATCACTCGAGACTGACGCAGAAATGACACAGATGATAGAATCAGTAGATGAGGACATTAACACAGCTATTACAACGGCATTACATGTGTTCCAGAAGCTACAGGAAAGACTGGACATGTTAAATAGAGACATGGAAGACATAAAAAGGTCCTCAGTGGACTCCAGAGATGAAAACTAACATGTCTGAGATTAAAAAGATACTGGAAGGCAATTATGCTAGATTAGACATTGAAAAGCAAAAGATTAATGTACTTGAAGACATAACAATAGAAAGCATCAAAATGGAAAAGGACTGAAAAAACTGTCAGTGTTGCTGAGCTGTGGGGCAGCTTCAAACATTTGTGTAAGTGGAATTCTCAAAGGACAGAGGAGAAGGGGGCAAGAAGAAATAATGGCTGACAATTTTCCAAATTTGATGAAAACTATAAACCACAGGTCCAAGAAAACCAACAAACCTCAAGCACAAGAAATATGAAGAAAATCACACCGAGGCACATCACAATCAGATTGTTTAAAACTTGTGATAAAGATCTCAAAAGCAGCCAGAGAATAAAAGACACATTTGCTATAAAATGAGACATCTTTGCCCAGGAAAAATATCTTTCAAAAGTGAGCATAAAATAAAGATTGTCTTATATATACAAAAGAATTTATAACCATCAAACCTGCACTTCAGGAAATGTGAAAAGAAGTCATTCAAGCAGAAGGAAAATGACACCAGATGAGAATTTGAAGCTACACAAAGGAAGGAAGAGCATCAGAAATGACAACTATATGGGTAAATATAAAAACTTTTTTTCGTATTATTTAAGTCTCTAGAAGATAATTAACTGTTTAAAGCAAAAATAATAGCAATGTACTGTGGAGTTTATAATATATAGAAATAAAAGCTATGATATGGCACAAAGGTTAGGAGGGAAGACGGAAAAATGTTGTTGAAATATTCTTATATTTGAAGTATTATAATCTCTTTTGGAAGTTCCAGTATGGTAAGTTAAAAATATATACTATAAACTTGAAGGCAAGCACCAAAATAACATAACAAATATTCAGAGCTAATAAATAAGATAAAAGGGAATCCTAAAAAATACTTAACCCAACAGAAGATTTTAACAACCATATCAAAATCACATTAAAAGCAAAAGGCAGATATTATCATATTATATATTAATAAAAGATGTCAAAATTATAAGCTACCTCCAAGAAATATACTTTAAAGATAAAGACATAAATAGGTTCAAAGTAAAAGAGTGAAAAAAGATAAATAATGATAACATTAATCAAAAGAAAGCTGGTTTTACTCTAGAGGCTGAGGCGGGAGGATCACTTGAGCCCAGGAGTTCGAGACCAGCCTGGGCAACATAATGAGACACCATCATTAAAGAAAAAAAGCAAAGAAAGGAAAGAAAGAAAAAGAAAGAAAAAAAGAAAGAAAGAAGGAAAGAAAGCAAGTTGGAATGGCTATATTAGTATCAACAAAGTAGATTCCAGAGTACATAAATTTACCAGGGATAAAGAAGGTCATTTAATATTGATAAAGGGGTCAATTTATCAAGAAGACATAATAATCCTAAACATTTATGCACCCAATAACAGAGTTTCAAAATACATGAAGTAAAAACAGAACTACAAGAAGAATCAGAAAAATCCATAACTATAGTTACAGGGATTTCAACACCATTCTCTGAATAACTAACAGAACAAGTAAACAAAATAAATTAGTAAATATATAGAAAACTTGGACAACATTCTCAATCAATTGATCTAAATGACACTATTAATCACTGACCCAGTTGACATTTACGGAACTCTGTAACTAACAGTAACATACATAGTCTTTAAAGTGCACATAGAACATTACCAAAATAGATGGCATTCTTGGTTATAAAACAAGTCTGAATAAATTTAAAAGAATTCAAGTTATACAGGTATGCTATTTGGCCACATAAATTTAAATTCGAAATTATAACAGAAAGAGATCTGGAAATATCCTCAAATATTTGGAAAATAAAATCCATGTGTTAAAGAACAAATACAAAAAATGTAAAGTATTTTAACTGAGTGAAAATTAAATATGTCAAAATTTATGGGCTGCAACTACAGTAGTGTTTAGAAGGAAATTTAGAGCACTAACATTCCTATTAGAAAAGAAGAAAGATCTGAAGTTCATAATCTCAGAAACTAGAAAAAGAATAGCAAATGCAAACCAAAGTAATCAAAACAGAGTAAATAATAAATCTCTGAGCAGAAATTAATGAAATGTAAAACTGAAAAATAATAGAGAAAATCAATGAAACCTAAGACTAGTTCTTTGAGAAAATTAATAGTATTGACAAACCTCTGGAGAGAATGATCACACAAAAAAGAGAGAAGACTCAAATTCCTACTTACAGGAATGAGAGTGGTAATACCACTACAGATTCTACGTTAAAAATAAGAGAGAAGTTAGCAAGAACATTATGCCATTATTCTGGGAAATGGAAAAATCTCTTGAATGATACAAGCTATCAAAGCATACTCAAAAGGAAACAGACAACCTGAATATCCTTATATATATTCTCATTTTATTTTTCAAATAAAGCTGCCATTGTTAATCCTTTCATAAAATAAGAACACTACAAGAAAGCCAGATATGTAACTTCAGCAAGGTCTTTCTTTTTTTTTTTGACAGTCTCACTCTGTCACCCTGGCTAGAGTGCAGTGGCATCATCATAGCTCACCACAGCCTCAAATTCCTCGGCTCAAGCAATCCTCCTGCCTCAGCCTCCTAATTAGCTGGGACTACAGGCCTGTGCTACCCTGCCCAGCTAATTTTTCTATTTTTTTGTAGGGGTCTTGCTATGTTGCTTGAGCTGGTCTCAAACTCCTGGCCTGAAGTGATCCTCCCACCTCAGCCTCCCGGAGTGCTAGGGTTACAGGTGTGAGCCACAACATCCAGCCTCTTGTAGCTGGTAAATGCTAGAATCAGATTTTGTATCCAGGGTTGACTGACTCAAAGCCCATTCTTTCATCTCTATATCACCATTCTGAATGAATGAATGAAGTGAACAAATAAGTATTTTCAATAGGAAACAGTTTAAATTCCATACAGAGTTTAAATTTGCATATATATATGTGTATACATATACACTAGAATTTTATATACACTATATATTAAAGTTAATATACTTTATAAATGATATATATGCATACATATATTAGAAAACTATGCAATAGAAGCTTTGAAATTTTAAAATCTTTTCATATGTTATTTTGGGAAAGTAAAAAATAGCTGTGACAAATTATAGGAAGAAAATTTTTTAAGTTATAATTCAGGATCAATGAACACTGAAACAGACTGATATGGTTATTGCTTTTTTAAAGCATGAGCTATCTATCATGATTAGCCAACTATTAGCCAACTATTAAGCAAGTCTAAGTGGGAAGAGCATGCATAGTGCAGTTGTGTGTACCTAATTTGAATCTTGGTTCTGTTCTTATTACATATTATTATTTAATCATTCTAAGCTTTAGTCATGTCAGCTGTAAGAATGGGGGTGCAATGCTATCTTAAATAATTATTGTGAGGATGAAGGTTAATGTATTAAAATTCCTAACCCAGTAATAGGCAGAAAGAATGACAATAAATGACAGATACTATTAATATTATCATTACTACTATTGTTGGTGTTAGACTTCATTTCACAAGCCCATCCTATCTGGTTATTCATAAGCAAAAGAATTTCTGGGGAGAAGATGGGAACAGCAAGAATAATTAAAACTGAAAACAGAGAGAGAGAAAGAGAGAATAATTTAAAACAAAATGTTCATCAAAAAATGGATTTAGAAAAAAGTGAGGTTTTCGTTGGAAACATTTTCTTTCTCTTTCTATCTCCTGCTATTTATACTTTTCCAGATTTTTCCAGCTTACATTATTTCTGACTGTATTTATTTGTTTGTTTCAGACAGAGTCTTGCTTTGTTTCCCCGGCTAGAGTGCCATGGCATCATCATAGCTCACTGCACCCTCAAACTCCGGGGCTCAAGCGATCCTCCTGCCTCAGCCTCCCGAGTAGCTGGGACTCCAGGCAAGCACCATCATGCCCAGCTAATTTTTCTATTTTTTGTACAGCGGTCTCACTCTGTTGCCCGGCTGGTCTTGAACTCAATCCCCTCTTCTCTTCCTCATTAATATTTGTAAAGCAAGGGTTTAAAGTTCAAATACTTACAGGAATTATGCAAGTAAAGAGAATTATTGAGGCAGGCTATATGGTATTTTTTCCTCATAGGAATTATTTATTTGTGTATTAAATAAACAAGAGATGATTATGCACTACTACAGCACAAAAATTATTCTCTCTTCTATTTTTCTGGCAACATGTGCTTATTCAGGCAATCTGGGGCTACAGAAGTATTTCTCTACTTTAAGAAAAATAATAATGAAAACAAGATAATTAATATCAATTAGCATTATACTACCACACTGGAGTTAGTAGCCACTGGTGAGAATGGAGAAAATTGGGGAGTACATGCCACCTACAAGGGGTAGGTATTACTTAACTCCAGACGTTTATTGACATGCAAGAATACGGGTCCAGTATTGCCAGATCTTGCAGTTTTCAAAAGAAGCCAGAAATCTAGGCAAGAAAATTCTCAGTTTTAAATGTCTTAAAAAATAATTGCTCAGGCTTATCAAACACATCTGAAGGCTGGATCCTGACTTTAGGCCTCCAGGTTAGGTCCCTGCTATTGAGAATCCCAGTTTCTTTGATAGTCCTTGCTGGGTAGGCTGCCTAATGAATAGAGTCTGATGACAAGAAAACAAGCAGCCTTTTACAATCTCTTGATGATTTACAGTAATATTCTTATTTATTCATTTGTCAATATACAGAACTTCTGCCAACTAATTAACCAAAATATGTTGCAAAATGTAAAGATATTTCTTTCATAAACTAACTAATTAATGGATTCATTCATTTATTCAATGACTATTTTAAAAAATGTTTTATTTTTAATTATTATGGGTACACAATAGTTGTATATGTTTATGGGGTAACATGTCATATTTTGATTCAAGAATAAAATGTGTAATAATCAAATCAGAGTAATTGGGGTGTCCATCACCTCAAGCATTTATCATTTCTTTGTAACATTCCAGCTCTACTCTTTCAGTTATTTTAAAATATATGATAACTTGTTGATGATAGTCACTTTGTTTTGCTATCAAATGTTATTCATTCTAACTCTCTAACTATATTTTTGCATCTGTTAACCATCCCCACTTTATCCCCCTCTTTCCACTACCCTTCCCAGACACTGGTAACCATCATTCTACTCTCTATCTCCTTGAGATCAATTGTTTTACTTTTTAGCTCCTACATATGAGTGAGAATATGTGAAATTTGTCTTTCTGTGCTTGGCTTATTTCACTTAACATAATGTTCTCCAGTTCCATCCATGTTGTTGCAGATGACAAAATTTCATTCTTTTTTTATGGCTGAATAATATTCCACTATGTATATGTACCACATTTTCTTTAACCATTTGTCACTTAGGATGGACACTTAGGTTAAGTTGATTCCAAATCTTGGCTACTGTGAATAGTGCTGCAATAAACATAAGGGTGCGATATCTCCTCAATATACTGATTTTCTTTCTTTTGGATATATACTTAGCAATGGGATTGCTGGATCATATGGTAATTCAATTTTTAGATTTTTGAGCAACCTCCATGCTGTTTTTCATAGTGGCTATACCAATTTACATTTCCACCAACAGCGTATGAGGGTTCCCCTTTCTCCATATCTTCCCTGGCATTCATTACTATCTGTCTTTAGTATAAAAGCCATTTTAACTGGAGTGAGATGATATTTCACTGTAGTTTTGATTTGCATTTCTCTGATGATTAATGATGTTGAACAATTTTTCATATACCTGTTGGCCATTTGTATGTCTTCTTTTGAGAAATATCTATTCAGATCCTTTGCCCATTTTTACATCAGATTACTTGATTTTTTCCTATCAAGATGTTGGAGCTCCTCACATATTCTAGTTAATAATCCCTTGTCATATGGGTAGTTTGCAAATAATCTCTCCCATTCTGTGGGTTTTCTGTTCACTTTGTTGATTGCTTCTTCCTTTGCTGTGCAGAACTTGACGTGATCCATGTGTCCATTTCTGTTTCAGTTGCCTGTGCTTTTGCATGCAAGACATCATTGCCCTGACCAATGTCCTGGAGCAGTTCCCCACAGTTTTCTTTTAGCAGTTTCATAGTTTCAGGCTGGATTTAAATCTCTAATCCATGTTTATTTGATTTTTGTATATGGTGAAAGATAGGGCTAGTTTCATTCTTCTGCACATAGATATCCGGTTTTCCCAGCACTATTTATAAATATACTGTTCTTTCCCCAATGTATTTTTTTGGCACCTTTGTTGAAAATGAATTCACTGTAGATGTGTGGATTTATTTCTGGTTTCTCTATTCTGCTCCATTGGTCTGTTTGTCTGTTTTTATGCCAGTTTGGGTTGCTGTTTTGGTTACTATAGCTCTGTAATATAATTTGAAGTCAGGTAATATGATCCCTCCAGGTTTGTTCTTTTTGCTCAGTATGGCTTTAGCTATTTTGGGTCTTTTGTGGTTCCATATAAATTTTAGGATTTTCTTTTTCTATTTCTGTGAAGAATGTCATTGGTATTTTGGTAGGGATTGCATTCAATCTGTAGATTGCTTTGGGTAGCAGGAACATTGATTCTTCCAATCCATAAACATGGAATATCTTTCCACTTTTTTGTGTCTTCTTCAATTTCTTTCATCAGTCTTTTACAGTTTTCATTGTAGAGATCTTTCACTTCTCTGCTTAAATTTATTCCTAGGTATTTTATTTTATTTGTAGCTACTGTAAATGTGATTCCTTTCCTGGTTTCTTTTATAGATTGTTTGCTGTTGGCATATAGAAATGCTACTGATTTTTGTACATTGATTTTGTATCCTGAAACTTTACTGAATTTGCTTATCAATTCAATTACTATTTTTTGAGCATATATTATTATCAAGGCACTGTGGGCAATACCAAGATAATTAAAATATGGTTGCTGCTCTCTTAATCATGTCTTTTTTTTTTTTTTTTTTTTTTTTACTTGGAAAAGACATTATTTAAATGACTCTCTTGTTTGGTTCAAAGAATTTTGCTTTACCTCCCATTTGTGCATATGACATTAGTAAGCTTTTTAAAGGTCAGAGGAAAGGAAGGCTTTAAAGATAAACAGATAAGTCTTACTGACAGTCAATCAAGAAACTTTTGTATGGGAAACTTTATCTAGCAATAAACAAATGCTGTGATGGTCTGCAAATTGTAACTGATTGCCAAACTACCCTGCTTATATATAGCACACCTTCCCAAACATTACTTTGTTGTCAACTAGATAGGCCTAGAGTGTGTTAAATAGATCAACCAAGTGACTTTTTTACTGAAAAGTTCCTAAGATTTTTACTTCCAAATAAATGCTTACAATATTTTGATGTTATTCTGAAAATTTTGCCTTTATTCAGGTATAGCAGACTGAGTACAAAATGCTTTCAATATTTTTAATATTATAGCCCGGATTATTTCATTTCATTTACAACTTACTGCAGTGAATAAAGCAAGTTGCCTAACTCTCTTTAAACACATTATTTTATGCATAATAGGGTAATTATATTAAATGGGTACACTATCAGTGGACTTCTTGGATGAATGAATTTTCTTGGGCTAAACAAATGCCAAAATGTATATTATAGTGTTCTGTCTTGGCACATTAGGCTGGAATTTAATTACCTTGTGCAAAAAGTTGTAACAAAATCTCATCTGTGTAACTTTTCTATATTTTCTTTTGTGAATAAGTGGATGCTTTCTACAGCTTAAGCCCAAAACCCACAAACAAGATCATATAATGAAATCAAACTCCATCAAGAATCAAATACAATGAAGACAATTTGCCATATAAATTGGAAAGGGTAGCATGCTCTTAGAAAAACTGCTATTTCCAGTGTGTAAGACAGAGCCTGAGTTATATTAGAAGTTATCCTCAGAGGCTAGTAGTTTCCTCTCTTTTTGTTCTCTTTGATTTGGCCTGTTGTCTTTCAATCCTGTTATTAACAGTCCTGCTTCCTGTTTATCATCTATCACTCCCATCTCATTTAAAAAAAACGCTATGTTTTCTGTAGCTAGGTCTGGAAAATGTGTATCTATTACAGTGTATACATGGCAGAAAAAGCAGGTTTATTGAATCCTACAGTCCCAATTTCCCCATCGCCCATAGAACCACTCAACTGCTCTTTGGACAACTGCAGTGTGGTCTGCTATTCCCCTCCATAAAATCAGTTACTGAATAGTTCATATCCCGTCTACGTTAAGAGTCTTCAGCCTGTGCTGCAGTGTCCAGCTCAGCTCTCCCGTTGTGCCCAGGTCTTTGCGGGGCCCACGAATGCCTCTAGCCACTCCCCAGGGCCTGTGGATGTGCCACCACCTCTGCTAAGAAGGTTCCTCCCCTCGTTCCCAGGCCAGACTCTTGCCTCGCCTTCAAAATCAGGGCCACCAGCTTCTCAAAAGTGTTTGCTGGCAGCAATTTGAGACTGGGCTGAGCATTCCTCTGTGTGTCCCAAAAGCCTCAGCACTTCAGCAATTTCATGTTTCCCTGACCCTCTCCTCACTAAACGTAAGCTCTCCGAGGGTAGACACTGCATTATTCACTGGTGTGTCCTCAGCATCTAACTCAGAGGCTGGAGCGTAGTAGCGTTCAGTATAAACCCTTGAATAAATAAGTACCGTGCACGGTGATAAGAAATGACAGTAACGCGGGTCACCATTTACCGAGTTTCTGCTCAGCCGGAAGCTCCCTGATACATGTCATCCCCAGTGCTCTCAACACCCTGCCATGTCCTTGTTTTACAGATGAGGAGAGTTACGATGCACGCCCAAAGGTCACACACCGAGAAAATGCCAGAGCCACAGCTTAAATCCAGACCAATCATGCTGTCACGATGCCACCACAGCCTCTTTTTAGAGGGACAGTTGTGCTC
Organism: Propithecus coquereli; assembly: GCF_000956105.1. Lineage (NCBI taxonomy): Eukaryota > Metazoa > Chordata > Mammalia > Primates > Indriidae > Propithecus > Propithecus coquereli. Next base: position 10,409,662 of record NW_012148063.1, on the reverse strand, counting down.
TTCCGGGGGCCCTTTGGCGCAGCCTGGTGTGGGAAGCGCGATGGGGGAACGATGGGAGCCGTCCTCACGGGAGGGCCACAGAAGTGGTCTCCACCAGCGCATCCGAGGGCGACTTCTGGACAAGGCTGCCCGTCACAAAAACAGAAAGGACACAAGGAGAGGCTGGGGCTCTCCCCGCGCCCACTCGGGACCCTCAGGAGGGCACTGCCTCAGCGACTGGACACTACCCACTGACCAGCGAAGCCTGAGCCTGCTGGAGACTATGGGCCGCATCTGCAACAGAAGGAGAAAAATGAATCTAGCCTGGGTGACCGAGACTAATGTTATTCAGTTCACCACTGCCTCAGGTTTGTAACCCAGTACAAGGATCTTAATTATAAGACTAATCTAAATAGAATTCCACTTAGGGCTCACTCTTTTGCAGTCCATTTAAATGAATTCAACCATAGGATGTTACAAGTAAGTACATCCAGTTGCGGGCATCTAGTACAATCGGAATGTGAAATTATTACCAATGTAGACATTTGTGTTTATAATTATGGTTCATAATTAATGTTCCTAAGTAATACTTTAGGTTCTCACCTCCATCTGAAGTTTTCTAAATGAAAGATTTCATACCCTAGACTGCAAAGTATCAGGGGCAGGCCATGAATCAGTAAGATTAATAACATTCCACTCGGAAATTTTGAAAGGCTGAGGTTAAAGTAAAACTCACAAGAAAATTAGTCATGTTTAGTGGATTAAACCTTTCAGGGGAAGAGCAGACTTCACATAATAAACACAATCTTTTTAATTAAAATGTTTTACTGTATAGAATGCTAATCCTCTTCAAGAAAGGAATTCTTGGGTGTCACTAAAACGTTAAGGAAATATATAGAAGGCCAAGCCCATCTGATTTCTGAATTGCTACTGTGTTTAATCCAATTTAAGAGTTAGGTGGGCAGTGAATGCCCAGTCTTATTTTGAGCTTTCCCTAGGAGCCAAGGCTTTGGCACACACCTGTCTCATGCAGGTTATGATTAACTTCACAGGCCAATAAATAGCTTGCACATGACAGTTGCTCAAAAGTGTCTGTGGAATTAATGAAGGTAGGTTAAATAAACTGTCCAATTTTACATGCTCAGTGCGTGCCAGGACTAGGATTTGCACACTGAGACATATCAGTTCTAATGAGAGGAATGAAACCTTGACTGCTTCCCATCGATAAGAATGGGCCTCCCAGCAATCTCATGAAAACCTCTTATTTATATTTATTTCTAGACACCTTTAGAATAATCCTTCCTCCCCTTTCCCCAATTATTTGGATATTTCAAGTCAAAGTGGTTTGGGGATGATTGCACAAAGAATTAAAAATGCCATTTTCCCCCTATTCTTTCTGCCAATATGAATATCTGTCCTGTAGGGAACAGTGCAAATCCTTTACTACTTGGGTGGGGGAAAGAGCAGACAGGTGCTCCTGACTGTTGGCCACGCTCTACAGAAGAAATGCAAAGTGCAGCTGACGACTGACCTAATGGAAATTCCAATATCTAGGGCTTCATCTATTAAGGAAAGAATGATGACTCAATAAGAGGTGTTGTGACAACTGGCTAAAGATTTTGGAAGAAAATTGTTAGATTCCCTAATTGACTTCACAGGCCAAAATTGATTCTGAATGACATTTCATAAATGTTTAGGAAGGAAATATAAATAATATCAATAATTTTTATGTAATCTTGGGGGAAGAGAGATCTTTCTAAGTGTATTTCCAAAAGCAGAAATCATAAAGTAAAAATTGTTAGATTTGAGTATTAAATTTTGTTACATAATAAAGCATATCTGTAATATGAGAGAAAACATTTCATATGCTTCAATAATGAAATGAATTCTTATAAATAAATACAAGAAATATCACACTATAAGAGAACAATGGACAAAGACTGCTAGATCCATCAGTATGTAATCTTGGGGGAAGAGAGATCTTTCTAAGTGTATTTCCAAAAGCAGAAATCATAAAGTAAAAATTGTTAGATTTGAGTATTAAATTTTGTTACATAATAAAGCATATCTGTAATATGAGAGAAAACATTTCATATGCTTAATAATGAAATGAATTCTTATAAATAAATACAAGAAATATCACACTATAAGAGAACAATGGACAAAGACTGCTAGATCCATCAGTATGACATATTGAATAGTTTAGAAACAATTTCTCTCAAAAATTTTTTAAAGACCAAGAAATGTTGCAAAAAATATAACAAATATCTCTTCGTACTCATCCTTTAAGGAAGTAAGGGCCAGAAAGAAAGAGGAAGCAGGAAAGGAAGGTAGGTCAGGTGATGGGGCTATCAGGTCTCCTGAAGGCATTCTTGTTTCCTGAAATTCTGAGTAATACACGGCATGAGGACTGCAGACAAGTCCTTGAGTCCACACCAAATAGGGAGTTGGAATGAAGACTTCTGCTTAAAGCCAGGAGTCCCAAAGGCCAGTGCTCTTAGCAAAAGGGTAGGTTAGAAAGTAATCCAGCTGTGCGGGAGGTCGCAATAATATTAATAATGGCAACAGCTGTGTTTAATTAGGGCTCTCCAGGTGCCAAACACAGTTCTAAGTGCTCTCTGTATTATAATAATTCACTTAATATTCACAACTCTTTCACCCTAATTTTACTGCTGAGAATATGCTAGAGAAGCTGAGTAACCTGCTTACCCCGATACACCGTTAGTAAGTGTGGGATTCAGGCAGTCTGGCTCTAAGAAGGGAGAGAAATCTCCCTTCTGGCAAGGAATTAGCCTTCAGAATACATAAAGAACTCCTCCAAATCAATAGGAAAAAGATAAACAACTCAAGAGAAATTGGATGGAAGATATTAACAGGAAATCCATAGAAGAGAAGACGTATATTGTCAAATTAATATAGGAAAGACAACCCAATGTTACAAATGCAGATTAAAAGTCTGACAATGTCAAGAATTGGCCAGAATGAGGAACAATGTGACTTCTATTTCTGACTGATTAAAATGTAAACTGACATCACCACTTTGAAGAATAATCTGGCAATATCCCATGCGTTTATCTGAAAGTATCTTCTTTACTACTGCCTTGCTCTCAAGACTGATGATGTCAAAATGTTACCTCCTTTATGAAGTCTTCATAAATCCATGGGCCTAGCATAGCAGCATTTCTCAAATTTCCAACATTACTCTACTACTCATTGGAACACATGATTCACTGCCTTCTGTCAGTAGTTTTCATCTGTTACTTAAGGGCCTGGGTGGTGTTGTTTTATAATTTTTCATTCCTAGCATCTAAGTAGGAGCTAAATAAATGTTGCTGGTTTGAGTATAAGAAGGACTAATGTAACCAAATAAACCATATTTTGGCTTTCTCACTTTTTCATTAGCATATGTCAGACGCATTCTGACAATCCAATTATAGTGAGCAAAACATATCTTAGGGCAAACAAATCTTCAGTATTTTTGCCTTTTGTAGATTTGTTCTATATTTTCTTGAAATTAAAATTGAGCATGACATATTTTCTTTAGAAAAGTAAGAAAATGGATTACTGTACATTAATGTCAAATTTTATCTTTATCAAATCAATTTTAAAAACTATATGTATTCTATTGAACATCCCCAAATGACATAGGCCTAAGGCTGTAATTGACTTTTGGTAAACATATGACTGAATTATTAAAATGTTTTAGTTTAGTGTATAAAATCTATATATTAAAGTTATTAAGAGAGACAATATAATCTTTCTCTGGAGTTTAGTGACTACTCATGACTTCTGCTGCTATATGATTCTTAAATCCATATTTTAACCCTGATTGCTCAATGCATATTCTTTCTTTTTAATTTTTTCTATTTTTTTAACCTCTAGTTATAAGAGTAACATATACTCTTGGTAGAAAAGAATTTAAAAAAAAGAAAGTAGAATTACCTGTAATACTAACACTGAGAGTTAAGACAATCACTGTTAACACTTTGATATGTGATTAGTCTAGTCTTAT
>NW_012148063.1:10396198-10405621 GCF_000956105.1 Propithecus coquereli | reverse complement strand
TAAGAGTAACATATACTCTTGGTAGAAAAGAATTTAAAAAAAAGAAAGTAGGATTACCTGTAATACTAACACTGAGAGTTAAGACAATCACTGTTAACACTTTGATATGTGATTAGTCTAGTCTTATTTATATAATATCAAAGTCTTAATGTATATATAATAAACATGCTATTTTCAAAATTTGACATAAGTATCCTTTTGTTAATATTGTTAATATTGCTATACAATATTACATCAAATGGATTCATCATAATATAATTAACCATTCCTCTAGTTTGGTGGAATGCTTTGATTTTCTGTTTCTACTTTTTCTAGCTTATAAGCAAACCCTGCAATGTACATCTTTGTGGATAATGATTTTGGGGGGGGTCTATTTATTTTGATTTTCTTCTGTTTGTGCAAATTTATGGGGTACATGAGACATTTTGTTACATGTATGCAATACATAGTGATGCAGTCAGGATACTCAAGGTATCCATCACCTGAGTACAATACAGTTTTGTTAAGTACAGTTGCCCTACTCTGCTGTCAAACACTGAATTTATTCCTTGTATCTTACTGCATGTCAGTATGCTTGAACCCACTTCCCTTCATGCTCCCCATCCCCCCACTCACTCTTCCTGATCTCTGTTACCTATTTTTTCACTCTCTACCTCCATATGTTCAAATTTTCTAGCTCTCACACATACGTGACAACATATGATATTTGTCTTTTTGTGCTTGGCTTATTTCACTTAAGATAATGACTTCCAGTTCCATTTGTGTTGCTGAAAATGACATTATTTCATTATTTTTGATGGCTGAATAGTATTCCATTGTGTAGATACACCACCGTTTCTTTATCCATTCACCTATGGATGGATACTTAGGTTAATTCCATATATTTGCTATTGTGCATAGAGCTGTAATAAACATGTGAGTGTAGGTGTACTTTTGATATATTCGTTTCTTTTTCTTTGGGTGGATACCCAGTAGTGGGATCGGTGGGTGGAATGGTAATTCTATTTTTAGTTTTTTGAGAAATCTCCACATTGCCTTCTGTAGTGGCTGTACCAGTTTGCACTTCCACCAACAGTGTATGAGAGTTTACTTTTTGCTGCATCTTCATCAACATCTGTTATTTTTGTCTTTTTAATAATAGCCATTCTGACTGGGGTAAGGTGATATTTCATTGTGGTTTCAGTTTTCATTTCTCTGATGATTAGTGATGTTGAGCATTTTTTCATATACCCATTGGCTGTTTGCATGTCTTCTTTTGAGAAATGTCTATTCATATTCCTTGTCTGCATTTCAATAGGATTGTTTTATTCCTATTGAGTTGTTTGAGTTCCTTGTATATGCTGGATATTATTCCCTTGTAAGATGAATAGTTTGCAAATATTTTCTTCCATTCAACAGGTTGTCTCTTCATTCTGTTGATTATTTCTTTTGTTGTGCAGAAGCTTTTTAGTTTAATTAAGCCACATTTGTCTATTTTTATTTTCATTGCCTGTGCTTTTGAGGTCTTAGTCGTATATTCTTTGCATATATCAATGTCCAGGAGAGTTTTTCCTAGATTTTATTCTAGTATTTTTATAGGTTTGAGTCTTGTGTTTAAGTATTTAATCCATTTTGAGTTTATTTTTTTGTATAGTGAGAGATAGGGGTCCAGTTTCATTCTTTCATGTGTGGACATCAAATTTTCCCAGCACCATTTATTGAAGAAAGTGTCCTTTCTCCAATGTAAGTTCTTGTTGGTTTTGCTGAAGATCAGTTGGCTATAAATATGTGGCTTTATTTCTGGGTACTCTATTCTGCTCCATTGTTCTGTTTTTATACAAATACCATGCTGTTTTGGTTAGTATAGTCTTGTAATATATTTTGAAGTTAGGTACTATGACACCTTCAGCTTTGATCTTTTTGCCCAGGATTGCTTTAGCTATTTGTGCTTTTTTTCTTTCTGGTTCCATGAGAATTTTAGGATTATTTTATCTAATCACATGACGAATGATGTTGGTATTTTGCTAGAGATTGCATTGAATCTGTAGATTGCTTTGGGCAATATGGTCATTTTAATAATATTAATTCTTCTGATCCATGAGCCTGTGATGTTTGCCAATTTGTCTGTGTCATCTATAATTTCTTTCACGTTTTGTAGTTTTCCTTGTAGAGATCTTTCATTTCCTTGGTTAAATTTATTCCTTGTTTTTTTTTTTTAGCTATTGTAAATGAGATCACCTTCTTCATTCTTTTCTAGGCTAGATTATTACTGGTATATAAAAATGCTACTGATTTTTGTACATTGATTTTGTATCCTGCAACTTTACTGAATTCATTTATCAAATAGAAGAGTTTTTTTGGCAGTATTTAAGTTTTTCTAGGTATAAAATTATGTCATTAGCAAACAGGGATAATTTTGACTTCCTCTAGTCCAATTTGAATGTCTTTTATTTCTTTCTCTTGCCTGTTTGTTCTGACTCAGACTTCCGGTCCTGCATTGAATAGGAGTGGTGAAAGTGAGCATCCATGTCTTGTTCCAGTTCTTAGAAGAAAAGTTTTTAACTTTTCCCCATTTAGTACGATGTTAGCTATGGCCATATATGACCTTTATTATTTTGAGTAATATTCCTTCTATGCCTATTTTTTTTTGAGAGTTCTTATCATGCATGGGGTGTTGAATTTTACCAAATGCTTTTTCTGCCTCCAATAAGATGATCATAGGGTTTTTGTCTTTCATTATGTTGATGTGATGTATCACATTTATTGATTTGTGTATGTTGAACCATCCTTGCATCCCTGGTACAAATCCCATTCTATTGTGGTGTATTAATATTATCTTTTTCATGTGCTGTGGGATTTGGTTTACTAGTATCTTATTGAGGATTTTTGCATCTGTGTTCATCAGGGATATTAGCCTGTAGTTTTGTTGTTGTATCCTTGTCTGGTTTTAGTATCAGGAAACTGCTGGCCTCCTAGTATGAGTTAGGGAGAACTCCTTCCTCTTTAATTTTCTGGAACAATTTCAGGAGGATTGGTATTATGAGTGTGCCTGTATGTGGGTCTCAGGGTGGCATATGTTGACACTGGTGTTAGTAAGTCTGGGCAGCCCAAATCTTGGCCTCTAGGCAGCTTGCTCAGAAGCCAGTAGTGGGAGCTGTGGGCCAGTTGTGTGAGCAAGTTCACAGGCCCCTGGGCAGTTGGTGTGATGTGGGTGATGGCAGTAGTGGTGGTGGAGAAACCCACTGGAATCCAAGCAAACTGTGCTGGTGTTTGCAGTGGCTGTGACAAGTTGGGCAGGCCAGTCACCTTTCCTGCTAGTGGTGCATGTGAATAGTTTCCTGCTGTGGTGGTACCAACAGGTTGTTTTGGCCCCACCTCAGACCCTGGGTGTCAGTGGTGGTGGACAGAGCTGGGTGATTTCCAGGTCCCTGGATGGCATGCTCAAGTGTAGGGGGATGAGAGTGGGCTGGTAGATTTGTCCTCAGGCTTCCTGGTAGTACATTTAGGTGCTGGCTGTGATAGAGGTATGGTAGATGGGCGCAGTTTCTAGGCTGCTGGCAGAGTGCTCAGGTGTGGGCAGAGTTGGCTGTGCTGTGGACTTGCCCCCGCCGAGGGGGAGGCTACTCTCAGTGGGAGCAGTGTAGGAATCTATCCATCGGATACATGCTTTCCTTGTGCCTTTGTCCCATAGCAGCCTGCAGCAGCAGTGGCGGGATTTGTCCTCCTGGGGAAGGAAAGTGCCAGGCCTCCCCTCTCCCTCCTTGGCATCGGTGTGAGCCCTGGCCTCAGGGGAGGATGCAGATCTTTGAAGTCTGAACTTTCAGGATGGACCCTGCTGGGAACCTGTGATCACGGAGGGCGGGGCCACCCTCTCAGGGGAGCTGCTCACATGGATAGCTGCAGGGAGAGCTGTTTGCTTGTGCTTTGGTCTCACAGCCACCTGAAGCAGTGGCAATGGGATTTGTCCTCACAGTGCATGAAAGTGCCCAGCCTCCCTTCTCTCTCCTTAGCTGGCACAGCAGCAGTGGAGTCAGCCCTGGGGCAGGACACAATTCTTTGGGGTCTTAGCTCTCAGAATGATGCCAAGCTGTAGCTGCTCAGAAGCCTGTAGGACTCAGCAAGAGCTCCTACTCCCGGGCAACGCCTCTGAGCAGCCTCTGGCCATCTCCCTGTGTTAGTTTTGAGGCCTGCATAGGTCACAGGGCTCTCCCTGAGCTAGGATTGTAATAGTCCCTGGGCGAATGTGGAGCCAGGGGAGGTGAGGGACTCTCACTCTTTGCCTGCATCTGGGTGCCTCTCCCAGTTCCCAGCCAATTCCAGCTGAGCAGGTTGCCCCGATTCCCTCTCCTTTGCTTTCAGTGCTTCCTGCTGCTTCTCTGTTGAATCCCAGCACTCTCTCTTAGATGCTCTACTCAAAGTATGAATATCTACTTGCTATTTTGGGTCCTCTCCATGGAGGAGGCACATAGTAGCCGCATCTAGTCAGTCATCCTGAACCCCAGTGCTGGGTCTATTTTGGATCAAAGCGCATAATGAATTTTCTATATTTGGTTTGAAGTGCATGAACATATTACCAAATTACTTTTCATCACCTCTAATGTGGGACCTGAAAGTGGTGGTTTTATTGTATCATTGTCAGTACTGACCCCTTTTTTAAAAACAGCTTTATTAGGATATCATTGACACATAAAAATTGTATATGTTTAAGGTGAACTAATAAATGTTTTGATATATGTATACATTGTAAAATGATCACCATAATCAGCCTAATTAACACGTTCATTACTTCACATAGTTACCATCGTGTGTGATAAGAATATTTAAGATCTATCCTCTTAGCAAATTACAAGTATACAAATATTGTTAACTATCTTTACCATCCTATACATTAGATATCCAGAAATTATTTTGTATAACTAAAATTTTGTACCCTTTGATCAACATAATATGATCCAGCAATCCCACTTATGGATATACATCCAAAGGAACTGAAATCAGGATCACAAAGAGATACCTACACTCCCATGTTCATTGTGGCATTATTCGCAATAGCCAAGATATGGTAACAATCTAAAAGTCCTTCGACAATAAATAGATAAAGAAAATGTGGTATATACATCCAATGGAATATTATTCAGCCTTAAAAAATAACAAAGTACTGAATACAATCAGCCCTTCCATATCTATGGGTTCTATATCCATGGATTCAACCAACCAAGGATTGAAAATATTCAGAAAAAAATAATGGATGTTTGTGTTTGTAGTGAACATGTATAGACTTTTTTCCATATTATTATTCCCTAAATAACACAGTATAACAGATACTTACATAGCATTTACATTGTATTAGGTATTATAGGTAATCTAGTGATGACAGAATATCATCATTCTCCATAGAATAGCTACGGAAAATGTAGCTTTCTGCAGAATATAGCTGATCCTATCCAAAACAGCTTTTCTTTCCCACACAGCTGCGTGGCTGGCCACTCACGCCCTACAAATGAAACCTGAACTCAGCTTGCCATCCTAAGGCTGTCCCATGAAGAACTGTCTGTCCAGCTTCACTGAAATTGTCTCCTTCTCACCTCCGGCATCCTTGCTTCCCACTACACTGAACTATCCATTATTCTTCAAGTATGCCTCTGTGACCTTGCCCCCATTGCTATCTCTGCCTAGACTGACCCTTCTCTTCTTCTTTCAGTTAAATCTCTACTCCAGTCCCAACATGTCTCCTTAGTGAAATTCACAACATCCTTCCTCAATTTAAAAATAATAGCTTCCCATTCCTGCTTTCTATTCTCATGATATTTATACTTCTATCATAGCAATTGGCACCATTTCTTGCACTATAGTTTACTATGGGTAAATTTAGTGAGATTTTTCTAAGGGCAGGGCCATATATTACCAATATTTGTATCAGGAAAATATTAAATGTCCTCTACACAATTGATGCGAGTTTGACAAAGTCAGATCTTCAATGAGCTAATTATCCTCCTGCATTTAGTTCTCTATCTGTAGGTTGAGTAGATAAAATAATATTTCCCTGTTGGTATTCCATAGGATGTCTCTAAAATGGAAAATATTTATATATCAATATGCTTTCTCAATAAACAAACAGCAAACAAATGTATACAACCAGAGTATTACTGTAATTCTCTAATTCTACCATATTTATGATTCACTTCAGAACCTATCTCACTTAATCCTGATATAGAAAAACATCATGGTAGCATCTAATTGAAATTTTTTCTTAATGTAAGGCAAGAAAGCAATTAGATCTCCACTGCCTCCACGAAAAGCCAGAGGAATGAGAATTTTTTATCTTTATTTTTCAGTGACTAGGTAAAACAATGGGGAATTGACTGTGTAATATTAGGCATAAACTTGTGACTGGGGCCTGATGACCTGAAATATGCATGCAGTATAATTAAACTTATGCCAGTAATTAATTGAAATGTGTGTGTGTGTGTGTATTTCACATAATTTTGATAAGAACTAGTATCAAGAAAAGCTTGAAACTTAACAGTATGAATTTGCTGAATGAAAGAAGCTAATATATTGATCATCTGTTAAATGCCACCACTAAATCATATACATTTCTAAAACTCTCAGGCTTTTATTCTTTCTAACTATAAGTTTTTGGCAGTTTTAATTAATTTTTGTTAATTTTTAAGTCTTATTTTTCTGATCTGAATATTATTTGCTAATTTTAGGCACTTCCTAATTACTATTAAATATAAAGTGCATCAGTGGTATTAAAGCTGCATTAATCTATCTTTAGTATTTTTTGCTATACACATTATTTATTATGATAGGAAAGAAACCAAAAAATGATACCCCAAAGTAAAGCTAAAAAAATCATGTAATTATAAAATTATACTAAAATTTCAAATGTCTAGGAGATGAAAGTACATCAAAAAATTTAAAAGTAATTTTAATTTATTAGCACCGCTTGAAATGGGGCTAATTTATAAATAAAATAGTAAAAATAACATTCACTATTCTTTTATTAAATAGATATCATTTACCAGAATCATCTAAAGTAGGACACAATTTGAAAGCTAGGAATAAGAATTATGAACTATTTGTGTGGATTGACTGAGACATATTTGTACAGAAAAAGCAAACTGCGTTATAAAAATCCAAAGTAAAAAAACCATTGCTTCAGGTTGACACTGAATTTAGCTCCAAGTCAATTATTCAATTTGTCGTTTACTGGGGTCTATGACTTACAAAACCCTGGAGTGGGAGTTATGGAAGATTTAAAATAATCAAGATGTGAGTTTTACTTTAAAGGACCTAATGGTGCAGGAGATGAGATAAGACATCTGTACAATTATAATGCTATATAGATGTGCTAAGAAACATGACGGAAATAAAAACAAAGATAGCAAGATTCATTCAAACTGAGGAACTAGGGGAAGATTTTACTGCAGAGATGGTGCTGGAACTGGGACTAGAAGAATGAGTAGAACTGGGCAGAAGACAATAGTCAGAGTGACGAAGGGTGCCAAGAGGAATATTTTAAGCAGAGGCAAAGGTGATCAAAGAAATAAAATCCCAGAATTTAGACAGCATTCGAGGAATTAGCAATAGTCTGGTTTGGTTGAGTGGAAAGGTTTTTTTTTTTTAAAACTTTTTTTTAATTGACGTATCATAATTATACATATTTATGGGGTACAGTGTGAGGTACAGATATATGCATACATTGTGTAATGATCAAAACAGGGTAATGAGCATATCCATCACCTCAAACACTTGTCATTTCTTTGTGATGAGAACATTCAAAATTGTCTCTTTTAGCTATTTTGAAATATATAATACATTATTGTTAATTATAATCACCCTACTATGCAAGAGAACACCAGAACTTATTCCTCCTATCTAATTGTAACTTTGTACCCACTGACCAACCTCTCTCCCTCTTCGCATTCCCCTGAACCCCTACTGTCTCTAGCCTCAGGTAGCCACTATTCTAGTCTCTACCTGCATGAGATCCACTTTTTTAGATTTCACATATGAGAGCATGTGCTATTTGTCCTTTTCTGCTTCACTGACTTCACTTAATATAATATTCTGTAGGTTCATCCTTGTTATAAAGGACAAAATTTCATTACATATTTGTGGCAAGGATTTTTTGGATAAGACCTCAAAAATATAGGGAACAAAAGTGAAAATAGACAAATGGGATTGTATCAAACTAAAAAGCTTCTGCACGGCCAAGGAAACAATCAACACAGTGAAGAGACAGCCTACAGAATGGTAGAAAATATTCTCAAAATACTCTCTGAATGCATCTGACAAGGGGTTAATATCCAGAATATATAAGAAACTCAAACAACTCAATAGCAATAATAATAATAATAATCCAATTAAAATGGGCAAAAATATGAATAGACATTTCTCTCTTTCTTTTGAATAGACATTTCTTAATAGAAGACATACAAATGGCCAACAGGTGTATGAAAAATGCTCAACATCACTAATCATTGGGGAAATGCAAATCAAAACCACAATGAGATACCACTTCCCCCCAGGTAAAATGGAGTGGAAAGTTTCAGAGGCAAGTAAAGGAATCTTGGACTGGTAAAATAGGGTGGAATTAGTTTAAATCTTTAGTACTGAAATAAACACACTCTTCCTAAAAAAGCAGATGATGCTAAATATAGGTTATTACAAAAGCAATGAGAAAAGAGGTCATATATAAGAAATATTTGTTTTAAATTTATTTACAATTGCTTTTAATTAAAAAATTAATCAGAAGGCTTAATAACGGATTTATCAAATCTATGCAATTCTATGCAATTTATGGGTTTGAGAACTCAGATATGTTTACCTGGGAAAAGGGTTTTATCTGCTTCTTCCAAGGGTGATTCACACTTAAAAATGTTAAAAATTAATGTTCTAGAGGAAATTGGTTAGTTGAACAAAACATTTTACTATTTGGTGAGTCTAAATTTTCATTCTTTTCTTTTCTCTTCTATATTATTAACAAATAATATAATTTGTGTTTAATTTGTAATGCTATATTATAATCACCATTTTGCTTCAACTCTGGAGAATGTACTTTCTAGACTTCTCTTTGTCTTGTGTTTCTACTTTTCTTTGGAAGGGCAAAAGTAAAATGCTGATTAAAACAACTCTAATGATACAGAATTATATAAAGAGAACGTTAATAGCCAGCACACATCCCTTTCACCCTTCACAATTGTGAGTGATCTGTTCATGCAGTTTAATCCTCACGCAATATAGACTTAATGCTTGCCCTGTGAGTGTGTGTGTGTAAGAGAGACATAAAGAGATGTATTTTTTCTTTTTCTAAAACAAAACTGATATCCTTCTAAGCAAAAAATACATATTATTCTACACATTATGTTTTATAATCATGTATTATGGACATCTTTCTAAGTCAATACACATAAATCTAATCTATTATTTTAAATA
>NW_012148063.1:10333025-10394258 GCF_000956105.1 Propithecus coquereli | reverse complement strand
GGCCTCCTCTCTACTCTGTGCTCTGGTAACACATCCTGTCATTCTCCTCACTGGAAGTGTGAATTCCTAAGGAGCAGGTTTGTAACTTTTCATCTTTGTGTCCACAGCATAGTACTTGGTATGGTAGGACTTTAGTAATATTTGTGGAAGGAAGGAAAGAAGGAGGGAAGGAAGGGAAGGAGGAAGGGAGGGAGGAAGTATTTACTAAAGATTTTATTTGAATAGAAATATTTGTCTTAGCATCACCTATTCCTAAATACAAAGTTATAGCAATTAAAAATGATGAGGTGATTAAAACTAATTTTTAATAGACAAAAATTGAAATTGTGGAGTAGACTTGAGTAACTAAGAGAAGAAATGATTATGTTACATGTCAGCAAACGTGTCTTCAGTGAGAAGTGGTATAGAAAGCAAAAACATAAATGGAAAAGCTAAGGTAAAACATGAAAAATGAGCATAGTGCTTTATGCTTTGTAAACACTTTATTGCACTTAAAGTATAAAAGAAAACACAAAGAACAGATATCCTATACAAGTGAATTTTTGTAATCTCTTGTACAGTTCTCCAGCACGTACTGCAATACCACCTTGTATCTTAAGACATGTTTTAAATTTAGCAACCTGTAATACATACTACTCATTTGCTATATATTAGGGCCTATTTATATTTACAATATAGTATTGTAATTATTTAATTAAGCTTAGATCATGGTAGCAATTTATGCGATGGAGGTTGAGTCCCTCTTACAGTTTGAGTTACCATTTATTGGCTTACGTATCTCTAGTCCCTCAAATAACAGGGCTCAAGTGTCTAGACACCTTGGTAGGCCAGACAAGTAGGCAGGGAGAATGTAACAAAGCCAGCTCAGATTGTTGTAGTGATTCTGCTGAATTCTCACCACATTCACATATTTTTTGTAAGTTTTCAGCAAAAGTCAGAAAACAGATCCTAAGTCCCATAAATCTCATTTCTCTAAGACTCATAGCAAGCCAGGGCAAAACAGCCATTATTATTGAACCCTAATTGACAGGGTATTGGCTTAGACCATGGATTTTGGAGCTGGATTGACAGGTTCAGGTCCCACTCAACACTAATCAGTTGTAAGAAGAGCAAGTGACTATGCTCTCTATGACATGGTTTTATCATCTGTAACATGGAGATAATAATAATAATAACATATCGCCAATAAGGCTGTTCATAATTAAATATAAAGCTCTTGGAAATATACTAAGCATTATATAAGTGTTATTAAATACCTGGGATTCTTAGAGGCCATAATAAGCATTTAAATTTAAAAAATCATTATAGCAGCTATATGACTCCAGAATTCTCATGTGTCAGAGCACATTGTGTCCCATTATGAGGTGTTAGATAGACAAGACCACTCAGATGGTGGCAAACATTGAGAGGACAGTTCTTGAGCCTTCCGTATGATCACTATCTAGAATCCACAGAGAGGACTAGCCAGGCTCAGCAGATATGTTAAGGGATCTTCTCATCTTTCAGCCTGGGAGAAAACTATGCTTTAACTTCAATGGGTGCTGTGCCTATGAAATGAGGGGATGAAGGCGACTTCGACTGATATGCCCAATCTTCTGCAAGCGCAGGGGATGCACTGAAATGATCTGTTTAGTTCATGATTTATAACAGAGAGGAAGCTGAGTCAATGCAGTTGCAGGGTGTGTAATTCAATACTGGTGTTAATGGAGAGGGCACTGCTTATTTAGGTCATGGTGGACGATGCAGGATCTGACCGTGATGAAGAGCTACCAAAAGAGTAAAATTTCAGAAGAAACTGAAGCAGACTCAGCTGGATGACTGAGGAAGGCAATCTTTTAAGACTTTCCTACATGTACTAGTCAGACGGTAGAGGAATAAATGGCTTTAAGAAGCTTCCTTCCTGAACTGGTCTATAGGAAGCTGAAGGCATATATTATTTTATAATGAATCATTACAGAGGTAGAAATTATCTCAAGATCACCTCATGCAATCTGTCTGCCATACAGATAAGGAAACCAAAGTCTTGCAAAGGTGAGACTCACCAAAATCTTAGCACCTGTGTTGGACAGAGGGAGGGCCAGATGCTGGGTTGCAGATTCCCAGCCCCATGTTCTGCCCTCTGTCATCCTGACCTGTCCTCACGTGGGGGTCAGAGCTCTCCAGCAGCATGTGGCCACAGAGTGAGAGATGCCTGCAAGCCTGAGATGTAGGTGTCTCTTGAGAAAGTTGTGAGCCCTGTGGTGAGGTGACAGAGCAAACAAAGAGACACCAGGAAGGAAAAGGAAAGGCAGCACCAAATGTATGGCAGCTCCCCTTACATGGTCCTCAGAGATTCAGGAATATTCAGGAGATGGAAGAGCTTCTTCCTCAACCTAATGGAAGCTGGGGCAGAGCAGGACTTAACCGCAGAGATGCTTGTGCCTCCCCCATCCCTAGTGGTATCTGTATGGAAAGAATGGTTGCTCTGTATTTTTCATAAAATTAAAAACCTTATCTGATAAAATTTACTCTGGAGTCAGGTTGTTTTCCTAAAGTAGTTACCCCATTTACTCGCACTTCTGAAATGTAGGGTGCAGTTCTGGAGGAAGATGCACACCCGCCATGAATCTACAATCCCCAGAAA
Organism: Propithecus coquereli; assembly: GCF_000956105.1. Taxonomy (NCBI): domain Eukaryota; kingdom Metazoa; phylum Chordata; class Mammalia; order Primates; family Indriidae; genus Propithecus; species Propithecus coquereli. The sequence continues at coordinate 10,391,635 of NW_012148063.1, read as the reverse complement.
GGTGATCATAAGGGAATTTGAGCCTGTGACACTTCAGTGGTTTTTTTATTTTATGTTGTGTATAAATTCTTTTTGCTCAGACACTCAAACAAATTCTTGGTTTCCTCCCAAGGTACTTGGGAAGCTCTATAAATGCTCACTTACAGATCTTCATAACACCTCTGTGGTTGTATGAGGCTGACACACTTGATCAGCGCTGGCTCTTTATCAATAATGAGTGACTTCGTGGGTTACGCATAATGACAATATGGTCCATAATCCATATTTTGTAAATGGCAGAGCTGAAGCCCAGACAGGGAAACGACACGAGGTTCCACAAATCAATACCAGGGCCCCCAAATGGAGTTTAGCTCCTTTGACTCCTTGTCCGAGTCTTTATTTTGCCACCTTGCCTCTCTGAAACTCTTGCCAAGTGCAACTTGCAAATAAAAAGCCGTCACCAAGAATGCTCTGTGACAGTGAGGAAAGTCCTGTCTTTACAACCTGAATTTGTGTTAAGGAAGCTGTCAATACAAAGTGAAATTGCTAAACAGTCGCGGAGACTGGATCAAAGCTATTGCAGCTTTAAGAGTCAGGCAAAAATGATGTCCACATCTTTCCCAAACTTGTTTTTAAGTATGAGGATGTTAAAGATGGAATGTATTTACAAAACCCGCAGCCTGTGAAACAATTGCTGAGTTACAGCACAAGCATACCCCTTGTTGATTACTCTAGTCAGAATATATGGCTTAGGTGACAGGGGCAATGCCAGTATTAAATTTTGTTTTATGTTGTAATTTTTACCTGTTTGGGATCTGAATTGTGATGAGAAGTATTTCATTTCTCTGATTTACAGTGTTGAGAACAAGGATTAATGGTGAGCAACTTTAATTTAGCTCTCCCAACAACTTTCAAGAGATAAAGGGCTGTGGAAAGACACTGCCGTATGTCCCAGGATTGCTTCCAGAGTTGTTCTGAGCAGACGACTAATCAGAAGTGTTTTCTTTTTTTCCCCCCACACAAACAATTTTTGTTAGAGAAAGGAAAGAAACTATACATAGTGAAAGTGAAGAAGGAAGCCATGCAAGGTGAAAATATGTTCCGGAGACAGGAATAGGCCAGTCTCCAGGAGTGGAGAAATACCTGTATCGGCTTTTAAACCACAGCAACGTCAAACGACGGCAGCTCCCAGTTTCTGCATATGACTCTGTGTTTTTGTCAAAAGGTTACTGGACACTGTATTTTATTTTATTATTCTATTTGATAAGAAACATGAAAAGCAGTTGCAGGGCTAGGAAGGGGGTCCTCTAGAAACGAGAAGGCATTCTGTTGAATGTCTTTCTAAAGTGTTTCCTCCAGAGTCATTTGGCTCATTAACAATGATTTTTGCCTCCAAAGTCTTTCTTTGATTTTATAGAGTGTCATTATTTCTTGTTCTGTTATGAATGAAAAATGCTCTGAGTCCTTCGATAAGCCAACCACACATGTTCACCATGTTGTCTATAGGCACCTTTTGCAGTGTTAACATCATCTTCATCTTCAGTTACCGTGATGACCTTTATTCAGAACCATTTGGCTATTTCACTGTAGATCAATGAATACACAACTGGAGCCTCATTATCAATGTTATAAATGTCTTTAACATCCACTTTGTCCAGTTTACTGATGGTCTCTCAAGGGACATTTTTTGTATATCTAAGGAGGTCAAACTTTTTTCCTCTTGTGATATCCATAGTCCTTCAATGTCATCAATTTGTTCATCGTGACCACTGAAAATAGTCTCAGGCTGGAGGTACAGAGAAGCGTTTTCTTAATCTGATTCGTATTTGGCCAGATTCTCCTTGGGCGAGGAAGTGGGTAGGGGTGAAAGTAGGTGGGGAAGAGAGGTTGGGAAACTGTATAAACATTACTGTGCTTGTTCACTGCAGAGGAAAGCAGCTGGTTTCTTCATCGGTAGCCCCGATTCTTGTCAGATGAGAAGAGGGGGACCAGGTGACCCATGGCAGTTTCAATGTAGTCAGCTCCTACAAGACAAGCTGCTGTGTAGAACCTACCTATATACCCAAAACATAGTTCTGAAATATCAATGTGCTCCCCCAGCTACCTCAAACTGTGCTCATTCTTTCATTGAGGAAGAGACTCCTTAGCTACATGTTGCATTTCAAGCCATTTTGGGATAAGTGGCACCTGCCCAGCCTGGAGGACATCTCCCAAGCAGCTGAAGATTTCCGAGCTGGAAGAGTACTTGGTGATTATTTACTCTCACTGCCTTTCTTTTGGGTGAGAAAACTGAGGCCCATTTCACTAACAAGTAACTCAATGAGAAGGAACTATTCCTATGTCACGGCAGCATGCAGAGTAAAAAAACCACTGTCAAAACGCACAGCCCACTAACTCTATATAAACATACTAGGCATGGGAACCACCAGCACCTCCAGCCTAACAGCACTTGTCATCTGGCCGTTCGCTCGTTTATTCCGTGATGCTGTGTGCAGGCGCAGTGCCCGGCACTGAGCTGGGGGGTGTTTCCTGCGCCCAGAGATCGCTGACATTCTCTTGGAGAGACATGCAACAAACAGACAGACAAACAGTGATAATGTGTGCATAACAAATGCACTAAAGAAGACACTTTTTGCTTTAGTCATAGCATTTACCATAATAAATTACAACTGAGATGATACAGAGGGACGGGAGATGGCGACAACTTTACGTAAGGGGGCAAGAAGGACTTCTCGGAGGCAGGGACCTTTGCACGAAGACCTGAGTGATGGGAAAGAGCTGGCTGTTCCACGCAGAGGCCCTCCAGGAGGAAACAGCCGAGGTCTATAAGGAACTGAAAATGCCAGTGTGGACAGAACTTAGTGAGCAAGAGGCAGCCAGGGGCTGGGTAAAGAGCTTAGATTTTTAAAAATAAGTACAAAGGAGGGTCCTTGCAATGGAGCGTGGGATCGAGTGACATTTTAAGCTCACTTGTGTTTCTCGTGGATTTGGGATGGCAGGGAAGCTGGGTGGCAAGCGAGAAAGTGGAGTGACAAGAGTCACAGTGGTCAAGCCAAGAGGTGATGCTGGTAGCAATGGCCGTGGGGAGAAGGGCTGGGTTAGAGGCAGGTTTGGCAATGACATGCCTGGCATCAGGGTTCTTGCCAAGGCTTGAAGGTGAGAGGGCTGGAGAAGGGAGGAACCAAGGCTGACTCCTGGTTTTCTGTCCTGAGTATCTGATCAGTAATGAAGACTAATCAGTGAGGAGTAGCTTTATTTGAAGTTCATAAGATTAAAATACACACCAAATGTTATTTGAGTGAATAAAATTAGTGATAGTAGCTCTATCAGGGTCTAACTTAAAGTTAGGAAATGAGTAAGACGTAGGTAAGACTCTGGTCTATTAATTTGTTTCTAAGTTTTTAATTTATATATAACCTGAACTTGCTGGCTTTCTTTTCTCTGAACACTATGTACTTGTGTTCTATCATCTGACTGAAAGTTGGGTAAGAATTTTTTTCCACCTACGTGGTCCTTCATTACTAGACTTCTGTCACATTGAAACAGCAATAATTTGACATGGCAAGAAAGCAGGAAGTTAACTCAGAAATGTGTATCATTCTGACTGCTCTAAGTCTGGTTTGACAGTAAAACGTATGTCTTTAAAAGAAAGTGCTATCTTGTTCTTGCTTTGAGATTTCTGGGAGAATTGCACAATCTAAGTACAAATGTCTCATTAATCATCACAATATTTCAGTGAGGAAGACAGGTACAGTTTTTTGTTTGTTAGTTTTGACAGTATTCTTGGCAAAGTAGATTATATAACGACCTCATTATAATTTCATAAAATAAATTTTAGGCTAATGTATATACACATGTTTTTAACTTTGGACAACCAATGATACTTTATGAAGGTAAAACAAGTGTTTACCTTCATAATAATCTCAAGCAATGATGGAGACCTAATTTATTTGGTTTCATAACATATTGAAAGAGAGAAACACTCCGAGGAGTGTATAAGCAGACACACAAGCCATCAGACAGATTCGTTCACCTGCTTTATTATAACAGCCTGGGACCCAGCTTGACAGAGGAAAAGATCGGTTCTATGTAACTCACTATATAAACAATCCACAGATCGATGTTGAATGAAAATATTCTTTAGTAATATTTGTCAATATCATCCAATTTGTTAGGTGAAGGAATATAGAATATTTTTAATATGAACACAGTGATTTAGTTTGCAAAATATGCATTTACACTTCATTCTGATTTTAATTTATTAGTGTTTTTATTTGACAGACTCATTTTTGAAGAACATATTTGTATTGTTAAGTCACATTTTAGGATGTAAAATAAAATAATTAAAAAAGAGAAAGTTCACTAATGTTCTGTGGAAATACATTGACCAAATTTCTAAATGTAACTAAAATATGAAGACCACATAAAAATGTGACATGTTTCATATCTATTAAACTAAACCATATGAAATTAGATAGAAAATCTAGAAAGTAGTTTAACTTTTAATAACACACTTTCAGATTTCAATAGAAGACGACAGTGTCGGAATTCAGAAATCAGATATATCACAGATCAGACACATTTGATACCTGAAAATGATTTTTTTTCTGTTTTAGTAATAAAACTGCTACCAGATTTATTCTAGTAAAATATCTGCTTCTTCATTTCAAACACCAAATAGGAAGCATCTGTTATTAAGGCAAGCATTCATTTCTATAATAAAACACATTGCGGGCCACTTTTGAGCATTATACAGTTTAAAACACTTAGTATGATAACGTGTCATAAAGGAAAAAAGAAACCACAAATAGTGTCAAATTTGAGTGTAATAATTACAGAAGCTAGGTTGAAGTTTCCTAGAAGCTATAGAGTTTTAGATATATTTATTTACCTAATCACTGTGTAATGTCCATATAATATGGATGAAATTACACAAATTCCTGTCCCTTATAAGCCAGAAAGAGCTTGTATTCCAATAAAATACCATTTGTCATTTAATTTACCAGTCTTCTTCCTAACTAAAGCAATAAGCAATTCTCAAGACCTTACAAAAGACCATCAAACAAAAAAATACTTAAAATATGTCATTCCCTCAGTTAAAATATATGCATTAATATTGAGCACTATAGACAACTGAGCAGCTACTATGTGTCAGCACTTAGGATACAATGGTCAACAAAGCAGAGACAACAGACCAGTAGGGATGATGGACATCACACAAATAGTCATGAGTAACCTAGTTATTAGTAACAAATAAGCAAAACCCAATGAAGGTATGGCACCAGATGCCGTTGAGAATATAAAGTGACACTGAGCCTGCTCTGGGTCACATTAGACTTCTCTGAATAAGGACACACAATGGAAGTGAAGACAGAGGTAGGTAGGGGTGACCAGCGCACAGAGCCTTAGATGTGTCAAGAAGGAATGTGGGCTTTAGCTTGTAAGAAAGCAAGAATCGCAAAAGCATTTTAAGAAGGGTAATACATGCTCCTGCTCACAGCTCAGATAGATGATTCCGGTTCGCGGTATAGGTCGGATCAGAAGGACATTAGACTAAAGGCAGGAACCCAGGGAAGTGGGTGGAAACGGGGATGGAATAGGAGAAGGTGGTGGGCACTAGGGCTGACTCGCAGGTTCCAGTCTTGGGTGACTGGGCAGAAGAGGTGCCACCAATCAAATTGGGGAAATGAGAAGAAGATCAGATGTGGTGTGGGGTGTGGTAGAGTCAGGGGTGGTGAAAGAAAAGGAGAAGATGAAGAGTTTGGTGCCAAAGGAGTTGAGTTTGAGGTGCCTGCTCCACCCCTGGATTACAAAGGTCACGATGCAGGAAGAGATGCATCTGCAGCTCTGGTAGAAACACAGAGTTGGAGTTATGCGTAGAGACACGATAGCAGAAACTCTAGACTGTGCTTCATTACAAGTTCAACTCCCCTGCAGTTACGCTGTGGCACCCTTGTGGTGGGGCTGGATATTTTGCAATTGTAAGTGAGACAATCAGGATTTGAGGGAATCTGGTTCTTCGCCTAGAAAGCTTACTTCATCTTAATGGCAACACTTTCCTGGAAAGCCCTAAAATGGTGAAGGTCACAGTCTATCAGGAAGGTTGTGAGTAGCTTTCCCATGGACCACTGATGCAAACCGTGCAGCAGCTCCCTCCTGATCCATTTGCACACACCATGTACTGTGTCATGAATAAGTTCGTAGGGCTGAGCGACAACAAAAATTCCAACAGCAAGGGAAGCATGCAATCCCCAGTCGGCCAAGAAGTTATCCTATCTCCCTTGGCCATAGTAATTGATTCTGGCATGGGCACGTGACCAGGCTAATGAAATGCAATCCTAAATTTGGCTCTAATTATTGGCAAAGAGAAATTGTCTTCCTGATGGTGTTGCTAAGCTACCTGAGAATGAAGCCAACACCAAGGAAAATATACCTGAACAATAGAAAAAGAGACTAAATATTCATGACATTGTTTGTGTCTCTGCATTCAGCCAAGCCTGAAGCAGTATCATCCCTGTACTTTTTTGTTACGTTAGCCAATACATTCTCTTTTCTTGTTTAAGGAAATTTGAATTGCGTCTGTGCCACTAGTGACCAAAGTACTCCTAAAAATTCAGAAGGAAATTCTATGTTTTAAATCTAAACCTTTGGATCAGGTACAAGGATAAGATCAATTCAGTCATGAGGTCTGACGTACGGAAACAGGGCCAAGCTTTAAGGCAGCCACTCATGCACTAGGTGATCAGTGGCCAATACAAGAAAGCCCCAGGTGCTGCAGTCACCTGCATAGAAATTGCTTCTGAACTGCCTGCTCCTTTCCCTCACTGGCTCTTACTTCCTGACTAGCACTGTCCTCTCAGCATCTTAGCCAGAAGTCTTAACTCCCATTTCCAGTCCAACTCTTACCCTTGGACTTGACAGCTGTATTTGGCTGGCTCTTCTCTCCTCAACCCCTGAACCATTCTCCATCCCCCGCCAGGGGCAAACTTTAGTACCTGCCCACCTGGCCCAGGTGAGAGCCTGGATGAATACACTGTGTACACAGATGGCCAAAAACCAGCAAGCAAAATTCAGTTGTTAAATCCAGTAAATATTAGAGTTAAAGAATTAAAAGCTGGGAGGAAATCTGGAACTCCGCAGAGAACAAAAGCAAGTACACAGATGACGTCACGGGTCCTGGGCAATAGGCACAGAGTGGAAATGTTCGTGGGTTTTATTGGATGCTGGTCCCGTGGTGCTGAGGGGACCACGCAGTCTAAAGGTGCAAGGTAAGTTCAAACATAAGGATATAGCGTGGTTTATTTTTAACAGTCATGACTGGGCGCATACATAGAGTCCTTTGTTCCTTCATACTGCTGGAACATCTATAGGTCCAGGACTTGACCACATTTCACCATCTGTACCTTGGTCCTTGTGGGCCACATCTGTTTCCTGGATTAATGCATTTAATCCAGGGGAGCCTGACTGGCCTCCTTCTTCCTACGCTTGTTCTCTAACAATCTGTTCTCAACACAGCAGCCAGAGGGATCCTTCGAAAATGTAAGTCAGATCACGTTACTCCTATGCTCAAACCCTGGACCGTCTCCCCCAATCACACCTGCCCTCCACACCCTTGCTGGGCCTCCTCAGCGGAGCGCCGTCTGGTGCACCCTTCCTCTCTTCAGGTCTTTGCGTAAACGTCACCTGCTCAGGAGCTGGCCCCGACGACTCTAGTTACGTGAGCTACTCCCAGCCCTACTCCCCATCGCCTTTCCCTGATGGATCTTCTAGTGATTACTGCTTTCAAATGTGCCCCATAATACAGAGCTGTGTGGGCATTTTGCTTATTGTCTGCCTCCACGTACCCGAGTCTAAGCTCCATAAGCAAAGGATTTTGAGAGTTCTGTTTGCTGCCATGTCCCCAGCGCCAAGACCATGTCCAACATATTGTAGGTGCTCGATAAATATTTGCCAAGTGAATAAATTAATGTTAAAAGCAAAATAATACCTTTAACCATGGATAAATGGGACAGCTGCTTCAACAAAAATGATGACCATAGGTCAGGTCATTCAGAGGACCTACCAAATGTGACTCATTTTCAAGTTTCAGTACATAAACATATCTGGTATGCTCAGGAATTTCAGTGTTCATTTTAAGAATTGTGTATGAGCCACTGTGGCCAACAGTCTGTCATACAAATGAGATAGGTTGTAGAAAATCCTTATCTGAGCCATTTTAAAAATGGGTTTTTAAATGAATATTTAAATATTAATATGTAATATTAATATTTGAAATTCATTCTTTTTCATAAAACAGAGTTAATCTTAAGGCTAGCATAGTTTTCAAAACCTTTTGCTAGCTAGATTTAAAGCTCCAAACATTTCATAAAGCACACAGGCCTAATTGATGGCTGTTTGTTTTTGTTCATTTATTTTGTTTAAAGTTCTGGAGGATAGCTAGGTGATACACTCAGTTAAAACTCTGATTATGCTCAGGATTTCAATGGCTTTCCCTTCTCCCTAAAGTATAAATATGTCTTACATCATTAGTGAAAAAAATTTAATATCTTTAATAATGAAATTAAAGTATCAATAGAAATTCCAGCTAAGTTTCATCTTATCTTCCCTTACACTCAAAGTAATATATATTACCTGTTTCTCCAGCAAATGGTTGGAAGTCTATCTCCCACTTATTTCTATCTGTATCCTATTTACTGGGATTGTGGCTTGACATATGTCCTTAGCAATTAAAGTAAATTTTGGATTTTTTTAACTCAACAGATTAATGTTCTGAGCTTCTTAATTTTGAAAGAAAAGCCTTTTCAAATGATCCTCTTTTATGGCAATGTCAGACAAAAAGATAAGTAAACAATGAAATAAAAATAAAACCCAGAAAATAACAAACATAATACTCCTTTACCTTAAGAAACACACGTGATGATAATAGGTCCAATTGTTGCTAAAAGTTGGAACCATTCTTCTATACAACCAGTAACCAAATAACCTAATTAACTGACATTTGTCATTGAGCAATGGAGAAGACAGGGTGACAAGTTACTGAACTTCCTCAAACTCTTGAAAAATTTTTTTTTTCTGATTTTTACTGTAAATGCATTGCATTTCAGCTGCACAAATATTTAAAATGGCTTTCGTATGCTATCTAAAAGCTTAACCAACATTTACAATGTCATTTTTGTGGCCCTAGGAAGGGAGCAGAGCACTGCCCTCATCTTCTGGCCACAGAGGCCAGCGGCTGGGAGATGCAGGAGGGACGCTGGGCCTTCCCCTGCCTTGGCCCCGCTCCTAACTCAGATGCCTCATGGCCTTACCCTCCCAACCCTACCAAAACTTCCTCCTCCTTCATCCAAACCCACAATTGCAATAAATGATAAATAGTAGCTTAAAGGGTTTCCCCTTTCTACAAGGATAGTTTTAGAATATCAACCAGCAGCAACTATTTAAAATTTTGGAATGTGAGGTATCAGTTAACAGGGAGGAAAAAATTGGTGTGTCTTTCACGACCTTCATAACATTCCTGAAATCCAATCACAGAGCTTTCGCCTAACCCTCCCACAAATGACCTGGCTCAGGCCAGCCCATGCTTGATAATGAACAACCGAACACTCCCAGTGTTAAGCCTTCTGGGGCGAGTCTGACCACTGCTGAATTCTATCTAAATGAAATTGCTTTCACTTCCACCAGTTGTTTCCCGCATGCCCCTTAGAGCCCGGGGCCACCAGGCCCAGCAAGATCAGTTCACCCTGTGTCTGGTAACAGGTGCTGCCGGGTACCTGTTTGAGACCCTTGGATTCCTGATCTCTTGCTGCCCTAAATATTGAGATCCTTTTGTCATTTCCCACTCTTGCTTTCTGCATCCTCGTCTTCTTTCTGACGAATGACATCCCAGGCCCCTCTACCACTCTGGGTGTGCAGGGAACAGTCCCAGGTCTGTGTATCCTCCCTGTTCCAGTCTAGCCCAGGTGAGCCTACTGCCACCTGTGGGACAGTGAAGGACGGCAGGCAAAGAATTCAGGTTTGCTTGTCCATGCCTCAGTGAGCAGAATGCAAATGCCCTACATTTACAAAGGAAGAAAGAGGAAATGTAAGAGACTATATTATGGGTCACATTTTTATACTAAAACTAATTAAAATTTTGCAAGAAGCAAAGAGATAATAGTTTTCAATAATCCTATCAGCAAGAAAGCATTGACTATGTGCAAGACACTATGCTAAGTATTTTACTTGGGTCAAGTAATTTAACCCTTTCAAATTTATGAGATGAGGACCGTTACTCACACTTTACAGATGAGGACCTGAGACTCCTAGAGGTTAAGCCCACATTCCCACTTTTAGTGAGGAACAGAAATGAGATTTGAACACAAGTCTGACTCTACAGCCTACTTCTAAGTCACTAGTTCTTATGTTTGCTTGGTTTTTTTTAACCTTTCACCGACAAAAAGTTAAGTATTTGTGTTTCTAAAACATCACCTGAGCTCTACCCACTACCCCCGTTAAATATGTCATAAACCTCTATGAATGATATAAAGAAATACATCCCAACTTGAACAACTTGGATAACTGTTATGGGTTAAATTGTGTCCCTTGCCACCGCTCTTCAAAAAAACAGGTCTATTGAACTCCTGACTCCCAGTTCCTCACGGTGTGACCTTCTTTGCAGATGGAGTCAAGTTAAGATGCGGTTGTCAGGTGGGTCCTGATCTAATACAACTGCTGTCCTCACAAAAAGTGGAGCTTTGGACACAGAGGCTCCTGTGAGGGATGAAGGAGGATGCTGAGGTCGCTGAAGAAGCCCTGGGAGGAAGCCAGGTGACTATCGGAGGATGCTGCACTAGCCAAGGAGCCTCTGGGACCAGCAGACACTGCAGGAGGCAGGGAGGACCCTCCCCTGCAGGTTTCAGAGGGAGCACAGCCCTGCCCACCCCTTCCTCTTGGACTTCTGGCCTCCAGAACCAGGAGGCAGTAACTCTCTGTTGTTTTAAACCACCTACCCTGTGGCACTTGGTCACAGCAGCCCTAGGAATCTAATACAATAACATGGGACTGACCAATGTGTCATATTAACAAGCTGGTAACGGGGAACAATGCTATGTATTGTGGTGAAGCTGATTAAGAGTAATTTGACAATTTAAACTGGTTAAAAGGAAACCGTCACAAGACAGAAAAACCTGCTGATAAAAGAAAATGATCCCTACCTATAGGGAATCTTGAGCCAAGAAACATCATGCTGCAATTCTACAGCTGGTCTCCGGATGTCTGCCTTTGTCTGTAACTCAGTGCTACTGTTTCCTTTGATCCTCAGTTCTGCAGCAGGAAATATTCCTGACTATTTCCTTGGCATTGCCTTTCACTTGACCTTACGCTTCAGCGTGACACACAGTTGGGTCGAAGAGTAGACCCAGGTGAGAGCAACAAGGTATGTGTTTGCCCTGAGGAGCAAGGAGACAAGAGCAGGCAAAAGGCCACCAGGCTCCCCTCTGACACCCACATTTCCAGTGTCCGTTCCAGGCCCCTAGCGGCCAAGACTGTAACCCCCACCCCACCCGCTGCCCTGCCTGCAGCTTCCTTCCTGCCAAACGGGGAGCACCTTGAAACTCTGTGACATGATCAGTACCACAAATAAACCATATACCATTTCTGAGTCTCCCCACAAAACGTAAATGATCATTAAAACAGATTTCTAGAGCACTAAGGGAATTGAAAACACTTTCCTTTTTTTCCTGTTTATGAAGCCCCGCCCACCTTATCCATCCAGCCCTCTCCCCTCTTGCTTTCTCTGTTCCTTTTTTCTCTCTTGATCTCACTTGTCTGTGGCTTCCCTTCCTGTAAGTGTGCACAACTGCAGGCAATGTCAAAGTAGTTTAATTTTTAGATCCAGGTACATTAACATGGAAGAGGGATCATTGGTTATGTTTACATAGTATCTGATACATTTCTAGTTATGCAGCAGTAGCAGATGCTGCTGGTCTACAACCAATTTGTCACGATGGGTTAATTACCATCCTAAGTTCATTTTGCTAGTATTCTCAATTACTGATATCAGGCTAATCTTTAATTTATGAAAAGTTAAAACCAGCTATGACATGAGTAGTCAACAATTATCTCTATAAAGTACTATAAGAGCTAATGTACAGGATTAAGAGTCAAAAATATACTTGCTATAACACTTCATTTATTTGATTTCTTTTTTTTATCTCCCTGTACTCGCCTATAAGCTACTTGACATGAGCTTTTTATTCATCAACACAGTTTCATTGATAAATGCATGCCTAATACATGGTAGGTCTCAAAACTTGCTCAGTTAATGAACAAATGCTATATAAGATGGAGAAGAAAATCATTCCAAATTAATTAGTGGGAAGTGTTATGCAGGACCGGACATCAGAAATACCTAGTGTTTGAGGCTAAAAGTTTGTGCAAATATAGAAATAATGTTTAGGTATTTGGAATGATCAATTCTAAATTAAGAAACTTTGGGTTATTCAAAAAATCAGGACATTTTATGGCTGTTTTCCAGTCTGTAAGTCTAAGAAAGGGAAGTTGAAGATAAATTTGTATACATTACCCGGGTTTCTCATGAGGGTCAGGGATTTCAAAACACCTACTTCATTAGTTTGACAACTAAATAACCAAGTCATCATTCTCTTTTCTAATGCAACTGAAAATTTAATTAAAAATACATTAAAATAGACTATTGCTTTGAGCTATTTAGTACCAACACATACAAAATGAAAACTTTATTCAGTGTCTAACATGTTAGATTATACTCTAATATGCAATAGAAATGCAAACTTTGTAAAGATGAATGTTACTTTTAAATACAGATGTCCACAAGAAAACCATTATTTTTACTACTCAATTAGTAAAAAAAACTAAGTGAAAAATATTGAGATTATAGCTATTTAGTTCTATATTGTAATTTTTAAAAAATAAAAATTGATATTCTATGGTAATAGTTCACCATTATTAATAGAATTTTTAAGGACAGTATCAGTAAGTTCATATACTATTTCCCATTTCTGATTTTTTTGCATGTTTTGGTAAAACCAAACCACAGCTTATATGTGCACTATAAGGTCTACAGAGTTAGTGAAAGAGTTAATTTACATTTGAGGACAGAATATACCATCTTTCTTTCCTGTTTGATCATGGATAATTGACATTTGCTAGTGGAACACTGAGAAAGGGGAAGAGAGAGAGGGAGGAAGAAGGAGGGAGGGAGGGGGGAAGAGAGACAGAGAGACAGGGAGGGATGGGGAGAGGAGACAGCAAGCTCTGTCAGTCAAGTACTACGGCAATTCTAGACACTTCCAAAGAAAAATCACTGCTGTTTGCTATGTTAGTTTGACAGTCAGTGGGAGAACAAACTGAAGGTCATTTAAACCCTAACATTCTTGGGAGCAATTAACCTTAAATTTTCTATTTTTACTAGATAATATGTATTGCTTCGTTGGGTGTTGAGTTAGGAAAAAAAAAATTATTGCTTTGTTCCTGTTGCCTTTCAGTAAAAAAGTTTACTTTATTTAAGAATCATTACTTTATAATATTATCTTTTTAGTTATTTTTCTTCCACTGACATGTACATTTAAAAGAAGTTTTCTGTGTCATTTAAAGAATTGTATTAAAAGCCTGAACATTATGAGTAGACACTGTTCAGTGAAAGCTTAATAAAAATTCAAAAATATTAAGTAATACTTATTGCTAATACTATACCTTTTATATATTTCTGCTTGAGCTCCTCCTCAAGTACTGTTATCATGAAGCCTAAAAGTCAATGAACATGATTGACTAAATATGGGTTACAAGGAATGAAAAATCTTAATGCAGTTATGATACTCCTAGTTCTTTAAATTAAAGCAATAAACTCCATTGAATTCCTAGGTTTTACCACTTTAAAATATTCTTTAAATAGCTAAATAATAGGTAGATAAATGCAATGAATTTTTGGATGTCAAAGAATGCACACAGACTGAAGCCATAGGAATAATTTTATATATTTGAAATATAGATATTTCTTATCATTGCTAGAGACAAATTATTTAGCAAGAAAAATTCACGTATTTATCAGCAGATACAATACTGTATCACACGCAAAACAGGCGAAGCTGGAGGTAGCCCAAGAGAAGAAAATAAATCATTCTGTGCAATTTGAGGTGCATAATCTGATTCAACGATCAGCCCAGGAGCAGAGCTGGAAGCCATCCTCTATGCAGTCACAGGCTAAGGATGATGCATGCTACATAACATGGCCCTTTCGTGTAACTGAGCCCTCACTAAACAGGGCTATCTCCTTCAGAGATGCGATACAATTTAGTGTGGTTGTTAGTTCAATTCTGGGACTCTCCTGAGCCAAGACTATCAATCATGCCAAACTGTGGAATTATTCATACAGTTCAGTATTCTGGACTGCTGTTCACAAGAGACTGAAGAGATACTATCAAGCTCATTTAATTTAGACTTGAGGCTGGACGTGAACTTCACTCCCTGCGGAACAGCACTATTTATCTATTGAACCGCCCAATTGCTTAGGTTTTGTTAAAGTGGGTTCTGACGGAAGATTCTTTTAGGATATTTTGAATTAAAGAGGAAAGGGTTATATTATGAAAATTCAGTAATCTATGTAGCAACAAGGGATTCCCAAGTTTGAATACTGAGCTGCTGAAAGGCAAAAAATTGGATATAAATAGGTTCAAAGTATTCATGACCTATAACAAAAGTGTACTGTGTAATTTTTTAAGTTATATTTTTCCTTTAGCACTGTTTTATAACAAGAGACTGGGTTAGCAACTAAATAAATGATTTCTTACAATATACAGGGGGAAGAACTGGTTTATTCGAAAATGAGTTTTCATCTTTAATGACTGAATGAATCCTCACCCCTATGGTTCCAGGTTCAGCTATGTGGGAGCGATTGGCACTTTTGCTTAATGAGGGATCTCATTTCTGTGCTTGTGAAATGCATAGAGCATTTCTCTCCTAAGATTTACCAGCAGAAACCTGGAAAGCAGAGCAGACTTATTGGAGGCTCAAGCAAAGCTGATGGGTTAAAGCCAGGAAATCTACGCTGGCTGGTACAGGAAGCCCCCTCTCTCTTGTAAGTGTCCCCTCACTGGGAAGACTAAAATAACAGCAACAATCTAAACAGACTTGCCTCTTTAAAAACCATCAGCTGACAGGAATACTGAATTGTTATCTCTGGGATGTTTGCACCCCTGTAACTGATGAATTGGCTTAAAATAAAAAGAAATTAAAACATAAACAACTTATAGGGGACATATACACCATCAACTATCAATATTACATAGAAGATTTAATTTCACTTGAAGAGGATAAAATCCTTCATATCTAGAGTAAAATTAAACATTCCATCTGTTTCAATGTGAATTCTTTTTCTCATATTACTCAAAAGCTTTATCGTAGCCCCCAGCTTTGTTCGTCGTTTTCCCTAAGTGCTACAGAATAAGTTTATTTTCACCAAGTGGTTTGTCTTGCTCACTTGCATAAGTTTTTCTTTTTAACTATTATCTCTTTCCACACTGAAAGAACATTCTGGGTGCTTATATTGAATGCTTTCCCATATATAATATTTTATAAGTTTAAAAAATCAGTTTGGATCGAATAATTAGATATTTGTAGTGTTTTTCCTTTAATTCATTTAAAAGGAGCAAACACATTTGAAAGGATTAATATGTTTTAAATAATGAAACAAATTTTGAACAATGAACGTATTTCCAATCCCACGATGTTTTAATTTGGGGAAGACGAGGCATGCAATTCACAGTGCAAAATATGATGCGTTCACTACAATTTTAATAATTATTTTCCCTCAATTGTTTCTCATATTGGTAAAAGTTAATAAATGGAAATAAAAATGTTCAGAGAAAAAATAGAAATCAAAAATTTAACATATAAAAACATGACTTTTTTCACAAGGACGAATAATGCAATTTCTGAATTTTTAAAAAAATAACTAAAAACAGTGCTTAAACACAGGTGTAAAATACATAAAATTGCAAAAGCAAAACTTCTATCAAGCTCAAGGTTTTATGCTTCTTCTAATGCATTTATGTGTGTTTGTTTTAACAAAACTTTAAATGAATATGTTTGAGGCGAAGAAAAAGAATGAAGTGGCACTCATGAGTTACTTGGGCCTCTCCATCTAGGGACCAGAGAGCACTACAGGGCACTGCTTAGCAGAGCGGAGTTCTTCCACTGTGCCAGTGCAGCCCTGGCACGTCTGAAGTGCTTTGGCCGAGGTGTTTTAGGGGCCTTCTATAATACGCTATGCCCACCATTGTGATCTCTAAACACACTCACAGAAAAATAAAGAAATTTTGGAGAAAAACATGAATGGTTAAAAAATAAGGTTTTATCACGGAACTATAGTACTCCAATTTAAAAAATATTATTTTAACTAAGATATTAACCAGCAAATGGTAAAAAGGTGCCAAGATTGCTAAGGGAAGATCAAACTCTACAAGGCCAACATAAACCTTTCCAAGGACACTGAGAGTCTTCTTAATATACAAGTGTAGAGTGATAGAATTAAAAAGATAGATGGAAATTTAAACACATATGAGGATTAGATTTGCTTTAATCTCCCTGGATTTTTCTTGACAAGATGGAATAGGGTTGGTGGCTTGAGACAATTGAGTTTTCAGAAACATGCTATTCTGTGTATTTGAGGGGTGGGATGATGAGAGGCAAGAAGAAGGAATTCTTTAAAATAATTAATATGAAAGGAGTTCTACTTCTGCATATCTTTCACCCTAGTAATACAAATATAGTTTATATAAAATGCAAAACTAAGCTGTTTTGAAGGCATCAGACAGTAACCAAGGCTTATAGGACCTGAGAAGCCAAAATCCCAGGGAAAAGGAAAATGCCTACATTTACCAATGATTTTTCTCCTGGAGATATATTCCAATTCTCTTCATAAGGCTATCTTGGCAATTAGGACTTATGGCTCCAAGATCCTGAAGAAAAGGGAACCACAGAGAAGTGAGCCCAACATCTGAAGCAATTTCCTCTAGAGACATTTGCCACTTTCTCAGCTCCACATGCCCCAGAGAGAGGCCTAGAAACGATGCAGACAGTGTTTGTTAAGAGACTAAAATTCTAAGCAGAAAGTATTAATAAAACATTGTATTACGTTACAGCCCTAATAAACACCCTCTGGTAAACACCCCAGTCTTTCAGTTCATTCTTCTTAAGAGCTAGACCCTAGGAGTAAGGGAAATTGGAAATACAACAACCCTCACAAAACTGAAATCACAGCCTCAAACAACTGACTGAGGTTCTGCCTAGTGTAGAGATCTGCCCATACTCCATTTTCCACTCAAAAGTATATATCATCTCTGGAGAAATATCATCGAAGTTTTTCATATACAATTTCTTTCTTTTTTTATTGATGCATAATATTTGTACGTATTTATGGGGTATATGTGATACTTTGTTACATGCATAGAATGTGTCATGATCAAGTCTGGGTAGTACTTATCATTTCTTTGTGTTGAGAACATTTCAAGTCCTTTCTTCTAGCTGTTTTGAGATATACAATCCATTGTTGTTAATTATAGACACCCTACTCTGCTATTGAATATTAGGCTTATTTCTTCTATATAACTGTATGTTTGTACCTGTTAACTAACCTCTCTTCATCCCCCCTCTTCCCCCACACACCACATCCAGTCCCTGGTATCTATCATTCTATTCTCTACCTCCATGAGATCAACTTTTTTAGCTCCCACATATCAATTGAGGACATGTGAAATTTGTCTTTCTGTGCCTAATTTCACTCAACATAATGACCTCCAGTTCTATTTGTACTGCTGCCGATGACATGATTTAATTCTTTTTTATGACTTAATAAAATTCCATTGTTTATGTTGACCACATTTTCTTTATCCATTCTTCTGTCGATGGACACTTAGATTGATTCCATATCTCTGTTTGCTATTGTGAATAGTGTTGCAATTAATGTGGCAGTGCAGGTTTCCTTTGATATACTAATTTGTTTATCTTTGGATAAAACCCAGTAGTGGGATTGCTGGATCTTACGATAGTTCTATTTTTAGTTTTGCAAGAAATCTAAATACTATTTCCATAGTGGCTATATTAATTTACATTCCCATCAGGAGTATGTAAGAGTTTCCTTTTCTTCACTTCCTCACCAATATCTGTTAATTTTTGTCTTTTTAATAATAGCCATTCTAACTGGGGTAAGATAATATCTTGTTGTGGTTTTGATTTGCATTGCCCTGATGATTAGTGATGTTGAGCATTTTTTTGTATACATATTGGCCATTTGTATGTCTTCTTTTGAGAAATGTCTACATGTCCTTTGCCCACTTTTTAATGTGATTATTTGTTTTTTTACTACCGAGTTGTTTGAGTTTCTTGTATATTCTAGATATTGGTCCTTTGTTGGATGAATAGTTTGCAAATATTTTCTCCCATTCAATAAATTGTCTCTTGACTTTTTTGATTGTTTCCTTGCTGTGCAGAAGCTTCATAGTTTAATATAGTCCCATTTAACTATTTTTATTTCCTGTGCTTTTGAGGTCTTAGCCATAAAATCTTTGCCTAGACTAATGCCTTGAAGTGCTTTTGTCTAGTAGTTTTATACTTCTAGGCCTTACATTTAAGTCTTTAATCCATCTTGAGTTGATTTCTGTATCTTGTGAGAGATAGGGTTCCAATTTCATTCTTCTACATATGGATATCCAGTTTTCCCAGCACCATTTATTGAAGAGGGTGTCCTTTCCCCAGTGTATGTTCTTGTAACCTTAGTTGAAAATCAGCTGGCTAAAAATATGTGTCTTTATTTATGGATTCTCTATTCTGTTCCATTTTTCTGTGTGTCTGCTTTTAAACAAATACCATGCTGTTTTAGTTACTATAGCCTTGTAATATATTTTGAAGTCAGGTAGTGTGATGCTTATAACTTTGTTCTTTTTTGCTTAGGATTGCTTAGGCTAAAAGAGCTCTTTTAAATTTTAGCATTTTTTTTTCTATTTCTGTGAAAAATGACATTAGTATTTTGATAGGAATTGCATTGAATCTGCATATTGCTCTGGGAAATATGGTCATTTTAATAACATTAATTCTTCACATCCATGAGTATGGGATGTCTTTCCATTTGTTTTTGTCCTCTTCAATTTCTTTCATCAGTGTTGTGTAGTTTTCACTGTAGAGGTCTTTCACCACCTTGGTTACATTTATTCCTAGATTCTTTTGGTAGCTATTGTAAATGGGATTGCCTTCTTGATTTCTTTCACAGTTAATTCATTATTGGTGTATAGAATTGCTGCTTGTTTTTATATGTTGATTTTGTATCCTGCAACTTTACTGAAACATTTATCAAATCTAGGAGTTTTTTGTCAGAGTATTTAGTTTTTTCTAGATACAAGATGATATCATCTGCAAAGAGGGCCAATTTGACTTTCTCTTTTCCAATTTGGGTACTTTTTATTTCTTTTCCTTGCCAAATTGCTCTGGCTAGGATTTCCAGTACTATGTTGAATAAGAGTAGTAAAAGTGGGCATCTTTGTTTTCTGCCAGTTCTTAGAGGAAAGACTTTCAGCTTTTCCCTATTCAATATGTTAACTGTTGGTTTGTCATATATGGCCTCTGTTAAATTGAGGTATGTTTCTTCTATGCTTGGTTTTTTGAGAGTTTTTATCACAAATGGATGTTAAATTTTATCAAATGCTTTTTTGCATCTATTGGGGTGATCATAGGGGTTTTGTTCTTTGATCTGTTGATTTGACATATCATGTTTATTGACTTGCATATGTTAAACTATCCTTGCATCCCTGGCCTAAATCCCACTTGATCATGGTGAATGATCTTTTTGATGTGTTGTTGGACTCAGTTTGCCACTATTTTGTTGAGAAATTTTGTGTCTATGTTCATCAAGGATATTAGTCTGTACTTTTCTTTTGTTGTTGCATCCTTGGCTAGTTTTTGTATTAGGGTAATACTGGCCTTATGGAATAAGTTAAAGAGAATTCCCTCCTGTTCAATTTGTTGGAATAGTTTGAGGAGAATTGTTGTTAGTTCTTCTTTGTAAATTTGGTAGAATTTTGCAGTAAAGCCAGCCAGTTCTTGGCTTTTCTTTTTGGGAGACTTTGTATTACTGATTTAATCTCATTATTTATTATTGGTTTGTTCAGGTGTTCTATTTCTTCCTAATTTAATCTTGGTAGGTTGTATATGTCCAGGAATTTATCAATTTCCTCTAGGTTTTCCAGTTGTTGTTCATCATAGTTCCTGACCATCTTTTGTATTTCTGTGGTATCAGTTGTAATGTCTACTTTTTCATTTCTGATTTTGTTTACTTGGCTTCCCTCTCTTTTTTATTGGTTACTCTAGCCATCAGTTTATTTATTAATTTGGTTTGTGTTTTCAAAAAACCAACTTTTTGTTTCATTAATCACTTGTATTTTTTTTAGTCTTTGTTTTCTTTAGTTCTGCTCTGATCTTTATTATACCTTTCCTTTACTGATTTTGGATTTGGTTTGGTCTTGCTTTTCAAGTTCCTTGAAGTGTATTGTTAGATTGAGTCTTTGAAATCTTTCTACTCTTTTATGTAGATGTTTATTGCTATAAATTCCCTCATAGTACTGCTTTTACTGTCTTCCTTAGGTTTTTGTATGTTGGGTGTCAATTTTCATTTGTTTACAGAAATTTTTTTATTTTCTTTCTTAATTGCTTCTTTGACCCAGTGGTCATTTAGGAGCACATTGTTTAATTTCCATATATTTGTACAGTTTCCCAAGTTCCTCTTGTTATTGATTTCTAGTTTTATTCCATGTGGTCTGAGAAGATACTTGATATGATTTTGATTTTTTAAAATTTGTTGAGACTTGGTTTCTGGCCTAACATATGGTCTATCCTGGAGAATAGTCTATGTGCTGGTGAGAAAAATGTGTATTTTGTAGCTGCAGAATGAAATGTTCTGTAAATGTCTGTTAGGTCCATTAAAGTGTAGTTTAAATCCAATGTTTATTTGTTGATGTTCTGCTTATGGGACCTGTCAAATGCTGAGATTGTGGTGTTGAAGTCCCCAACGATTATTGCACTGGCATCTATCTCTGTCTTTAGATCTAATAATATTTGCTTTATATATATGAGTGCTCTGATGTTGGGTATATTTATGTTAGAATTATTATCTCCTCTTGGTGAATGGATCCCTTTATCATTATATAATGACTTGTCTATTTTTACTGTTTTTGACTTAAAGTTAGTTTTATCTGATATAAGTATAGCTACTCTTGCTCACTTTGGGTTTCCATTTGCATGGAATATCTTTTCCCATCCCTTTATTTTCAATCTAAATGTGTCTTTTTGTAGGCAGCATATAATAGGGTTATTTTTAATGCATTTTTTATCCAGTTATATCTTTTAAGTGAAATGTTTAATTCTTTTACATTCAAGGTTATCATTGATATGTGAGGGCTTATTCCTGTCATCTTATTAATTGATTTTTGGTTGTTTTGTATATTCATTGTTCCTTTCTATCTTATTATTTATCATTGTGGTTTGGTGGTTTTCTGTAATGCTGACATCTGAATTCTTGCTCTTCCTTATTTGTGTACTTACTCTATTAATCAGTTTCATATTTTTGTGTGTTTTCATGATGGTAGATAATATACTTTCACTTCCAGGTGCAGAACTCCTCTAAGCATTATTTGTAGGGCAGTCTAGTGGTGATGAATTCCCTTAGCTTTTGCTTGTCTGGAAAAGACATTATTTCTCCTTATAAAGGATGACTTTGCTGAGTATAGTACCCTTGGCAGTTTTTTTTCTTTCAGCACTTTGTCTATATCATGCCCTTCTCTCCTGACTTGTAAGGTTTATGCTGAGAAATCTGCTATTAGTCTGATGGAAGTTCCATTATGGTGACTAGGCACCTTTCTCTTGCTGTTTTTATGAATTCTCTCTTTGTCTTTGACTTTAGCCAGTTTGACTATAATGTGCCATGGAGAAGACCTTTTCTAATTGTATCTATTTGGGAATCTCTGAGCTACCTGTATCTGTATTTCTAAATCTCTTTGTGGGCCTGCAAAGTTCTCAGTTATTATTTCATTAAATCCCTTTCATTTTCTCTTGACCTTCTGAGACACTGAAAATTTGAATATTGGGTTGTTTTGTAGTGTCCTATACATCACATAGGCTTTTGTTCATTCTTTTTAATCCTTTTTTCTTTATTTCTGTCTGATTGGGTTATTTCAAAAGACCTGTCTTCAAGTTCCAAAATTCTTTTTTCTGCTTAATCTAGTCTATTGTTGAAGCTTTCAAATGTATTTTTATTTCATTCAGTGAATTCTTCAGGTCCAGAATTTCTGTTTGGTTCTGTTTTTGTAATGATAGATATCATTACAAAATGAATATCTTTGTTGAATTTCTCATTCAGATAATGAATCGTTTTCCTGATTTCTCTGTATTATTTATCTATATTCTCTCATATTTCCCTGACCTTCTTTAAAATCATTATTTTGAATTCTTTTTCAGGAATATCATAAATTTTTTCATTGAAATCTGTTGATAGAGAATTATTGTTTTCCTCTGGATGTGTCATATTTCCTTGCTTCTTCATGTTTCTTATGTCCTTACATTAATAATTGTGAATCTGGTATAACAGTCACTTCTTTCAATTTCTTGAATTTGCTTCTTTTAGGGAGGATTTTTTCCTGAAGATGTATCTATGGTGTTGGCAGGATAGGGCATTTTGGCTTTGATTTTGGGTGCATGCAGTAGTGTTGTCTCCATATAATTTCTTCATCTGTAAACAATTTCAGTGGTGTCAGGGATTTCCTTTGTGGCATAGAGGGTCATTGTTAGTGGAGGCTCTGGTGGAGTTTTACTGGGGATGAGTTCATCTGGTGGGTCAGTCCTCAGGCCACAGTGGTAGTGAAGACAGGCTGAGCATGCCTATCTTTGGGCTCCAGGGCATTGTACACTGACTCCAGAGTTAGTGGCTCCAGGCAGGTTGATTCTTGGGTCTCCAGGCTGCTTGCTCAGATGTCATAAATAGCAGTAGTGGGCTGGGATTATGGGCTAACCCTGAGGCCTCTGGGCAGCAGGCATAGCATGGGCCACGGCAGTAGCAGTGGCAGGATGCTCCCAAGCAGTCTGTGCTGGTATTGGCAGTGGCTCCAACAGGCTGGGCAGGCCAATCCCCATGTCTATAGGTGGCACCTGCAGTGGGTGCCAGCTCTGCTCGTAGTGGCAAATTGGGTGGGTTCATCCTCAGGCCTCCAAGAGGAGTTTTTAGGTACCAACAGTGACGGATGAGGCCAGGTGATCTCCAGGTGCCCAGACAGCATACTTGGGCACTGGGGGCTGGCACTGGGCTGGGTGGGTCTGCCATCAAGTCCCTAGTGATGTATGCAGGCATTTGTTATGGGACTGGGGCAGAGTGATCCCCAGGCCATTGGTGGAATGCTTGGGTAGGGGTGACAGTAGCTGTACTGTGGCCCTGCTGATGGGGAGGGCAGGGTTGCTTTCAATGGCTGCAGCTGTGGGCTGGAAGCTGGGGAACTTGGGCCCTAGGTGGTGGCTGTGGGAGGTATAGCCTGTTCTTAGGGTGCTTGTAAATGCACAGCTTCTCTGTTGCTAGGGCAGCAGGGTCACTGCCAATGGCTCATGCTTTGGCCCTGGTGGCAGCAGCCAGCAGCAGCAGCAGTTGCAGGCAAGGGATGTCAAGGGGCCTCAGGCATGTGGAGATGCAGGAGTTGTTGGGGCCCAGGGCAGGATGCATTCTTGATGGTGATTGGGCTCTCAAAATGGTACCTGGATGTAGCTTCTTAGGACTTGGGACACGTGTGGGACCCAGCATGAGCTCCCTTTCTGGAGCAGTGCTGTTTGTTGTGTGGTCTCCAGGCAGCTCCCTAACTTTAGTCTCAGGGCCCGTGAGGGTGGAGAGGCTCTTCCTTGGCTAGACTTGCTAGAGTCCGCAGTAGGTATGTGGACTGCTAGAGGTCTCTCACTTGCCCTTTCCCCACATTGGGGAGCTTCTCTGGGTTACCAGTTAACTTTGGCAGAGCAGGATGCCTCACTTCCCTCTCCTCCCTTGCCTTAGGTTCTTCCTGTCACTTCTCTGTTGAATTCCAATGCTCTCTCTTAGATGATGTATTCAAAGTGTGATTATCTACTTGATAATTTGGTGGTTCTTTTTGAAGAAGTTAAGCACCGGATGCCTCTAGTCAGCCCTCTTGAAGGCCCTCCACACACAATTTCTTGCACTCAATCAAATATTACCAATCATGCCAGAAACCAAGACCAAATAACTGAGAGCCAAGAATAAAAGCAGACAATTAAAAATGATTGACGGTGAATTAGATATTATTATGAGGCATAGACTCTAATTATAACAAATATGTTCAAAAAGAGGAAAATAGGAAGAATTCCATCCAATTCCAAAGAACTGGAACATATAAAAAATCAAATGGAAATTCTAGAACTGAAAAACACTATATTTTGAAATTAGGAATTCAATAGCTAGGCTTAGGAACTGATTAGCCACACCGAAGAGATGATGGACAAATTGGAAGCCAGGTCAGTACAAAATACCCAGATAAACAGAAAGAAAAAAATAGTACAAAAAGTAAAGAAATGAGAGTAGGAGACACATGAAACACAGTGAAAGGGTATAATAAAGTTTGCAATTTGAGTCTCTGAAGAAGAGCGATCAAGGATGGGCAGTCATATTGAAAGCAATGGTGGCCAATAACTTTCCCAAACAAAATAATCCTCCCTCCCCGGGGTTTTTTTCAATATATGGGGAGAATTGCTCTATTTTCCCCTTGATTAAAGAAACCAGCCTAGGATTTGATCATGTTAAAGAAACTATAATTTCAAAGTTCCATAGGGATTGTGTGTGTGTGTGTGTGTGTGTGTGTGTGTGTGTGAAAGTTTGGACAAGGAGTTTTGGACTATTTAACAAAACTTCAATTTTCATTGTGCAATGGTGGCCTAGACTCTAGTCTGAGGTAAGGGTTGGTTACCTCAAGCGTTTGACGTGAAAAGAATAGCAACTTGGGGTTTGAATCTGGCAGCTAGAGAGAGGGCGAGGAAAGGGTTTACAGTGCTCAGAGGGAGCTGAGGACTAGTCAGCAAGCCTTAAAGGAAACAATGTCGGTAAAGAAAAAAAAACCCAAAACTCTTCATGTCGGATAAAGGCAGGATAATTTTTGTGGTATTGGTGCTCAGTATTTAATTTTACTCTGATTCAGTTTCCTTTTACTGTGATGAGTTATACTCTTCATGCATTTCCCCAAACCCTCAGTAAAAGTACATGACACAGAACCTGTGCTCCTGGTCCTTGGGGATGAAAGAATACTGGGCACCATGTGGCACTCATGGGAAGGGGATATCAGGTGCAGGATGCAAGATACAGAAGAAAGACTGAGAATCCGACAGAACAGGAAGTCACCAAAAGGGAGCCAGAAGAAATTAAATAACCCCATAGGAATCCTTGGGGCTACCGGAGAGAGGAAGGAGGAAAACAAGACACTAAATTTCTCACAGTCCATGGGATGAGGGCTTGAGCTTCCCTACTTTAATGTTAAGGAAGAAGATGACCCCAAAAGGCTGGAAGACAAGGGAACACCAGGTGGAGGATACTGGATTACGAGTATGCGCAGTCTCACATGCACTTAAGCCAGGAAGGAAAACACGTTGCCTACGCTCACTAAGGATGTGTACATTTGTCTGTGTAATTTTATTTAAAAACGAATTCTGAGCTTATTATATCCTGTGTAATGAAACATTCATTTTATCCTGTGTTGTAGTTTCTGATAACCTAGTAAAAACTTAGTTCTTTTAGACTGTGAATGTGCAATGTGTAGCAATGTCACAAATGACTGTTGTTGTCATCATATTCCTTCATAACATTTCAAAAAAAAAAAAAGGAAAGAACCCACAAAAGCAAACCTGAGGCAGAAAGAGAAACTGTCACTTGCTTCTGCTGCTGCTGAGAAATAAGGCCAGTTGAGAGCACAGCACAGTCCAGGCTGGGAGCAGAGCAGGGAGGAGCTCGAGACAGGACTTTTGTGTCTTCTGAAAAACAAATCCCTTCCTGATGCTATCTGATTCATAGAGAAGCATTCCTCTTATTCTCTTTGCTTCGTTCTCAACTCAAATAAGGAGAGAGACATAGAAAGAGAGAGAGAGACACACACACAGAGAGATGGACAGAGACAGACAGAGATAGGGAGAGAGACAGAGAGAGGGAGAGAGAACATAGAGAACCATCCACTAATGATAGCCAGATATGGAAAAAGGGAATCAGAGAACCAGTGAGAAGGGGTTTATCAAATCCCTGCCATGCCTAGAACAAAGCAGGGGCTACTAAGTTTGAGTTCTCTCTAATTCTTTTCTTCTAAACCTGCCTGTTTCTAATTTGTTGGATGACCTTGGGCATATTAGGGCACTTCTCTGGGCTTTAGCACAAATATCTGTAAAATGAGATATTTGAAAGAATTGCTCTTGATGTTTGTTTACAACTGTACTATTCCATAGCTCCAGGTCCATGGTCCAAAGGAAGTATAGAAAACTAACATGAGGACTATTTATATGCAATTAGAATTAGCAACAAACTTGAATTATGGGTTTGGTTTAGCTTCATTTGAGAAAAAACTTTGACATCCCAGTTTTGATTTGCTTCAATAATTTTAGAAAATATAATTACCAGTATGAACTAATTTATTGCATGGTTCTTAATTTAAGAAAAAGACTGACAGCAAGCACTAAATAAATTTTGCAAATTAACAACTTAAATGTAATTATGAATTTAAAATATTGCTTACATAGAAGTAAAATAAAATCCTAGCACAAAAGAAAATGTTCAATAATATAACAGATAAGAAAACATGAATTTCCAGTCCATAGTAAAATTAGCTAAGTGAAAATAACTCCCCACCCTGAAAATGTATGACTTCTTATCATGGCAACAATTTTACAGGAAACTATACTTCCAAGTCGGTTAAATGGTTTAATAAATGGAGTGGGGTGATAGATACAGATACAGATATAGACAGATATACATAAAATATGGAAGATAAAAATGAAATGAAAAAGGAATAAAGAGAACAAAACATGAGAGGAAAGGAGGAAAGATATAAAAAAACAGAGAAAGGAAGAAAAAAGATATGAAAGATTAGAAGAAAGAAGAAATATTAGAGAGGAATGAGAAGAATAAGGAATAAAGAAAAACACCAAAAGGAAAAATGATTAGTTGACTATCTTTCTCCCTCCCTTCCACTAACCTTTGAGTCTCCACCAGAGTTGGCTCTGGGCCCAAATGAGGTATTTGGTATAAATGGCTGCAAACAAACCCCAAATCACTAAACAAGGCAGTGGTATTGTTTTATGCTTTTCCCAAATTTTCACTTCCTAGATTTGAAGTTGTGGTCTAGCTGAGACAATAGAAAACGTTACTTAATGTATAATACTATTGTTATAGAGATGCTACTACATTGTACTACTTTGATTAAGCTAGGGTTAGTAATTACACCTGCGAGCCCTTATGTTACAAGGTGTCTGGCCCATTTGTAACCTGGGGAAAAGACATCCTTTCTCAGAATGGAAAATGGTTTGGGGAGTGAAGTCTAGGTCAGTGACAGAATGGGATCATCTTTCAGACTTGGCCTTGATTATGTCACCTATCTAGAAAGTAACTCTTGAGAAGTAGATGTGGAGATGCTGTTCTCCACTTGTTGACAAGCTGAGATCTAGAAAGATCTCTCTTAACCTTTATACGAGAGTCCTCTACCTCTGTCCTTTCTTTAGTGTTGGGATTCCCCAGGGTTTTGTTCATAGCCCTCCTTTGTCACTCCACACCCGTACTATCTAGTACAACAGCCAGTAGCTACACGTGGTTGTGAGTGCTTGAAATGTGGCTAGTGTCACACGTGGAGATGATATTTTGAATATGTCAGGCTACTATCACTACGATTAACTTGACCAGTTTCATTTTAGAAGAATTTATTAGAAGAATCTAGAATTACGTATGAGGGTTCATATTATATTTATATTGGGTAGCACTGCTCTTCACAGCCCACCTGGTCTCATCTCTGCTCATACCTTACCATCTATTCTAACAAACAGCACCAGCCCAGGCCTTTCCGTTGAACTTCCAATCAATATATTCCTTTGCTATTCTGACTGGCACTTCCAAACTCACCGGATCCCAAATTCAACACATCTGTCTTATTCTCACCAGAAAACTACCCTTTTTCAACATGCTTCTCTCTGCGGGCATACCATTCACCCAGTTATTTAAATCAGAAACTTAGAAGTTGTCTTTGACTTCTCTTTTTTCTCATACATCGAATGTTTAACCCAGTCATACAGACGCATGGTTTCTAAAATATTTTAGAAATGCACATCTTAGTAAGACCATGAAAATGAGTAAGTCTCTCCATAAGTGAAACTAAAGACCAAAAAATCTTCTGAGGAATTATAGATATATACTTTTCAAATTAATTATTTACTTTTATATAATATAGGAATAATTCTTAAAGCAGCCTATTAACAACAGAAGCAGTATTTAGAACTCATGTTTAACAAAGCAATATAAAAGTAACCAAAATACAAAATTCTTATGGAGAAAATAAACTGGGGAAGCATCATTTATTTTTTGGATGATATCAAAAAATTTTCTGCAAGATCATCTGCTTGGCAGAATTCAATGCTAGAATGTCCCCTAACCTCCAATTTTGAGTATATTTTTAGGCACTGAAAAGCAATGCTTGTTTGATGGAATTGGCTAACTCAAAGAAATACTATATTAATAGCCTTGAGATACACAAAGCATTATAATGAAATCATGTTGAGTGAATAGTAAAGACTGTTTAAATTAGCACATTTATAAACAAAATTGAGCTCTGGGATCCTACTTATAGCAAGTCTATGGAATTCTTTTGCACATGTAACCATTAATAATGGTTTGTTCTTGTGAAAAACAGTAATTCTGAAATGTGTTTTATTTTGCTCCCAGCAGTCTTTGAATTTTAAGTTTAAATTGGTAATATGTTATCTAATACATGATAACAAATATTAACTTCATACTATCCTCTAAATTTTTATGATCTCTAATTTTGCAGAATTTTTCTTTTTTTAAGAGATTTTACACTTTGAAACCTCTCATGATTATATTTTGACATTGTTACTCTTTTCATACAGTAGTTATGAAATATTTATAATTTCTCCCAGATGATAAACAATGTTATATTGCTTATTCTTTTGAATATCTAGAAAACACAACTATAAAAACTGAAGAATTCATGGCAATGCAATAAAGACAAAATGTCATCTCACTTCAGGTAGAATGGCTATTATCAAAAAGACAAAAAATAACAAATGCTGGCAAGAATATGGGAATATAAATTAGTATGACCATTAAGAAAAACAGTATGGAAGTTTACCAAAAAACTAAAAATAGAACTACCATATGATCCAGCAATCCCACTACTGGTTATATATCCAAAGGAAATGAAATCTGTATATTGAAGAGATATCTGCGCCTCCATTCTTACTGCAGCAGTATTCACAATAGCCAAGATATGGCACCAACCTGAATGTTCATCAAGAGATGGATGGATAAAGAAAATGTGGTATATCTACACAATGGGATACTATTCAGTCACAAAAAGGAATGAAATCCTGTCACTTGCGGCAACATGGATGACCCTGAAGGACATAATGTTAGTGAGCTAAGTAAGGCACAGAAAGATAAATACTTTATGTTCTCACTTATATGTAAGAGCTAAAAAAAAAAGTTGAACTCGTGGAAGTAGAGAGTAGAACTGTGGTTATTAGAGGCTGGGGAGGGGTGGGGGAGGGGAGGATATTGAGAGATTGGTTAACAGATATAAAATTACAGCTAGATAGGAGAAATAACTTCTAGTGTTCTGTACCACTGTAGTGAATATAGTTAATAATGTTTTTGTGTATTTTCAAAAAGCTAAAAGAGAATTTTGAATGTTCCCAACACAATGAAATGATAAATGTTTGAGGTGATGGATATGCTAATTACCCTGATTTGATCATTACACATTGTAAACATGCATAGAAATATAACTCTATATCTCATAAATAGGTAAAATTACTACATGTCAACTAAAAGTAAAAGTGGGGAAAAGAATTTGCTTTTGTTTGTTTTTTTTTACAGAGAGCTTTTCAAAGATACCAATACGTGGGTCTCACCTCACACCAAGATTCAGCCTCTCTGGGGCAGAGCCAAGAATCTCTATGTTTTAAAGCTTCGTGGATAATTCTGATGAACAAAAAGTGTTTGGAAGCAGAGCAAAACACCCCCAGAGAAGTCAGAGAGGTGGAAGAGGAAAGCAAGATAGATAGGGATATACTCAGGCTGCTTTGTCAAATACTGACTCCTCCTTTCTCCCACTGACCTTGGGCACTGGAGGAAATAACGGGTTTTCTTCCTGCAGGCCCTGTCCTACCACCTGGTGTCCCTCCCTCCCGCTGCTCCACCGAGTCTCCCCGTGGAGGAAGGTCAAAGACTGTGCAGGGAAATAACAGGATCAGCCTCTTGTTCACTCCCCACTCTCTGTCCCTTCTGGGTCTACATGACAACATCGGTTGATTTAGGTATCAAGTTTTTAAAACATTTCTTTTAAGTTTCTCAAACAATATTTTGTAACATGAATTTGTTTATGTAAAAACACATTAATATTCAAGTTCCGTTTGTAGTTCAGCTAATTATTGCAGTTTGTTCCACTGCTTAGTTCAAAAGTCCCTGAGTAGAAATATATGTTTCGAATTATCCTCATAAACATAAAATATAATAGATACATTATTTTGGAAATTAACTGTGTTTTTATGAAAGCCTTAGGCAGACATAATATGAATATCATTTATTTTCACATTTCCATAGAATTTAAAAATAATAGCTTTTGTTCTCCCTATTATCTATAATGAAAACAGGTTCTAATTTAAATATGGACTAATGAACTTTACCTTCTGTTTGACTGCCTAATAATACTAATTTCAATAACCAAATTAGGTGTACTCTGCTGAAAATGATAGAGTATTTTCATTCACTACGATGTGACGATGACCTGTAGCTAACTACTCAGAGACTTGTACTTAGGAGGCCAAGATAATATTTTTGTGTCATAAATCATTAGGTCGTCCCCCACTCCATATCCAGTCAACAGTTTTAAAAACATTTGCCAATAGTTATAAAAGAGATCAGGTAAGGGGATGTGGATGGATTAATAAAAACCCATCGCAAAAGCTAGAAATAAACAACTAAAAACATACTGACTCAATCCTGAACTCATTCATCCATACCAGTGAGGCCCGTGGAAATCTTTTCCATCCCGGAGTCCTAATAAGGAACCAGAGGGGCGGGGGAGCCAACACAGATGGCGAAATAAGATGTGATGAGATGGAGAGCAATCTTACTTGAATAGCTGCTATCAGCCCAATACCGTGCCGCCACATACTGTAACACGTTAATTTTTAAATTTTTGTAATAATCCTATTGTTTCCTTTTTACAGATGGAAGCACCCAAGCTTCAGGAGATTATTTAACTTGCCTGAGGTCATAAGGGCAGTAGGGGGAGGCAGAGCTCCTGTCTTCCTCTTTCCTTCCCATCCTCCCTCATGTCCTTCCCTCCTTCCTCTCTTCTTCCTTCGCTCCTTTTTTTCCTCTTCCTCTCACCATTATCTCTTCATTCAGTAAATCATGGCGAATACCTAACGTGTGACAAGCTACACTTGGGAAGGGGGATCATGTGATTGAAGAGGGAAAAGTGTCCAGAGATGAGGCTGGAAGAGTTGGTTGTGGCCAAGCTTACCTTGTGGTCAGTGGACCTATTGTGCTCTTGACACGGCAGAGAAACCATCTCTTTAGAACAGGCATTCACAGATTATTTTCATCAAATAGGTATACATTTATATCTTACATATGTGGAATACTTTGACTTATTGTACAGCTATCTGTACTACTGATAATATATAACACATTTTAAATTTTAAATGTTCATCATCTCAAATGAATTTTATTGAGTCATATACACCAGAATAATACATATACATAAGAGTACATTTTTCTACACAAACCTCGTTTAGTAAAACTTAGTGCAATGCTTTCATTCAATTAATATTGATTCATTCAACCACAACAGTATGCTGTGGAAGGATTCATTCTGAACACACAGCCTGAAAACGTCACAGACTCTGTGTCTATTACAAGCATACCTTTCCTTCCCCTTCCCACTGCCCCTACTGCTTGTCTCTTGCCTCCAACAATTATATTGACCCCTTATCTGGGAACTCCACTGGTTTCTACACTTGATCTATTCCATTTTGCACAGTGCTACATGAAGCGTTTGTCTGGAGCACAGCTCAGATCATTCATAACTCAAAACCCTTAGGTCCTTTCTCTTTCTTGGGCACTCACATATTGCCCTTGCCCAGTACCTGGAGAATTAACACCAGACTCCTTGTCTGGCCATTTTAGGCCTTGGACATCGGAGACCATGCACTGCCTCTGTGTGCTTATTTCCCATAAATCACAGACATGAACTCTACAAACCCACTACATCTTTGTTCTTCTAGAAGCATACAGTACATTTTTGTCTCCATAAATTTGTTCATATCATGTTCTTCATCTAAAATATACCTCCTAAACTCCTGTTTGTTCCAATGTTATATTCTACAAATCTCATCTCAAATGTTATTTTTAATTAGGTCTAAAATTAACTTCTCTCCCTCTTCATACAAGGCTTCCTCTTCCCTAGGCCATCCTGATCTAGTTACCTGGTCCTATCAACTTCTCAGATCTCTCATCATTGCAGTGGCAGCCTGGCACCCCAAATCGCTGCAATACTAATTATTATATTGAATAAGACAATCTATGAACCCAATAAAATCATTCTTTTAAAATATAAAAGGAGAACCTAGAAAAACTAAATTTGTATTTGAAGTTTTAAAAAGAATAGTTTAGTTACTAAGCAGTTAGCCAAGCTTGCTTTGGGGTTCCATACTTTTACAAATTAATCCATTTAACATTTTTTATTATATTCTTCAGTTGTTTAATAATGAATTAAATACATATGTGTTGTAACTTCTTTTGAAACGTGGTAGTCATTTTATTCCATCCTTTAAAATGTCTCTCACTATCACACCTATAAACATGCCCCCTCTCTTTCTTGAATAATACTCCTCTCCAGCATACTCTTGCTATA
This sequence comes from Propithecus coquereli, assembly GCF_000956105.1. NCBI lineage: Eukaryota > Metazoa > Chordata > Mammalia > Primates > Indriidae > Propithecus > Propithecus coquereli. The sequence continues at coordinate 10,358,432 of NW_012148063.1, read as the reverse complement.
TTTTTCAGTTTCCAAAATCATTGCACTAATGCCAGAAATGCCAGAAAACAAAATTATAGGCTAGGGCACAGCACAGCTTACTGAGTGCCAGCAATTGCTCCAATGAGCTATATTCATATCTCGTCCTTAAAATTGATGAGAACATAAAATTTCGGAAGTACTTTATTTTAAGTGTATCATTATAAATTGGTTTGATATTCATTATTATAGTATAGATAATTATGAGTTCATTTGGTATTCATATGGATGTCACATGTACATCCAGAGGCGTTACACTATAATTTAGTATTAGTTAATGGTCACTGAAAATAAAATGTTATCACAGTTTCTAACAGAACACATTTTAAATGAATTTAATCCATGAAGATTGATAGATAATACCTCTGACAATTAGCTTCTTGCTATAACGAGGAGAAAACTGATTTCTAATTAATCAAATATTATCTTGAACAATCCATTGATCTAAAAAAATGCTGCATAGAATCTACTAACAAAATGGCAAGGAAAGGTGATAATTTGTCTACGTCCTAAGAGGTTGATAATTATAGATAATTTAAATCACTGTGTCACATGAGAACGTGGCTTGCAGCGTGTGAGCGCGTCCGCTGTTCACAGAGTGCTGCACCGTCTGAAGGTTGTAAGAAGGGGGGAGACAAGACGGCCGACCAGAGATACCACCTGCCGGATCATCTCAGAAAGAAGGAAAAGCTTCAGTTAAAAAAGAAAAAAACAAACAACCATATATGGGGTGTAATTCCGAGGGAAATGCGCCAGAACCTACGTGAGCTTCTGCGGGAGGAAGGTGCGGGGCAGAACCGGAGGAGCAAGACGGCGGCGGACCCGCGAGGCTTTCAGCCCGGCGCGGGGGCAGGTGGAGCGGCGGGCTTCTCCCCGCACGTCTCCGGCAACGAGCCGGCTCCTGAGCCGCTGAAGAGCCTTCCTGCCCTCATGCGCCCGAAAGCGGCTGCCGCCAACGAACTGGGAGCTCCTTGAGGACAAAGCACCGGCCTGGCGGCCCCCTTGGGGTGCGTCCTGTCACCAGAGACCCGCGCAGAGAGGGCGTAGTGCTTCTCCACCCCCCATGTGCCTTTGTCCTCCCCTGGGGGCTTCAGCCCCTCATCTTGCTTATTCCCACACTAACATTTCCCGAATCCAGCCTAGACTGTGGGAGCCCCAGGGTCCGGGTGGTTCCCGGGGGATCTCCGTGACCTCAGGGCCTGGACGTTCCAGGCGCGCTGCCCACCTGAGAGGGACCGAGATGACCAGAGTGTTGGCTTTGCTCCATCCAGACTCTCTTCCTCCTCTCACTCTCCCCGCCTGTGGCTGCTGAGAGAGGGGGACGACAGAGCCAGGGCACACACCACGCGGGGGCTTCCACAGAGAGAGGGGCTCAAACCTTTCCTCTGAAAGACCTGCAGAGGAATAAGGGGGGCCTGGGCTATGGGCTCCTGGCTCATCAGCCCTCCCTGGCACCGCTTGCCTGGCTGCTCCATCAGAGTGGGGCACACACCAAAGAGGAGGGACAACAAACCTGCTTGAGCACCCAATAGGCAACTTGGGATCAGCATGCTTCTCCCTGGCATGGTCAGGGATTGATCTTTGGGGACCCAGAGACAGTCCCCACAGGCTAGATCCCTTACCCTCAGGACTCAATCGTTTTGCTCCAGGGCATAGAGGGGAGATTTGTGACTAATCTTGGGAGGCAAGGCAGCCTGCATGGGCAGAACTGAAAGGAGAGTGCAGTGTGGGTCCCAGGGGCAGTGCACTGGCAGAGCACCCCTCCGCCACAGGAAGACCATTCGCTCAGCCCAGGGCAGGATCCTAGACGGGAAGTTCCCAGCCCACAGCACCATCATGGGAGAGCTGGTTAGTTTGAGTTCCTGCCTGCTGGCAGACTCTGGAGGGAGACCGCAAAGCAGGTGACAGGGGAGAGGAGTGAAACCAGCTCCCCGAAAGCCAGATTATGAATCTCAGATGGGCATGCTCCACAAGCAGACTTTCTGGCTGGGTGGGGCCACTTCAACCCTTCCCTGGAGGTTTCCCCCAGAAGCTGGGAGCAGACCTTTGACCCCTGCCAAAACAGGTACCTTACCGGCTTTTGTAGAGCCTAAGGGCAAGCTCACTAAATCCAGACCCACCCAGCCTCACTCCCCCAACTGCCTATACTATGGTGAAGAATTAGGACTCACCTGGAAGTTCCAGGGCCCGACCTACCACCTGTGCCATACGAGTGCTTCTCCTGAGGTGCAAGAGCCTGTCACAGGTGCCAAAAACAACATTGTAGCTTGTTCCTTCTGAAAAGCACCACCTACTGACAGGGATGTCAATTTGCACAGCCCTTTACAACACTTACTGACTCAATCATACAGGGTGTGGTTGATTCATACTCACAAGCACCACCTACTGTCTCAGAGATTAAATTGGGCATACCAATACAATTCACACTGTTAAGACCACAGGGCTGGGGAAAGACAAAGGATGTCAAAGACCTCCATCCTCCCTCATCAAAGAGAGGGAATCTGCCCACACACACATAGCTGACCATTGCTACAGCCCACAAAAAACTAGCAACTGAGAAAACCACCACACTAAGGATATCTATAACCAAGGCATCCATCCAGAACCTAGACCCACATCAAAACAACCACAAGCAAAGCCAAAGGTTCTTACCCAACATATGCTACAGACACTGCTTTACAAGTAAGGGGGAGAAAAAAGCCCCATATAAACAAAAGAAAATCCAAAAATAAGCAACAGCCACCAAAGATGAGAAGGGATCAGCAAAAGAACTCAAGAAGTATGAAAAACACCCCCCAAAACACTAGCTCTCTAGCAACGGCTAAAAAAATACAAGCCAAGTATCTGCTGTCTCCAGGAAACATCTAACCCACAAGGACTCACAGACTCAAGGTGAAGGAATGGAAAAAAGTATTCCATGTAAATGGGAACCAAAAGAAAGCAGGTGTAGTCAGTCTTATACCAGATAAAACTGAATCTAAATCAATAATAATAAAAAAAGACAAATATGGTCATTATATAATGGCAAAGGGAGCAATTCAACAAGAAGACATAACAATCCTAAATATTTATGCACCTAACACAGGAGCATCCACATTCATAAAGCAAACTCTACTCATATAAGAAAAGAAATAAACAGCAGCATCATAATTGCCAGAGACTTCAGCACTCCACTGACTGAACTGTACAGATCACCCAGGCAGAAAATAAAGAAACATTGGACATAAATGAGACTCTGGCACAAACGGGTCTAACAGACATTTACAGAATATTTTACCCCCAAACTACTGCATATACATTCTTTTCATTAGCACATGGAACATTCTCTAAGATTGATCATATCTAAAGCCACAAAACATGTCTCAACAAATTTAAAAAAATAGACATCATACCATGTATATTCTCAGACCACAGTGGAATACAACTGGAAATCAACTCTAGGAGAAACACTCAATTCTATACAAAGTCATGGAAATTATACAACCTGCTACTGAATGATTATTGAGTCAATAATGGAATTAAGATGGAAATCAAAAGATTCCACAAAGTGAATGGCAAAAGGGACACAAGCTATCAAAATCTATGGGAATCAATAAAGCAGGTCTGAGGGGTAAATTCATAGCCTTCAATGACCACATCAAAAAGACAGAAAGATAACAAATCAACAATCTAATGACACATCTCAAGGAACTAGAAAAGGAAGAGCAAACCAAACCAACTGCCAAGGCAGCAGAAGAAAAGAAATAACTATGGTCAGAGCAGAAATAAATGAAATGGAAAAGAAAATAAAACAAACAAACAAAAAAACAATACAAATGATCAATGAAACAAAAATTTGGTTCTTTGAAAAGATAAACAAATAGTCTTCTTGGTAGATTAATCAGGAATAGAAGAGAAAGGACTCAAATGGGCTCAACTATCAGTGAAAATATCCTTTAAGAATAAAGGCTAAATAAAAAAATTGTCAGATTAAAAAAAAACTAAGAAAATTTATTGTCAGTATACCTGCTCTACCAGAAATGCTGAAAGAAATCTGCAGAGTGATGAGAAATGAAATAAGAGGGAACCTGGAACTTCAGAATCAAGGATGACCAGTAGAAATGATAAACATCTGGGTAAGTATAAAAACTATGTTTTTCCTCTTAAGTTCTTTAAATTTGTATAGCTAATTCACATTAAAATTGTATCACTGTTTTGTGAGGTTTTTAAGGTATGCAGATATGACCTACATCACAACTATAACATAAAGGTGGGAGGGTGACAAAGGGACCTCTGTGGCTACAAGGTTTCTACATTAGATGTCAAGTGGTACAATATTAACTCTACGTAGATTGTGAAAGGTTAGGTGTATATATTGCAATCCACAAAGCAACCACAAAAATAATGCAAAAGAATAGCCAATAGCTAAGATATATATTAACATAAAATACTGACATATTCAAATAATCCCAAAAGAGGAAAAAAAAGGGGGGGCAGAGCAGGGAACAGAGTAACAAAAACACATAGTACAAAGAGAAAAGCATATAACAAAATGATACATCCAAACTAGAAATATTAGAAATCACACTAAATATTAATAGTGCAAAACAGATTGGAAAACTAGTCCACAGACCAAATATGGCCAGTCTCCTGAGGATTTTTTTGCCTATATTCTAGGTTTTGCATTTTTAAACAGTTAAATTTTAAATGGTTATACAAATAGCTACATAATAGCCTCAAATTTGCCTCCTAGGCTGTAAAACATAACATATTTACTCTCTGGCCTTTAAGAAAAAGTTTGCCTAACCTTGGTCTAAAAAAAGATTATTTCAATATACACATAAAAAGAAGATAAAATCAACACTCATTCACGATTTTTAAAAAAAACTCAGCAAATTAGGAATGGTCAAGAAATTCCTAAAGTAGATAGTGGGCATTTATGAAAAATTCATAGCCAATATTATACTTAATGGTGAAAGATGAAATTACTTTTCTTGGACATGGAGGACAAGGTAAAGATTTCCCCTTTCATCATTTTTATTCAACATTTTACTAAAGTCAAGAAAAAGAAATACAAGGCATAAACATCAGGAAGGAAGAAATAAAACTGTTCCTATTTCATATTTTTAATTAATTACATTAAAAGCTCTCAAGGAATCTAAAGAACCACTACTAGAAATTATACATCTAGTAAGCTTTATTACTAGATTGCAAAATATTAGAAAGTAAAACTTCTTAAAATTCCATTTACATTAATGTCAAAAGTTATAAAATAGGAACAAATCTAAATGAAAGATATTTATGACTCTGCACTGAAAATTACAAAACATTGCTGAGAGAAACTAAAGCCCTAAATAATTGAAAGATAGGCCACGTTCATGGTTGGAACTGACGATTCTCCCCCAAGTTGATCTACAGATTCAATGCAATCCTAAACAAAATTCTAGCAGTTTTTTGGTAAAAATTAGAAGGCTGATTTCTAAAATTTGTAGGAAATTGCTAAGACCTGTAGCAAAGGGATTGGGAAAGCCAAAATAACTAAAACAAAAACAAAAATATGCAGACCTGGAGAATGTACTTACTCTACCTGATGTTAAGACTGGCTATAATAGCTGCAGTTTGAAGTTGGCAAAGATAAAGACATACAGATAAATGAAACAGAACAGAAATTCCAATTGACCATATATATGATCAATTGATTTTTGACAAAAGTATCAATGCAATTGATGGAGAAAGGATAATCTTTTCAACAAATGATACCATATAAACTTAGTAAGAAAAAAAGAGACAACTCATATCTCCTACCATTTACACAAAAATTAACTGAAAATTCATTATAGAACTAGATGTAAATCCTACTAACAAAACTTTTACCAAAAAAATGGACAAACAAAACATAGGAGATCTTGGAGCAGGCAAAGGCTTATTAGATTACCATACCAAAAGCCAAACACAAAAGGAAAAAAATGATAAATTGGATTTCAGCAAAATTAAATACATTTGCTTTTAAAGATGGCTTTATGAAAATGAAAAAGCTAACCACACACTGAGACAAAATATTTGACATACACATATTAGACAAAGCATGTTTATAAAATATATAAAGAATATTTATAAGACATTTAACCTAATAAAAATGGGCAAAATATTTGAGCAGATACTTCACAGAAGAAGATATATTAATATTAATATAAGTACCCAACAAAATACTTAAAAATATACTTAACATCATTGCTCGTCAGGGAAATGCTCAATCACTACATATCCATAAAATTGGCTAAAATTAAAAGGACCATACCAACTGGTTGGTAGGGATGTAGAACAACTGGAAATCTCCTGCACTGCCAGTGTGAATGTAAAATGGTACAACTAGTTTGAACATATACATGTAAAGTTCTTAGGTAAACAAGTACCACTTACCACATGACCTAGCCATTAGACTCCTAAGTACTCCCAAGAGAAATGAAAACGTGTCCAAACAAAAATGTGTACATGAATGCTCATAGTAGCTTTATTTGTAAAATTGCTGAAACCAGAAACAGTGCAAATGTCTATCAACAGATGAATAGATAAACAAATCATGATATATGTATATAATAGAACCCTAGTCAGCAATAAAAAGGAATGAACTATTGATGGATGGAACAAGGATGAACATCAAGATCACAGGCTTAGTAAAAGAAGCCACACACTCACCCCACAAAAAGAGTACATGTTGTGTGATTACATTCATGTAAAATTTTAGAACATACAAATTAATCCACAGTGACAGAAAGCTGGTTCAGTGTCTGCCTGAGGGCAGAGGAAGGAAAGTCTTGGAGGCCATGGGATGTTCATTGTCATGATTGTTGAGATGGCTGTGTGGGTGTACACAGAGGTCAATATTTATCAAACTGCACATTTTAAATTAGTGTAAATGAAATTATAAAAATCATGATGTGAACATATGAATAAGTCTAGAGTCTTACATTGGAATGATAGGTATAAATGTTGATATTTTGCTTTAATTCTTCAAAAGTTTTACATACATAAAATTTTCTATGAAGTTGAAATCTCCTTTGAGCTCATCCCCAACGGTAGCTTTCCAATCTAGTTTTTTGTATTTTACTGCACATGTATATATAAAAAAAACATGTGCAGTATATGTGTTTAACATTTACATGAAACTTCATTTACCCTCATTACACTGGTAGAAGTTACAAAGCTGCTACATGTTGGCAAGGATGTGGAGATATACGAATACCTGTGCACTGCTTCTGAGAGGGTAGAGGACTAAGTCAGGTTAGGTACACACATGCACCCTAAGACCAATTGGCTTTACTCCTGGGTCCATACCCCTAAGTAATCTTCAAATTCATAAGGGAACATATACAAGAAGGTGCACTGAAGCATTATTTGTGGCAACAAGACATTGGAGGCAATCTGGAAGTTGATCACAAGTAAAGAGGATAGGCAAAAAATGATGGAAATATCCTAAGGAGTACCCTATAGTAGTCATTAGCAACAGATGAAATATACTTTTAATAACTTGGATAGACTTTGTAGCTGGACATATCCAGTTCCCCCTTTCACATCCTCTCTGTGCTCTGCTATGAGAAGCTGACTTGTACGGTCAACATCAATAGACTCCAATGTCCATTCTGGCTTTCAGTTTTGTTTGACTAGCGGGGACTTCACCAGAAGGAAGGAAGGAGAAAGGAAAGAGTGAAATGAGGGTATTTGTTCCCCTGGCTCCCTCTCTGCCAAGTCTTCTCAATTGTAGGTTACTCTTCTTCTCAAGGAAACTTTTTCTACAAGATCTCCAGAGTCAAAGAATCTCTCCCTCCCACCAACCTTTTGGGCCTAGGAGCGCCAAAAGCTCAGCTGCCACTAGCCCTAGGTCACTCCATTATTACTTGGTTTGCCCTCTCCCTGCACCTTTGAAAATCTTTGCAAATAAAACCTCACTGAATCCTGAGTTTGAGTAGAGAGAATTTTTTCAATATCTGGTAAAGCTAAAGATAGGCATTTTCTACGACACAGACACTCCACTTCTGGTTATATACCTAGAGAATTGTCAAAAATATGCATCAGGGGAGATCTACAAAGTTGTTTACTGCATCTATATATACATATATAATATACATATATATATATATGTATATTCTTTAAATATCCTACATGCAGTAGCTATTTCAGCCAATTTATTTTTCAAAGACATTGGAAAATATACTACCAATTAAATAACTTCAATTAAGTGGCTTCAGACCATTGGCTAAGAACATTTCATTTATTTTTGGTAATAAGAAGTAGCTTCTAAAGTTTGAGTAAGAATTATTTTTGGAAGAGAACAAAATCTCACACAAATGTACTTTCAATATACTTGAGATAAAATTGTATATCCACCTGAGTGGTACAATTCTTCTGTCTATAAACAATAGAGCACAGTTTCTTGTGCTTGATCACATTATAACGCAGCTGTGCTTCATGTAAAGCAGAAATAAATGAATGTAAAATGAATCTGTTTGCTTAAAATACCTTAGTTCTTGATTTTAATTGTCTAAGTTAATGAAAATGAGTTGATATCAATGCACATATATTAATATATCATGACACGGAACATATATCAAATACCCTATTCAAAAAAATGTCTAGTATTTTCCTAATGCTTATTAATAGTATGACATAGTTCAATTGTGCTTTAATATGAAGTCTACCTTTATAACTTTGGGATGGTAAAATGAGCTATATATAATTTTCAGAATCACTGTAGTGAGTTAGTGTCTGAATTGCCTCTGTGGAGGGCCAAAAGGTAAGAAAGTTCTTTAACTTTTGGTTTGATCCCTTTTTTCTTGTTTCTAGGTGGGCTCTCAGAATTCATCTGCAGAGAAATTATGGGCATTAAGCTGGTACTGGTTCCATGTTTCCCTTCTGCTGTTTTGGACACCCAACTATCTCTAGGTAATCTGACACATGGGAATGGAAAAGAGAAATCCAGTATAATTACATCCTGAACAAATACATCCTGAATAAACCTCTGTCATTTTCAGCCACATATACTTTTCAATATATCTTGTTCTCTTTTTGGTAACAAATTGCTAATATCTACACAAATAAAAAGGTTCCATATAATGGTTTTTGCCTTTTTTTCAATTCAAATGTAAATAATGGCATTTATTCATCAACTATCATTCATATCTATTTATTCATCAACTATCTATCATCCAATTACCCAAAGAGATAAACAATATGGCTTAACAGTAGTGAGCACAACTATAGCAGTATCTAAAAGCTATCTAGTTCATGTTACATTCTCATGCAGAAAATAGGCATAACTACAAAAATTAGCTAAGGAAAGAAAAATACTTCCCCATACCATTCCTCTAGTCAATAAGAACAAATTGTGAGATCACAGTGCAGTTGCAACTGTGAGGGCTTTAGAATCAGGCAATCTTTAATTACAATATTAGCTCCCCATTTTAGAAACTTTGTGGCCTTGAGCAAGTTATTTAACCATCTGGATCTCAGTTCACTTACCTCTAAAATAAGAATAATTATATTTATTGCAGGTTGGCAAAGATTAAAGAAGAAAACACTTGGTAAAATGGAAACTATTCTTATTCTGTTTTTCATATGAGAAAACGGAGGCACAGAAGGTCAGGTACTTAGCCCACAGTTACAGAACTAGTAAGTGAAGAAGCAGGGATTTCAGCCCAGGCCCTCTAGCTCTGGAGTTTGCACTCATAACACTATACATACTGACTCTCAGGTGCTTCTTCATAAAGCTGTTTGCAGAGAGAAATCAGGGAATTGCTTTAGAGTAAAACTGATCTGAACCCATTCATTCATTCATGCATTTCTTCACTCACTGATCAACCATTCACTGAATGCTTATTATGTGCCCAGCATTGTGCAAGGTACTGGGGGATAATTCAGACAATTCATGGCCCTTCCTCTTAAGAAGTTAATGGTTTAAAGGGGAATAGGCCCATAAATAAAATATTGTGATTATAATCTAGTATGATAAATTCTAATGATACTTGTATGCATAGAGCACTATGGACATGCAGAAGAGAAGGATCTAAATCTGTCTGGGTAGAGAGTGGGGTCAAAAGAAATTTGAAGAAGGCAATGTTGAAAAAAGACAATGGTATGGAAGGGCTTCTAGCAGAAGGAATAACTTGGGAAAGGTCTTCGTTATGAGCAAGAGTTAGGCTTATGAGGTGGAAAGTAGTACCTGAAAGAAAATGATCATTTGGAAGAATTTACAGAGTTGTATGTGGCTGGAGTGAAGGGTGAGACTAAAGCAGGAAAAGGAAGAAATTAGGTGAAGAGGAGTCTTGTGCACTGTGGAGTGTGTGTGTTACATGTTGGCACTCTTGAAAGAAGAGTGCCATTTTGAAATTTCGTTCTAGAAAGGTCACTCTGGCAGTCATGGGCACAACTACTCTCCTGTGGAAACAGCAGAGACAGTCCAAACATTTGTCATGTACATCTTCTGTTTTTGTCCACCCAGCTTCCATCTCCCATCTTGTACTAACGGTGACACCCTTCCTGTGAAGAATCCATCCCATAAGGTTAAATCCAGCTGATCCCATGCCCAATGCCACAGCCAAGGAAGGGGCACATGATTCAAGTTAAGCAAAGTACCCCAGTCATAGTGACTAGATCCTGGAGGTTCACGCAATCCAAGACTGGCTAATTAAAACCTATTCCAGCTCATTTCTGCCACAGTTATTGGGAAAAATGGTCTATCTCTGCTGCAATTGCCTAACTTACAGAATGTGAGTTTTCAGCTGCCAGGTCATAACATTTGCCATTTGGTGGAGAGCCCACTGAGAGCTGGCACTATGATAAAATGGATGAGAGCCTCTCAATCTGGCCACATCTGAAGGCCACTGGGCTTCTGTATGTGTGCCAATGGATTTCCTGTTTTGTATATAGGCTAAGCTGGGTTTCCTTAACATGCAACCTAAAGGGTCCTAAACACTATAGAGGCATTCCTGCTTGGAACTGTAGAAAAGCATGCCTTTGTAATGACAGATGTCCACCATTTAGTAGCTATGTATGAGAATTGAGACAACTTGTCTAAACTTTGAGTTTCAGAAAAATGTAGTACTTTTATTGCTGCTATATAAAGAGTTGTAATGTATTCGATAGGAAAAGTCTGCAAAATTGGCATATGATTTTATATAGGTATATGCCTATGACTTAAATCCAGCAGTTAAAATCGTAAGACAGTGGCATCCGGTAGTCACATGTCCAAATTGTAGTTTCAATTTATCTCAGAGGGACACATAAACCCCAGAATTTGCAGGAAATACACTGGAGTTTTTCTGTTGCGATATCATATGAACTCTTAAGTTTTTAAGGCAAATTGGATTTCAGTCACTAAAATCATAGGGCAAATACCTTCATAATAAGTCCAGTCCTTACCCTTAGCTACATAAATTCTGAAAGATAGAGGGGATTCTCCACTCACTAGTCTACCAGGAGGACAGACACATACTGTAGACATCATATAAAGAATTCATGGACAAAACACTTTTCAATAATCACATTGTTTTACTTGGGGAGGCTTTTTATTTAAGTCTTCTGCTTAAGAAGCATTTCACAGAATATTAACTTTCAATACCTAACACCCTTAGCTCCTCACTCTGGGATGCCCACATTTAGCATGACTTGCATTTCCTTGCATTTATATTATGCTTTCCCTGAAAACTCATTGGTTTTCATATGCACTCGATTCCAGAACTTATTGTGCATTTCCCATGACATGAACATTTCCCTAATATATGAGGTAAATGATCATTATTTTCAGTGAAATTTGCTTTGAGGTACAGAGATTCAAATGAAAACTAATAATGGATACTGAGTCTGTTCTTTAGCAATACACTGACTCCCTCTAGAAACCCCACAAGGAGAGAAATAAAAGCATTCGATACTTGTAACTCCTTTTGAGATGCTTCTAGTATTGATGTGCAGGTAAACACCATGGAAGAAAGAGCTGTCATCACCTGCGCATGAGAAGATCATGGGGAAATTCCACAATGGGCACATTCGTCATGCTTGATATGTGCCCCATTATTATCACCAGTATTAAATTTTCTGTTAACATTGTTGATAACTGTACTTCCTAAATGAACTTAACTCTAATTAGATGATTCTTTCAAATATCATCTGGAATTTAAAATTGTTTTAGGAACACTATTCTCTAATGATTATTTAACTTTTACTATCAAAAGAAAATGTCCTCCCTGTGTCAAAGTTATTTCCAAAACTCTAAAAATGCTCATCGAGAGCAGAGACAAAGCTATTACCTTTACAGAAGGTTTTACTGCAGAGGAAGACGGATCCACTTAAAGAAGGAAGAGCTTTGGATTAGACTGACATTTACATGTTCCCTATTTTGAAATATTGCTCTTGGATCAAGTTAGACTTACAAAAAGTAACTATTTTAATGACTTTTTTGGAACAAAAAACATTATTAACATTCAAGACCAATATTTAATATATCTCCATGAAGAATATAATAGTAAAAAAATTCAAAAACATTGCTGTAGCTGGGATCATTTTTTCCTTAGCTTTTTCTTCTTTTCCTTCCCTATCAAAATCAAAACAAATTCTAGCTTTGATGGGAAAACCATAGAAACCAGGAATTGCACAAATGGTTTCTGTGTCACATTTCCTTCCTCTAGCCCTCATGGTTAGGAAGACCACAGGTTCCAGTTTGCTGGGGATAGTCCTGATTTGTGCCTGCCGTCTCTGCATAATTAATAATCAATCTCCATTTCACTCTCTTTTAGAGTGGTTTGGACATTAGATACATGTCCTACTCCTAGTAGACATTGCAAACCAATGTGGCTTCAGATAGAGTGCTTCGGGCAGCTCCCACCAATCAATCACAGCTCAACGCTAATTGGAAGCTAAATTAGGTGAATGGACAGTCAAATAAAATTGAAGGTGAAATGAAAAAAATGGAAATATTTGTCACATTGAAATGCTCTCTCCCCTCTCTCCCTTTCCACAAAACTGCAGTAGAAAGAGCCAAGGACTAGACATCAGGAGGTTTTGGTTTTGGTCCTCCTGATCATGTCTTGGCTTCAATTACTTTATTTTTAAAATTAAAGTGTCTAATTAAATGAGCTGTGGAATTCTTTCCAACTCCCACTCTGTGACTGTATAAATGATATCAGCCTGGTCAGCAAACTGATAGGTTTTCTCCCTTCTATAATTGGTAAACATATTAACTTATTTTAGTGGCAAAAACTAAAGTACTATCTCATTATCATCATCATCATCATCTCCAGAAAGAATTCTTTCCATCTTTTGGTCCCTTCCCACCCTGTTCACTTAGATGAAATCTCTCCTGAGCGCCAAACGTTTATGTAGCTTATTAGACGTCTCCTCCCAGACTTAACATATCCCCAACTGAAGGATTATCTTGCCTTCTGCAAACATTTCCTCCTCCCGGCACTCCTGTCTCAGCTAATGGCGCTACCATCTGCCTTGCTGCTGGAACATGGCCACGGCTGACAAGGGAGCCAAGAGGCCTTGGCTGATGCTGGGTTCTAGGAAGCCTCTCAGTCTCCTGTCGTCTCCGTCTCTGTCGTAGTCATTCTGCTCTTTCAGTTCCATGTGTAATCCTTGCTCTTTCATTCCAGTACTTTCACTCATATTCTCGGACTGGATCCCTCTTCCCCTCCCAGCGAGAGTCTCACCACATTAGCATTTCCTCAAAGAAGCCTAATTCTTAATCCAAAGACACGTAGCCACTCCTGCATTATTCTCCCGCCATATCAGCTGCTTACCCTCTTGTAAGCTCTTTCCCTTGTCATTCACCACTCAGTGTTGCCTATTCTACTGAACAGGTCGGACGCTGGGTTTCTCTTGCTCACTGCTTTAACCCCAAGGCCCAGCATTTCTAGAAAGGCAAAACACAGGCACTAAAACACTTGTGGAAAAATGACTAAATAGATTTCTGAACATCATTTAACACTTAAGCTGCGCCACAACCTTTAGTATTAATAGGTTTTTAAAAAGTCCTCTTCATTCATCAGCAGTCTTAGTTGCTCCCACAAGAGAAGGAACCCTGGGCTGAGTGGGGCTGCAGCACAGCTAAACAAACCCAGGCTCTCCAACACTGTCGCCAGTGCGGCCTCACTTGCTCCCTCTCGCCAACTTTCTTCCCAGGTCTGCTGCCTTTTCAAGCAGGTCCTTTCAACCAGCTGGGGCCTGTTCTCCCCACGCCCCACCCCAGTCAAAATTCAGGAGCAGAGTAGTGTTTATAGCTATGATTTAAGACAGGCAACAACCCCCTGGTTTTCCTGAGTGCATCAGTCTCACAGTAGGGCTGCAATTGGCCCTGTGGAGCTCACTGGCTCTGAAGGTTAATTTTATTTGTTAATGTGGCTGGGCCATCTCCAGATGAGATGGTCAAACACCCATCTAGATGTTTCTGTGAAGGTATTTTGTAGATGTGATTAACATTGACAGTCAGTTGACTTTAAGTAAAGGAAATTTCCCTCTGTATGTGGCCTTATCTGACCAGTCAAAGTCCTTAAGAGGGAAAACTGAAGTTTCTGAAGTGGGGGAAGGAATCCTACTTCACTACAGGAACATGGAAACCTTGCCCAAGTTTCCAGCCTGCTAGGCTGTCCTACAGATTTCAGGTTCAAAACTAGGGCAACTCCGATTGGAATTTCCAGCCTGTTGGCCTGCCCCGTGGATTTGGGATGTGCGATCCCCTCCAATCATGTGAGCCAATTCCTTAAAATAAATCTCTATTTATGTGTATCCTATTGGCCCTGTTTCTCTGGAGAGATCGAATTGATACAGCACCCCCCCCCCCCCCCACTGAGGCAGGCTGAATGCAGGCTTCAGCTGACAAACCCACCATGGTCACATGAAGAGGGGCTTGGGGGCAGTTTCCCAAATTAAGAGAAGTAGACAGACAAAAAAGTAAGAGACATTCATATATTCCTCAATATCAAAAACTTCAGTATTTAAATTAAGTTATTAATCTATTGTTCTTTTTTTCCTAGAGGAAAATATATTCTCTAATATTCCCCATCCTTCTTTCTTGAAACTTCTTGAAGACAAAGTGATAGTTCTCACTTATCGATACTCCTCTGGGTCGCGGGGGGTGCTGATTCTGATATTTACTACCTAGTATATGACAACAAACCAGAGTGTGGGAGGAAAATTTACATTAATCTGATACCAATTTTATCAAGATCTATCTAACTTTTAGCTTTCCTTTAATGGAAAGGTAGAAATAATGAAAGATTTCAGCTTTGGATGTTTAAAAACCAGACATGGTTCCATCTAAGAGCTTTACTCCGATAGCTGGAAAAGATTAACACTAAGGTATATTATTATAGCAGAAATATAGGCATTGTGAAAATGATCAAATGATAAATATATTATCTTCTCGTCTTGGATTACTGTTGTTAAACTGCCTTTGGAATTGAAGAACAAAACCCAATAAAGGACTTCTTTTTTAACAGGGTCAAACTGATAAAAGGAATACTTTATTTCCCTTTTGGGAGATTTGGAAGAAAATAATTTGGCCAAATATGAAACTATAGGATTAGTCTTGTCTAAAACATTGATCTGAAAACTCAAGCAAAACCAAACTGTGCTTTACCTTTATTGTTATGAATTATACCATCTCTACCTAAAAAACTTATATTGAAGACAAAATTGACTTAAGTATTCTTTATATATCACCTGGTTTTGTTTTTCTTCTGATATATTGCCAGAATAGCAGGCCCTGAGTGTTTTAATACAATAAGATAATAAGTCTATCAGTTCATTGAGCACAACTAAAAAATGATAACTTAGAACTAGGCATGAAAAGCATTTTATTTTTTAAAAATAAAAATATATAATGTGGAATGTTACACACTGTGTGTATCCTTAGAATTTCTGCAATCATTTATAGAAAATAAACTATGTTATTTTAAGGCTATTTAAAGGTACACAATCAGCCATATATTCTACACAAAACATTAGAAGGTTTACAAACCATTCAAATTACTCTTTGGAACATCCAAATTCATTGTTTCATATGTACAGATATGTTCTTTGTGAATGCAAAGCTATAATCACATGGAGAGCATTAGTATGTATTGATCATGCATATGTAGAGGAAACACAGATTTCTAAAATGCTACCAAAAAAATCTTCAAAATATCAGAATCAATGTTTATTACATTTGTAAAGGCCTAAATATCTAGGTGTGCAACGTGTAAAACTATACAGCAAGAATCTTCTTGCCAAACAAACAAAAAAACCTATACAGAAAAAGAGTTTTGGTATTTTTTATTTTATTTTATTTTTTTAATTTCAGGATATTATGGGGGTACAGATGTTTAGGTTACGTATGTTGCCCTTGGCCCCCCTCCCCCCCAAGTCTGAGTTTCAAGTGTGTCCATCCCTTGGATGGTGCGCATCGCACTATTTGTGTATGCAAATACCTGTCCCCTCCCCCCTTCCCCTTGCCCGACATCCAACAGATGTTATTCTTATATGTGCACTTATGTGTTGATCAGTTAATACCAATTTGATGGTGAATACATGTGGTGCTTGTTTTTCTATTCTTGGGATACTTCACTTAGCAGAATGAGTTCCAGCTGAGTTTTGGTATTTTGATATATACATGCTCATGGACAGACACAGATCCCATAACCATGAGGCAAGACACCTGTGTATTTTTCTTAACACGTTCAACACAACCACTATATCCAATAGGTGTTAGTTACCAAGTAATCACTTTGGAAGAAATTGCAAGTATTTTAATGATTTTGCCATCCCGTGCAAAGTATTTTTTTTTTGGTGTGCTCTTTTAGAATTATTTTCAGAGCCTCACCCCATTCTTTCAAACATCTCCAGTGGAGGCACATCTTTATCCATCAGGAATGGATTTGAGGCAAAAGTTATTTGAATTCAGATCTAATGAATAAAGTGTGTGACAAATTTGGGTAATCCAATCTGTTATAAAAACTGTAATGAAACTACAAAGAAATGGAACCTTCCTTTACATGACTCTACACAGAATTCTGGCACAGGTACTTTATAGACTTACTGAGCAAAGGCAGCTTCACAGGATGTGAATATGTTATTATTGATGTTGTTTGATTTCTGCTCATCTTATTTTAAAATGTAAAAAAAAGTAAGTACTCATCTTACTCTTTGATAAAGAGTATTAGAATGCAACTTAAAAATCGACTCCATTTTCCTATGAACCTAACCTTTATCTATTCATCATCCCAGAAGAGCAGACTCCTTAAGAAAACCACTGCACTCAACTTCTTAAAGACAATTAGCACTGAAAGAAATGTTAAAAGCCATTTATTATAAGAAGCTATAAATCTCCTTAACAGTATCTCTGCCCCAGAGCCAGCTGTCTGTTTATGCACAGTTGTAGTAACAGGGAACCATCACCTATCAAAGCAGGCCATTACATCTTTGGACAAATCTTACTGGTATAAAGTTTCTCCTTAAATTGTACCAATATATAATATATCCCTTTCAGCTTCTGGCTCTTATTTTGTTCTATCTTCTGGAGGTGATATAGGATAAAGTGAATCCCTCTTCTTCATGACAGTCCTTTAAATATTAGAAAACAGATGTCATATCTGTCCTGGTCTCTTCTATTCCATGTCAAATTGTTTGTATTACATATCTGTGTATTATAAATCCATTAATATATTCATTCATTTGATTAAAAATTAATAAGTCTGTAATACACACCAAGCCCATGTTTTAATCATGAGAGGCACCGAAACAAATACAATCAGTGGAGTACATATCTGAAGCATTCCAGTGAGTGAATAAAACAAGCAAGGCGGCAGGGAGTAACTGAGGGAAATAAAGTGTTTAGAACGGGCTCTCAGAAGAAGTAACATTTGAGCCAAGCCCTACAGATGAGAAGGAGCCAGCCATAAAAAAGACATTGTGGGTAGAAAGAAAAGCAAACAGGGAGTCCCCAAGGCTGCAAAGAGCTTGAGAATTTGGAGGGACAGCACAGAGGCCAGTGCATTTGGAGCCTGGAGAATAGGAAAGACGGCAAGAGAACATGAGTTCGGAGTGGTAGCTTGGGGGCCTGCCGAGCCAGCCAAAGAGAAGGGTAGGAGGAAATGCAGGCGAGAGAGATGTCACGGAAGTTAAGAGTCTTGAGGAAGAGAGAATGACCAATGGTTTCAGATGCTCTGAATATATGTGGTAATATACTGAATATAAGACTATTTAAAATTTCTATAAACCCATATATCCTCCTTTTGAATTTAGGTTCATCAAAGACAGGAGTTGAGTCTTTCATGTTATCACCTCTCCTAGGCCCGTAATTATCCAGGAGTAATGGGTGGAGGCGAGGTGGGGGAGGGATACAGGAAGTTTCAGGCAAGAAGAGATGGTATAAACTAGGTGTCTCAGGGAGAGGGAGCCACAGCATCTGCGACCAGAGGTGTACCCTGCAAGGTTGCGCTGATGGCACACATGTGTGGCAATGTGGGAATGTTGCGAGTGTGTATGTTGTGTGATTCCTTTTCTCAAACTTCTTGGACAACAGAATGTCAATTCTCAGGGGTGTGTTCCCACGTTCTGGTCGGAATGTACTGAACTGATTCTCTCTCCCTGCTCTCCCACCAAACTGTCCTTTCTGTGCCCCCAAACCCCCAGCTGCCTGACTCCCTGGCTCTCATCTCCTGTGTCCACAGCAGTTAAGGATTCAGGCTGCAAAGGCAAAAATCCTGGCCTTACCTCTTCCTAGCTCTCAGACCTATTTAACTTCTCCTAGCCTCAGTTTCCTTATCTGCAAAATGAGAATGATGAAAGTAAACACTCCAATAAATGCAAGCTGCTGCTTTTATCATCCTCCTCATCTACCTCTTAAGGAACAAGGTTTCACAATTTTAATATCCTAATATTCCTCATATCCAGTGATTTCTTTCCATGGCTAGTGTGATTAATGGAGCTCAGGCCCTTATTACATTTCATCTGCACCTTATCTGTTCAGTGTTCTGGGCCTCCAAAGCTCTTAGCCTTGCCCTGGCTGGCAGGAAGGTCTTCCTTACAGAGTGGACAGCGTGAGCCAGGGCTAAGGCCAAGATGCGATGGAAGGATGGCTTCCTGCCCAGTGCTTTCCAGGTGTCCAGGTGCACACACATCAAGGGGAGGTGACTAAAGTGCAGACTCCAGCTCAGAGGGTCTGGGGTGGGGTCTGAGATTTTGCATTTTCACCCAGCTCCTCAGTGAACCAGTGCTGTGGCAGGCACAGATGCTAGGAAGTTTGGGAGTCCTACAGGCTAGTTACTCACGAGCTGCTTCTCCCTGTCGGTTTCTGGTTGTTACCAAAGCCTCATTTGTGCCAGTTCCCCTCTCTTCACCTAGTGACAGATCAACTCATCTCCCAATAACCTCCTCTTCCTGGGCTGGCACAATCACCTGGCCGTCAGCAGCAAACTGCCACTAATTTTCAACAATTGACACTGGGCTATGTTAACTGGACAATTTTGAAACACTCAACACACAAAAA
Organism: Propithecus coquereli; assembly: GCF_000956105.1. Lineage (NCBI taxonomy): Eukaryota > Metazoa > Chordata > Mammalia > Primates > Indriidae > Propithecus > Propithecus coquereli. The sequence continues at coordinate 10,338,916 of NW_012148063.1, read as the reverse complement.
GAAATATCCTTAGGGTCTTACCATCTTCCAGGGTTGGTGTGCTACACATAAAACTTTGGTCCTTATTTTCCCTAGGGTATAACCACTCTTGGAATTAAACAGTTATTTATATTTGACATCTGGTGAAATTTCAACTCACTTTCTTTGGTTTTGGAATTAGAAGTGTACATATTAGACATCAGTTAAATCATGTATTTAGATATTAAATAATGAAATAGGAATATTACTGCAACTTTTATTTTGTGTTAATATTTTATCAAGATTTGGTGGATTTTGGCAATAATTTCAAATCTCTGAAACAAAACAAGATTTTGTATCTTTTAGTTCAAAATTACTTCAGGCACCAATAATAATAATACTAATGATAACAACAATAGCAATTATAGCTAATAGTTATTGTCTGCTTCCTAAATGCCAGACATTCTAATGCAAAACATCCCTGTGAGGTAGGTTTTAATTTCGATCACCATTTGCAGACGAAGAAATAGAGACAGAGAGATTTAGCAACGCGCCCAAGGTCACGCAGCTGATAAGCGACAGAGCCAGGGTTGAACTCAGGCGATCTAGCTCCAGAGCCTGTGCTCATAATCACGGTAGCACTTCCATTTTGTTGAAATTTCTGAAAAGTTATGGTATTTAGGCATAATTTTTCCTTCACTAAAATATTTCACCATAATGGAGCATTCCAGCAGACAGAGTGGGTTCTTACACACAATCTCAGTTCAGGGAAGAGACAGAGGCTGCTGCCAGAGGCACAGACTGCTCTGGTACTTCCTACGAACACACTCCAGGGCTTTCGGTCTGTACTTGGGACTCTTTGCAATGATTCTCCCCGCTACCCCAGGCTACTCAACAGAAAGATCTCCGTTAACATTCTCTGTCTTTCTCATCTGTGAGGAGCCCCCCACTGTGCTAAATGCTGGGGTCAAACTGGTGCAGAGCAGGCAGGCCCTGACCTCAGCAGCCTAGTGGTCTTAATTTCACCAGAAACCTGGTGGTGCGAGAGCAAAAATTCACCACGTCCCATGTATCATTTGGCTATTTGGCCCCTCCAAATCTCATGTCGAAATCTGATCCCCAGTGTCGGAGGTGGGCCCTGGTGGGAGGTGTCTGGGTCATGGGGGAGGATCCCTCATGAACGCTCCTGCCCTCCCTGTGGTAATGAGTGAGTCCTCCTCTGTTAGCTCGCGACAGCTGGTTGTTTAGAAAAGCCTGGTACCTCCTCTCTCTCTCTCTGTTTTCTCTCTTGCCACGTGATACTCCTGCTTCCCCTTCACCTTTCATCATGAGTGGAGGCTTCCTGAGGCCCTCACCAGAAGCAGATGCCAGCACCATGCTTCTTGTACAGCCTGCAGAACTGTGAGCCAAATAAGCCTCTTTTCTTTATAAATTACCCAGACTTAAGTTATTTCTTCATAGTAACACAAAATGGACTAACACGCCCTCTTTCCAGAATGTTCTGTACTGCCTCTCATGGAGAGTTGGGGAAGTGCCTGTGAATGTAGACGTGGGTAGGGGAGGATGGAATTAGCTTCAGGACTCTTCCTTCCCTTGGAGGTTCCTTCACGTCAGGGTGACCAGTTCGTTTTGGCTCTCCCGGGACTCCGCCCTTGTAGCGTGGAAGTCCTGAGTGCCCGTCCCACACGGAAGCACCAGCATTGCCAGCGCATCCCCAAACAGTCCAGTGCCCCGTCCCCTCTGTGATCTGAAGCTTCATGCATATGACCAAACTATGGCCCCACTGTAGTGTACTGATGCTCAGTATGAAATGAAGAATTTCACTGGTAACAGATACATGGAATAAGTAAATGTCAGAGCCTAGATGACTACAGACTTCTCCAGCACCTCAGTGCAATACCACTGTGATGGCAACCAGAATCTATTGTAAAATGAAACCACATCATTTGTATTTAATAGAACATAGGTTTATAAATCTTGGTATAAATAGCTTATCTTATGTCCACACACTTATTGCTTGATAAGTTGACTGTCTACCCCCTGGAGGAGTAAATCTCTGTGCCAAGTAGTATTGCACTACGTCATCTACTGATGAGACCTGAGACCTCAAGTTCTGGAAAGGACGCGCAATGCACAGGCACATGGAGAATCCAAGTTTTGTGCAGTCTGAGGCTCATATAATTTAAGGGTGCTCTTTGAGAAAAAGAATACAAAATTATGAGTATCACATTATAAAGAGAAAGAAAGATAATTCATCTTTCCTTTAGCATAATTGCTATAAATTTCTATTTTATTATTGATAGTTTGAAAAAATTACTTTCATCTTTGCAACTTGATATTGGTTATATCATGCACGTTTTTAGACTTGTCAATTTGGGGAATCCCAAATTTCTTTTACATACAAGCTGTATGATTTATGGGTATTTCAAGTTTTCTTGCCCAGGAAACTTCCACGCTGTTTGAATTGATGACACTCATAAACCAGTGTGTCATCAGTTCTCTGTTGTGGTGGCTCCTTGGCATATACCTACGGCATATTAGACTATATTCGTTGATTTCAAAACTTTACGTCAAAGTGGCAAGACATTCAAATCTTTTCCCAATGGGTTCATATGCACCACTTTTCTTCTTCTTTTATTTGTAATAAAATATTATGAAGAATAATTATTTGACTTGGGCATAGGTAGCTCAATTCACTGCAGAGGTGACCAAAACACATACCTGCAGCATAATATGTTTAGATCTTGTTATATCCTATAAGTATATTATTACTTATATCCTATACTAATAATATAAGTAATAATATACTTATATCCTATAAGTAATAATCAGATAAATCCAATTAAGACTGTTGGATGCATCATATGCAGGTTTTCTAAGGTTTCAAAAAGAGGTAAGATTGTTATTCATACATGAAAAATATGGCAGGTTTTATCTTCAGATTGTGCAGATTTTTTTTTTGCTTAGTTTTTGGTCTTTTTGTGCTTCATTTAATTTTATTTTTTAATTGACAAATAATAATTGTACATATTAATGGGATATCTAATGATGTTTTGATACATATAATGTATAGTGACCAAATCAGGATAATTAGCATATTCATCAGCAGATTTTGTACAGGTCTTAAACCATTATATTTGGGAAGATTAAACAACCGAATCCAAACACTGACTTGTTTAGTGTTAGGCATTATTGTAAAGATTAGGCTAGGCGAAGAGCGTGTTTTCATAAGAAAGCTTTAAAATATATAAAGAATATAAGTAATAACCTCATTTGATACAAAGCAAAAATTAGGAGATATAAGACCATTAGTTAATACTCCTTATATATTGGCTAACTTGACATTCACAGAATGTTACAAAATGCAATGAACTTTGGGTGAAAGATTATAGATAGAGAGTTATGCTGGATAGTTGTAATATTTTGTTTTTATTATCAGGAATTATCACTTGAAATGGAATATACATTTATTTGAAATTGTATTTTATAATTACCTAAATGGTACAATTTATTTTGTTTGATGGTATGTATTTTTTAATTTTAATCTTCAATGTAGTGGAGTGAAATTTTTTGATGCCTTTTTTTGTCAATATTATCATCTTTGGTGTACTTAATGAATACTTTCATTATGTTTAATAAATGCCTTTAATAACAATAATATGTGCCAACAGAAATCATGACAATTTCTACCCAAATTGTTGTTAAATTTCTGATTCTGTTTCAATGAAAATGTTCCCTCTAAAAATACACACTCTGCGAAGCTGGCATAATTTCTGCCACAAGCCTGTTTCACATAGCAATGAATAGAAAGATCTCCAAATTAACAAAAGGAAACTTAATTAGAAAACATTTATCCAGAGGCTCTACCATTAAGAAAAATCAGGCAATGCAATCCATGTCATCTGAGAATGCCTAAGAGCCTTGCAGATTGATGTCCATAGGTGGACAGACAGCCAGACAGCCCAGTATGCACCAAAAATGCAATTCATCCCTCAAACTTTACTGACCCTTCCATTCCTCAGAGATTACAATCCCTTTCCTAGTTTTTGTATTACTTATTTTTGGCCCCATATAATTTTGTAAGTAAATAATGAGTTTTATTACATTATTATATTAACTATCTTAGTCAACTTAGTCTTACCTTTCCAGCCATACTATAACTTTTTAGTGAGCAAGATATACGTTTTATATTCATCTGCATTTTCTATCTGTCTAGCTTAGAATAGAGTTTAATAATCAAGAAATACTTGTTGGGTTAAAGCCTATAACTTGGCACTGTATGTAAAAGCTGTTCCAGATCATGTTCTGGGCTTGAGGAAGGATATTGTAGAAATACTCTCATATTTATCAACAATTTTTATCACAGGAACGAGGTTCATCCCACTCCAGGTCCCATATTACTCCAAGTCAACATTTGTATAAGGCTGAGCAATAAGACTTTAGCAAACTCAGAATGAAAATGTATAATCATGTACCCAATGTGGATCCACTTGCCATATTATCCATTTGTTACTGCCATTAACTGTAATTTCTGCTTGTCCCAAGGTGTTGATGGTTACATTAGTGACAGATGGTGCCCACTAGGAAGAAGTCCTGGCTGATTCTACCACCCACAACAACCCAGGCTAGTGAGCCGAAGCTGATTTGATTGTCCTAAGAGGCAATGCCATTGATTACTTCAGTTAAAGTCAGGCACAGATTCTATACCATCTTTCTAATTGCATGATTCCATGCTATCACACGGATAACTTCCCACAGGGTGAGGGTAACCAAGGGCAGCCTCAGTTCAGGAGATCTCCACAGTTGTCTGAGTGCTATGTGATCTACTGGTGGAGTTTACTTCAATTCCTATCAGCATCCGTAAGGTGTGGGGGAAAGCAGAGCAACTTGATGCCTGACTCCCACACAGGCAGTACAGATCTAGGGTGTGCGTGCTGCCTCTGGAAGCAGAGTGTTGGTTACAACCGTTGGCACCCACAAGTCTGGGTAACTAAATTGAATTTGGGAGTGTACTTGACAGTGCCTACAATGTGGCCTCCTGCCCAGCTGGTAAAATTTAAGATTTCCAGTTTAGTTTGAATAATTGAGCGAAGTCCTTGGTTTTGGAGGGATTGCTTAAGAGCCGTCAGTCCACCCAGCCCTGTTTGTCTGCACCTCCAGCTGAGCTGGGGCCGTCCCTGCTGTTGCCAGCGGATTTCACAGTAAGTTAAGGGCGGCGACAGTCCAACTGTGGTCAGAGCTGTCTGGTGATGATGCCAGACCCAGCGGTCAGTTAATTTCAGGTCTGCACCAGGTCGTTTTCCTTCCCAAGGAAGACAGAAAACAGGGACGAGTGTAAAGGATAAAGGTGACCGATGGCCCCACCCCTACCTCCTGAGGCTGAGGTGGCTGTTCTCCCTGCAGTGGCACAAAATCGGTGTGCCCTGTTTCTGCAGCTATGGCTTTACTTTTCCCCCAATGCTCCCGCTCACCCAGACCGCTCGCCTGGAAGCTCAGGTGCAAGAGGCACAGAGCATTTTCATAAATTTACAGAGACCCATCGTGGCCATCATTTTAGCCTGCACAGACCACTGTAGGGGGCTAACTGGGCAGAGCTCCTAGCCAGTGGCCATTGTCCTAATCATCTCAGTCCGTGGCAACCCAGTACAAGATAATCCAAATCAGAATTAGATTTGAATCCACTGGACCCCAGAGAGTCAACCAACCAGGCAGGTTAGGTAAAGAAAGAAGTATCATGTCCAGAATGATTAGGGTGGATTATTAAATTAGTTTTTATGGCTCCTCACACCTTCATTCTGATCATTACCCAGGAAACAGCTAAGAGAAGATGAGCTCTCCCTGGAGACAGCCACATTCAGTGACCAAACTGTCTTACTAAAGTGTGTGACCAGAAGAAGATAAAAGTCAGGATTTTTTGGAGTCTATCTTTAAAG
>NW_012148063.1:10216638-10332969 GCF_000956105.1 Propithecus coquereli | reverse complement strand
GGGGGGGCGGGGAGGAGGTCCATCCATCCATTCCTGAGTGGTTTCTGTGACAAAAGGCATACCGTTGTCAGACTGCAAACACAAGCTGAAAGTGTGAACAAATTAGCCCGGTGGTGTGGCAGGAGCCGGCTGTCAGACTGGAAGAGCAACACCACAACCTGAAAAAACGTTGGCGGTGGTGAGGCACCACTGATAGCCTGGAGTGGGGGTCAAAGGTTCAACATGGGCAGATTTCCAGGAGCAGGGACAATGTCCCATGGAACGCAGCCTCCTGTAATACAAATGGGCCACAAGTCCAGCACGCGGTGAGCGGTGGCTGTGTGTCAGAAACGGAGTTCTTCTCTTTGTGCTCACTCTGTGACGGTTGGACATGCAGCCATGTCCAGTATCAAGATGGATTCAGACAGCCATGTGGCCACGTGGGTAGTGCAGTCTGGACCAGCGGCTCCACTGCAGTCACTGTCATCAGGAAACAGGCTCCACGGTGGGCATGTACATGAGTGACCCAGATGTTTCCATCAGCAGTGGGATTTGTTCCCATGGTCTGCAGCCCACAAAGAGGTTTTATCTGCCTCTCTGTCGTTTTTTTCAAGTGGGAAACCCAATACCTAGGCCATGGGCAACAGCCTCAGAGTTGGGAAAAATATAACAAGCATGCAATAAACTTTACTAAGGGAAGTACCAGGTAGAGCTGAGAATGGCCTTAAGGTCTGCCCACAGGATGGAGCGACCACGTCCATCTTTGGCTCTGTCCAGTTGGAGCTGAGATTGAACAGCTGCAGCAGCCCAGTGGACACCCTTGGGTCTCAGCTTAGCTGAATCATCAGTGAACCAGGCCCAGGCAGTTAGGGGAGCCTCTGTGAATTGTGGCCGTTGGGCCACCAGCTTTGCTTCAGGTGGCAAAGTCGGGGATAAATTTCCCCTGGTAGATAGCTGCTGATTTTTCATGTCAACTGCAATGCTACTGGGGTCAAGCTGGGTGTGCTCTTGAATACACCATGTCCATTTGACAGGCAAGGCTTGTTGGTCCGTTCCTATCTTTCAGGCATTAGGCCTAAGCTGATCTGCCCTAATGTGAGGGTCAGGCCACATGTGAGTACGACAAGGCTTCCATGGAGCACTCGGTTTTGGCAAGATCCCAGGAGTGAACTAAGAGCCGAGTCAGGGAGGTAAAAGTTCTCAAGGGGTGCTTCTGGGTGGATGTTGCCTCCTTTTCTCATCTGCCATCATCACAGCCATCAGTCACAGAGACTTGTATCTGAAAGGGGTCATACAGGGCAGAGCGTGCACCATTGCTTGCTGGACAGCTGGCAACACAGTTCAATCCTCAGGTCCTGCCCCGAGGATGCCAAATCACAGGGATGTGATATGAGGACCAAGGTGAATGTCCAAGTGGGCACATGCTGTCCCATTTCACAGAGTCAAATAGGGTGCTGGGCCTCCTTTTGGGGTGTGGGGAGATGCAAAGAGATGACAGTTTTTCCTTATCCGAGTGATCTTGAAAAGGGGAAGTTAAGGTGCTGAGTGTTAGCGAAACTCTAAAGAGGGGCTGGCTCTGAAATGCAGGAGAGAACTAGGACAGTACCTGGAGACAAGGTTAGGGGCAAGGAAACAATTTTTATTGTGGTAAAGGTAAATGCTAGTATATTTAAATGCTGATGGTAAACACCAGGAATTTTTTTTTTTTTTAAGGAGAGTTTGAAGCTCTAGAGAAAAAGCAGAAAATTTATCAACATGGCTCATCAGACTTTCAGGATTAGAACCTAAAAAGGATGATTTCTTTAATTCATATTATTCCTTAGACTCAAAAAATTTACACATCTAATAGGAGTAAACATATTTTAACACTTAATATTTCTTGCTTTATTTTTTTTCTGAGGACCAATAGAAAGGTAGTAAGGATTCATGGTAAGTGTTGATCATTTGAGTTTCAAAACTAGAATGGATTTTATATTCAATAACAAACTGCAATTTATGGCAATAGTCTCTCAATGTAATATATTTTAATCTCCTAATTTCACTGGCCTGAGTTCTTAATGACTAGTCATTTCTTTCTAAAATATCTGCCTATTTTCCAAAGGTACTCAGGTCTTCCTGATCGGTTTGACATACTTTTTTTCAGGTCATAAAATCCCATGTCACTATCACATTGTCTGTTGACTCATTCTGCTTCTTTGCAGCATGTACTAACCTTCACTAGATTATGTTAAAATGTGTAGTAACAGAGCTCTACTGGTGCTTCACGCTGTACCTCAAAATAAGGTGGCTTCCAATATTCTCATTTAATGAGTACAAAGGATGTAAGTGAAGAGTGAAGAGTCTTAGAAGGACCTGACATAGAAAATAATCGGGCTAGAAAACTCAGTTAATATATTTGGTGGATACTCATACAAGTAGAATCTGCATGCACAAATTTTTATAAAATGCTAAAGTCAGCTAAAGACTGTTATTCACATTCAAAATACAAGCATACAAGAGAACACTGTGCCAGGCTGCATAATCACAGGAGACAGAATGTATCAGTTTCCTCTGACTTTAAAAAGTCACTAGAGAGTGTTGCTCTGACAAGGCTGATTTAGACAGTAAACAATGATCTCCTTCCGTCACTGTAGAAAGGATATCCAAGAGATGGAGGTTAACAAGCTATCAAGTACATTTTTATTGTTTAAAGCAGCATCTCAGAATATTCTGAAGTAAAACACTTCTATTTTTAAACTACCATAACATTTAAAGCTGGATTTTCAATTTGTCAACCTATCTGAAAAACTGAATATAATAGGCTGATTAGTCACAAGCAAAATTCAAGGAAAGAGTTTTTTTTAATGCATCAATGGCGTAGAAAATTTGGTATCATCTGAACAGACTTAAAATAGAATCTGTATTATAGAACAATATAGAGTTCTTCATTACTATAACTACCTGGATGAATAACAGGTCAAAATTTACATCTATAGCCTGAGAGTTATAGTGGCTTATTTGGTAAGATGAATACTTTATCCAATCCAGTTTTCTATCTCTCTCAGTGTCAGTATACTACTATAAAGCTTATGTGACAATATTATACTTCTCTATCACAGAGGTATTGAGTGTAATATCACAGATTAGCTTAATAAGAGAGTTTCTAATTTGATCACCAAGGTCATATTAATGATATTGTGGAAGGGTATTATTTTGAAATATATATTTGTTCTCTCTTTCCTTACTAATTCCTATAAATCCTGACCCTCTTCCCTATTTGGGCAGCACCTAGATCTGGCTGCCTCAGGGAAGGGTTGTTATAGCAGAAAATTAGAGAAAACAATTTTTCCTTTCAATTCCTGGTCATTGGGTTTTCCCAGACTGAAGGATGCCAAATGGGGACCCAGGGCCTTGTATGAAAATGATTGCTTAAGGAAATGCTTCCCACCCCTCTGTCCTCTAGGGTAGCGGATATTCTTCACTCCAGCGTAGGGGAGAACCAAGGCGTGTCTTCAGGAAGGGACTCTGCTCTGATGCCCTTTCTCTTCACCTTTCCTGTGGACTGAGATCAGGAAGTGGATACGATATCAGCCTGAGAAATGAAGGAAATGTAAACCCAGGGAGAGCACAAGCCCCGGGTCCCTTGCAGGCCAGCAGGTCTTGGCAGCAGTGGGTGTAGAAATGGCTCTGCCTCATGTCTAGGCAGATAAGCCCAAGGTCTCTGAGAGCTGCCAACCCCCAGAAGCAACCCAATGATTCCATGGATGCAAGAGTTTTCTGAAGCTCCAGCAGGATGCCTCATGCCTGGGGTCAGTACAGTGTGCAAGAAGAGTCACTGGACCCAAATGGACTTTTGTCTGGGTGTGAGGAATGTGGCCCAGGCTCCAGGATGCAGAGTGCACAACTCAGTGATTGCCAGAACAGACGCCCCACAAATGAGGGCTGGACCTCCCACCCCACCTTCCCTGCCATATGTGAGGACACAACATTCATCTCCTCCAGAGGATGCAACAATCCCGGAAGTAGAGAGTAGCCTTCACCAGACACTGAGAGCTGAGCCTTGATCTTGGACTTCCCAGCCTCCAGAGCTGTGAAAAATAAATTCCTATTGTTTATAAATTACCCAGTTTCAGGTATTTTGTTATAGCAGCACACAGGAACTAAGACAGTCACCAAGACTGGACTAGACCCTCCACCACCATCAAGGACTGGGCACTCTGCAAACCAACGCTGACGGCTCAACCTAACCCTAGGGAATGGAGGACGGTGGTGCGAGGCCAGAATTTTCTGGGATTATCTAAAGATTCAACTTCAACTTAGATAACAAAAAAAACCAGTCACATTCTTAACCCTTTATATTATGTTCTGGGGTAACCTTACCTGATATATTAGTTTTTTCACTCTGAATATTTATAGGAAGTTTGACAGTGAAGTGTCCAGATAAACATTACTATAAGAATACCTTAACAGTTACAGAAATCACATACAGTACAATACCAAAAACATTTATGGTCACGTGTACCATGGGAGCTCATGTGTGCAGAGCTGCGTTCACTGTGAATTTTTTTCACTAAGATTACAAAGAATACATAAGACATCACCCTCCCGTTAACCGCTCACGCTGTCTTTTACTTAATCTGCAATGACCTAACAGTCTGACGGGAACTTGCTTCAGCCTGGTCATTGGTAAAGAACACTCCACAATACCTAAAGCAACTATCTGAGCATAATTGGAGTTGCATATTTATTCTATAGATAACATTTCTCTATTTTCTCTTAGAAATGATCTAAATTACAAAAAATTAATAAGATCTAGAATTCGTAGTTTTTATTCCTGCACATTTACCTTCTGGAAGGAGTAAATACATGTGACTAATAACTATAAAGAAGTAGATACTGACACACCTTCCTCTAGTTTTGTGTAATAAAAGTAAGACATGAAAAACAGTTTCCTTTCTGTGGCATAAAAATAAACAGTCAAAACTTTAGAAAACAGCAGACACTTGAAAACTGTAAAATAATTCCTTAACTAACAGTGAGCTGAAGTGCTATAAGAAGTGTCTTCTGAGTCCATTTCTCAGGTTGCTGCTGCCACAGAAATGATAGTCACACTTGGGGGAAATAATGAACAGATCTCTGAACCTTCTAGGAGATACTGTGCCGTATGTTTATATTAAGTCACATAGGCTCGCAGGATACACAGGATGAAACAAGTTTTCGAAAAAGAAAAACCCAGAATAAGCGAGGACAGGAGAGTGGCGCTGGAGGAAAGACATGGATGATGAGAAGGCAGAGCAGAAGGAACCAGCTTTCCTAGCCTGCGAGTGAGTGGCCAGGGAGGGAAGGAGAACCGAGAGAGCTGTCAAGAAAGGTAAGTGAAAAGGGAGCTTCTGGAGAAGGGGACTGGTCAAAATGTCAGGATGCAGACCACGGACAAGAGACCATTTCTTGTTCACAGTTTATAGTCCCTGCAGTGTTTCGTGCAATGCTGTGCGTAGAGTAACCTCAACAAGGGTAAAAGGCCAGAATGTAACTCAGAGAACTATGGTATCATGACAATGGTGGCCTCTTTAATGGACACAGTGATGTTAACATTCAGCCCCCTACTCCACAGCTGCAGCTAAGCAAGGTACTCAATAGATGCGCACTGAGTGACCAGAGAGCAAAGAACCGTCCCATTTACATGTGAACGACATGGCACGATTTCAATGCATTCGCACAGACCACATTCATGTTATGCTAATAGAGCAGCTGGGGTCACTGAAATCTTTATGTGACCTCACTGAACTTTTAGTGCGGAGACAAGTTAATCGTTGGAGAGTTGGCAAAATACACGTAAATACCAACCACCACACACAGGCATACTCTACAAGTGATAGTGACTTGTACTGATACTTATTTTATGTTTCAAGCTCATCATGAACACTATTTTATTTCAAATTAAGTACAAAGCATTTATACCATGTACCACACTGGTCATTAAAAATTATGAGGTAATCATAGTTGCTTGTTTAATTTTTTTTTTACTTTTTGTTAGAAAATAATATCAATACAAAAAGTTGCAAAAATAAAAATAGTAGAAATAACACCCATATCCCATTTGCCCTTTACCCAGATTTACCTATTGTTAACATTTTACCTCATTTTCTTTTAATTTGCTATCTCCCAGTCTATATCTATCAATTATCTTTGTATGCATGCATATATGTATTTATATATATATATATATACACACAGTTGATCCTGGAACAATATGGGTTTGAACTACATGGGTCCACTTATAAGTGGATTTTTTTCAATAAATTTATTGGAAAATTTTTTGGAGATTTGCGACAGTTCATAAAAAATCACGGAGGAACTGCATAGCCTAGAAATATAAAAAATTAAGAAAAAGGTATGCCATGAATGCATGGAATGCATGTAAATACTAGTCTATTTATGTGTTAATTGACTGTTTATGTTATCAGTGAGGCATCCTACCCACAGTAGGCTGTTAGCAGTTAAGTTTTGGGGGAGTGAAAAGTTAGACTAGATTTTTGACTGTTGTGGGAGTTGGGCACCCCTAACCCTCACTGTTCAAGGGTCAGTTGTGTACACACACACACACACACACACACACACACACACAGATACTTTGTGAAAAATCATTTGGTGCATTCTAGCCTTTTGATGTTTGCCCTAGCTGAATAAAGATCATATGTACTGAACTTGCCCCAAGACTGAAAAATATTAAGAACCTCCTAAAATTAAAGGTGTAATTGAAAAGAAAGTGATAAACATGAACTCAATCTCTAAACTGGTTAACACTGTGAACACCGTGTAACTAAGCAGAGAACCTGAGTGATCCAGGTCAAGAGAAGAATGAAGGGGGATTTACGGTTATTGGACATTTGTAACGTGCCGGGTATTTGATATGCTCTCAGCAAATATGTCTTCATAATTATGTGAAATCATATTCGTAAGATCTAACAAATTAATTACTGGCCAGCTAACAAGACAGCAGACCCAACAATCTTTGTCATGAAAGGCATGGAAGGGAAAACTGGTTACTGGACATTTCCTGTGTGCCAGGCAGTTTACATAATATCAGCAAATGTGCCTTTATAATTATGTGACAGCACTTTTGAAAAATCTAACAAATTAGTGGTCAGCTAAAAGAAACCGCTAGTGACAGAATGAAACATAGAACTTTAATTCTAATTTTAGCTACGTAAAAATTAGTTTCATTTAGTAAATAATAATAGGACACCTACCGTCAGGACACCTATTGTCAGTTCCAAGGCTGAAGATACAAAAATGAGTGAAACTGAGATGTTCCTGCCTGTGACCTTGCAGCTTGGACAGCGGGTCTCCTGCCTGGCCGAGGGTTTTATAAAAATGCTAATGCTGGCCGGGGGCGGTGGCTCACGCCTGTAATCCTAGCACTCTGGGAGGCCAAGGCGGGCGGATCCTTTGAGCTCAGGAGTTTGAGACCAGCCTGAGCAAGAGCGAGACCCTGTCTCTACTAAAAATAGAAAGAAATGAGATAGACAACTAAAACTATATAGAAAAAATTAGTAGGGCATGGTGGCGCATGCCTGTAGTCCCAACTGCTTGGGAGGCTGAGGCAGGAGGATCGCTTGAGCCCAGGAGTTTGAGGTTGCTGTGAGCTAAGCTGACGCCACAGCACTCTACTCAGGGCAGTAGAGTGAGACTCTGTCTCAAAAAAAAAAAAAAATGCTAATGCTCCTCACCCCCACCACCCCAATGGTTTCATCAGATTTGGTGTGGGGGGCGGGTTTAGGAGATGACACTTCAGGGTAATGAGTGCTAAGGTGCAGAAGAGGAGAGGAAGTGGAAACAAACGGCATAGGTCAGAAAAGGCTTTCTGGATGGTTATGTTTGAAATCCAAATCCGAAGACATATGCGGGCAGGGTCTGCAGGCAGAAGAAATGACCTGGCCAAGGCCTGGCTGCAGAGATGGGCTGCTCCCGGGCGAGGTTCAGAGGGTGAGTCTCATCAGAATTGACTCATCTACTCTTGTGGTTCATGCCCAGGGGCGTGCTTCATGCAGCCAAGATGACAAAATAAAACAGCCCCTGAGCTCTACATGACCTTCCTCTTATAATTTTCCTACATATCCAATACATTTTGTAATTCTTACACATTCAAGAATTTACCACAGCCTTGCTGTGACTCCATGAATTCCCAATCTTGTTGGAGAGCGTTCCCCGTGTTTCTGCAGCCCATAGGAAAGTCCAGAGCTGCGCACCTTTGCACATCCCTTAAACGTAATTATTGGGAATACACTTTTCATACCCTATTCACATGCAGCTGCTGGAGCACTGATACTCATCTCTCTGCCTTCTTAATTTAAATTTCCCACAGGATTGGGACCATTAATACAATTTTTCCCATAAACACTTACCCTTCGTGTGGGAGTATGCAGGGCTTAGACATGAAAGCTAGACCTCATTTACGGCCCCAAAGGAGAATAGGCTCATTAACGAGCAGCAGTCACTGAAAGTTTGCTCATTTTGAACACAGCCATCACGCGACCCCTGAAGTAAGCCTGTAAGCCAAAAATGCCAGGATTTAAGATTTTAATATACTGCCAACAGGCACAATCCACAGAAGAAAGTATATGCACTGAGGCTGGTGACAGCTGCGGTCCACAAACCGGCTTTTTCATTCCAATTTCATTCCTGGATACCCCCGTCAGCATCACCATTAGCAGCTACTGAGACCAGGACAATGATAAACACATCGACAGGCTATCCGGACTATCTGTGTCTCCCTACAGATGTAAATGTACAGAATCAGGGTGGCTTTCTGTGCACGTGCGCCACGTCTAACGCAGTGAGCTGGCACGCCCTGCACGGCGCACTCCCGACGCTCGCTTTCCCGGGCAGCTCTCATCTGCCTGGTGGAAAATGTAGCCTTGCTTGCATGCGGCCACAGTCAGAGTAAAGTGATTTGTAGTTTAAAGGTACCTTGGAAGAAGATTTCAGATTGGTGTAATTTATTTTTTACTGCTTATTTTTGTAATATGTATGAGGCACAACAGTTTATAGAAATTTAAGATAAGTTTTATTCTAAAAGGAATATAAATTTTCATTTTATCTTTTTTAAAGCATTCTTGTTTAATAAGCATGGCTGGCCTTACTCTATATAATCTAGTGTTGCTGGAAAGATACAAAGCATTACATTTTGCTGTTTTTGTTCACAAATATGCAGAACCTTGGCTGCACACCACCATCTATCGCAGACATTCAAAACACTACAAGGACCTCATTCTTGCACAGCATATTATGTGACAGACCTTGTTCTTTTTCTCTTCTTTTGAATTCTCTATAATAAACAGAAATACACGCCGGTACTGCCATATATCCAACAAAGGTTCTCCATGAATCTATCAAAAGCCAATGTCGCATAAGGAATAATTCTCTCACGTCGATTCCAGCGACGGGTCTAGCCATCTCAGCCACCAATTCCCGAATAAGCAACAGCCTTTTATGTGACAGTTGTTAAATAAGTGTTTGCTGAATTGGATTAAAATCCAACAGTTCCTAGGGTTGCTACATTTTATATAGGGACAACAAAGCAAGCTGCAACTGGAGGGCAAAAGATTGGACCTTCCCTCTCTCTGGAACATGCGTGTCAGGGGAGACTCATTTCCACAGACGTGGGTGGTGGAGGCAACCATGTCTTGCAGGCAACCCCCACTTGCATGTCTGCTTTCTTCCCTGTGGTCAGCCTCTCTCTGGTTCCTTTCCCCCTTATCAGAATGAAACAGCAGCCATTGTGGAGGACAGTGGTTCCAGGCTGTGGTTTGACTTTGACACAGAAGAAAAAGGAGGCTACCACGTACCTAGCACTTACCAGATGCCAGGCGCTCTGGTAAGTGCCTTAAAAATACATTCCCTCACACATTCCTACAGATGCCTTAGGAGAGAGTTATTTTATAGATACATCAGGAAACTGAGACTCAGAGAAGTAACTCATTCAAGGTTCCTGATCTTTTCCCTCTGCTGCAGGACCATGGAAGGCTGCTGGACCACTGCTGTCTGCCTTGTCTCCTAGAAGGTGAAAACTACTCTCTGTCTTGCTCACTGTCCCATCTGCATCAATAGCCCAGGGCCTGGCACACAGCACGTGCTAAATAAATACTTGTTGAATGACTGAATGAAGTCTCCTATTTACCCTAACTTGTGATGAAAACCTTCACTAGACTAATTTATTAGGTCCTATACTGAATTCATCTAATATCTATATATCGCACATATATCAAGTTGGTGCAGAGGAACAGACCAGTTTTAGCACCAACTGCCCTGTCATCAGTGATTCCTAAACATCGAGGATGGGTGTCTCGACAGAGACATAGATACTTGGCCAATTGGGTCAAAAATCACATGGCAGCATTGCCACTTTTTGGCCTAACAGTTGAATATGAAACTCTTAAAACTTTAAACTTTTTGAGCATGAAGGGGAGTTACATCTATAGTTTCACTGTTATTTTTTGTGCTATTTTCTCCCTTCAGTAAAAGACAATTTCTATAGAACAGAGGAATTAAGACTCTTAATGAAGGTTAGAAATAGGCTACGTCTCCTCGGGCATAATTAGCAATAAATTATTGGTTTTATAATATATATTTTAAATGAAGATTAACATTATTTGTGAATTGGTAGAGAATGACATGGGCTTTAATTTTTGAGGACCATCATGTAAACTAAGAGGTGTTTTAAAGGTAAGGAACACATTTAGACCGTGTTGGAACACTCTGAGATTCCTTTGTATGCAATTGTGTATTGCAGGAAAAGTAATATTTAGTGAATAAAAATTTAAGTAGTACTAACATTTTAATATGAAATACAAAGAGCCACTCTATAATAGTGATAATATTTCTATAACATAAACTAAGAAAAGCAAGGTATCTATAGTTATACTTGTCACCATAGTCATTCATTTCACTCAGATTTAGGACAATGTGGGGCTTACGTATGTGCCTTAATCTCAGCATACTATGAATCGTGCCAAAGATAATGCATTGTGTGAAGTCAGAGGATTAATTTTTAATTTGTCCCATATATGTTAGCTCTATCTCCAAATTCAAAGGTGAGAAAAATTCTAAGTTTCTCTAATAGTATTTTAAAAAATTTTAATGTATACCACAAGTAACTATTTGTTGTTTTGGTCCCTTTTCGTCAGGGGCTGAGTGCCAGGCAACTCTAGTCAGCCATCTGGCTGACATCACTCCTTGAATCTGAGTAGCTATCTAATTACGTAGATAGATAGACAGATAGATAGATAGGTAGACAGACAGGTAGATACAGATGAGAAAAAGAATCAGTCTCTTCAATATTTGTAAAAGCATAAAATACTCTAAAAAAGTAAAATATTTAACCTTTATTTACTAAAATGTTTCTTATTACTTTATTCAAAAAATAATTCACTAATAAGATAGCTACATTGGTGTGGTTTTACTTAGAGAAGAAACATTAAAAATTAAGTTTATAATAATAATTTTCCTCTTATTATTATTCACATACATGACTTTTAAAAACTACCATTGTTATAATTTAATATCTTATTTCAATGTAGTAACATTAATTTTTAATTATATTATAAAAATGTGAATTGTGATATTGCATCTTACTCATAGTAATAGGTACAAACATCCAGAGTTATGACTATAATTCCCCTACTATAAAAAAAATCTTGGGATTTTAATCCCCCAATAGTATGCTTTTTGCTCATACTATTTATAACTCCCAAGTACATAATAAATTTAGTATTTACATAGTTAAATGAAACTACCTCACACCTTAGGTAAAGTTCCAAAAATAATGTTATATGAAATAATTCATAGCACTCAATTTAGTCGCCATGGTGACCACTGCTATCTAATAGTTTAGGGATAGGAAATTTTTCATTGGTAACTAATTCTATAAATGGAAAGACCATGACTTTTACCTTTTTAATGAAAAGCAAAAGCCCTGACATTGAACAAGCATATTGATTCTTCCGTGCTGGATAAGAAGAGGGAACACCATTTCTGAACCTAAGGACACTGCATAATGTTTTCCCTAAAACATTTCTATAAGCTATAAAACATTTCCTATATATTTGGTCCCAATCAGTCCACATCTGATTGAGGACTCTTAAATATTAGAGTGATTTGATGTACACAATAAAGAGAGAAAAGGTCACAGAGTTCAAACTCCTCTGCTGCTTCTGAATGTGTCTCTCCCCACCAGCAGTTGCTGTTACCATGTTCTCCTCTGCGCATTAGAGAAGAGAACGTGATGGTTTCCAGTGGACTCTGCCTGCCTCTGCCCCCTTCCCACTCTTCACTTTCTCTTTGCAGAAAAGTTCAGTGTACTTTAGTCTCCTTTGAATCCACCTACAGTGAGTTTCCACTTGTAAATATGTGCTTTGGAGATTAGCCCCTGTGATGGTGGCCTCCAGATGGCTGCACCCACCTGGGAATAGTGACACGCAGGAAGCATCCTGGCCTGCATGGCTTTTGCACGGAAGAGGTGGGGGCAAAAGGACAATTTTCTGGAAGACCGTTTTTAATTAAGCTTGGGCTCTATCTAGGGAAGGAAATGTATAAAAATTTTCCTTCTCATCACTGCAGTTCACTTCAGACAAACATGGTACAGAACAATTAAGAGACAGACCCAGGAGCCGAAGCTCCAGGGAAATGGAAAAAAATTATTTCCAAGACTGAACGGTCAGTAAACATTTAGCAGATCACACTGGAGGAAGAAAATCTCCTTGGAAATACAACTGTTGGAGACTATTTAAAAATAAAACTTGGGCTGGGTGTGGTGGTTCACGCCTAGAATCCCAGCACTTTGGGAGGCCAAGGTAGGAGGGTCACTTGAGGCTGTGGTGATGCATGCCAGTAGTCCGAGCGACTCAGGAGGCTGAAGTGGGAGGATCACTTGAGCTCTGGAGTTCGAGGTTGCAGTGAGCTATGATGACGCTACTGCACTCTAGCCCAGGCAACAGAGTGAGACCCTGTCTCAAAAATAAAATAAGATAAAATAAAATAAAAATAAAACTTGGAGGATGAACAGATTTCCAGGTTAATAATTCCTTGCATTTAATATTAATATTAAGCACCCCTAGTCAAGGAAACAGTTATTTCAGCAGAATTTTTTGGTGGGGGGAATCAGCTTTGGACATACACCCTACATCACTTGGAAAAGGACAGGTAGCTACTGTAGAACCTGTATGAGACCAAAAAATTTCAGAATAATAAAGAAGATATTTCCTCCAGCCACTTTTGGCTAAGGATTTTAAAAATCTTCAGGAAAAAAAAGATGGGATGGGGGATGTACAAACACCATACTACACAGGAGTCACAGTTGGAGGGGTTGTGTATGTGTGTGGATGTGTGTGGGAGAGTGTGAGACAGTGTGTGTGTGTATGTGTGTGTGTGTCTGCCCATGTAGATGCCGCGCCCCATTTCCTCTCTCTGTTGCCAGGTGCTGGTGGATGCTTTTGACTGGCCTTTGCCCACACTGAAGTGAAAAAATTTAATCACCACGTTTGGGGCGTTCATTACGCAGAGATTCGACAGAAAGAAGTAAACAGCCTCCTGGCCTGGGCCATATGCTTCCATCTGATTTTTCACAAGAGACCTGACTTTGAAGCTTGCTGGGCATTTCCCAGTCTCATTAGTGAGCCGGCACTTTGTTTACACAGACCCCTTTGCCTGACAACTCTAAGAAGAAAGAAGGGTGAGGATAGATCCAGGCGCCCAAACCCTAGCCCAAAGCCCTAAATGACATAAAGAAATAAGAAATTATATTCCAACAGTCACAGAATGATAGGCAAATTGGCAGATAAAGTTAGAAGGGGAAGATTAAAATAGTTTGTCTTATTAATAAAGATTCTTTAAGCTATCTAAACATTTAGGGGGGCAATTTAAAGTTTTTTTTTTTTTAACTCTGAAATACTTGACAACGTATCCTTCATCTGAGTGTACTTTTTTACTCCTTCCTGTTTCTGTTTTTGCCTGATCTGTCTGATTTAGAATACAAAACAACTGTAAAATGGTTCATTCCAATACTGAGTTTATGCAAATTCCTGAAATAGTCAATATCGTTAATATGAGGTCTAACATGGAAGTGCACAATCAGACACACTGCTCATTTGTAGCAATAGAATATGTTTGTAGCTGGTTTGGTTTATTGAAAAGAACTTGAGTTACAAGGAATCTAAGAGTAAATGTGCAGTTATTTGGCTCTTCCTTTTATAGCTGAATGGTAAGTAACAATTTACTAGCTAATCTTCCTGGTATTGGGGTAGCATATGAAACTTTTAAGGCAGCCTGGTGATAAGATGTGAGTCACTGAAAATTTTGGTGCCAAATTGGCTTCTAAGCTAGCTAGTTTCTAGAAGAATATATATCACATTTACAAGTAGCATTAACTCTTTTCAGGCTAGTTAGAATAAAATTTAATGTATTTATGCTTTAGTGCATTTAATTACATTTAGGATCCAGTTGGGATCATAGAGCACATAATCGAGCTAATTAATTGGCCATTGAGCAATTCTAATCCATCAGTTACCTGAAAAAAAAAAAACTACTCTTCGAATTCAGTTTTCTTATTTATTTGTTGATAACCATATTTCATACATATAGATAATACATTTAGATAGGGAGGAAACACATTAGGTAGGAAGCCCAAGCTTAGCATTAATTTCTGGCATCTGAGTCAGGCTTACATTTGCACTATAAATGGTTATATTAAATATTAAACTAGTTTTTGTAACTTTCACTTGTTAATCGAGTAATATTTTTGAAAATATTAATAAAATTGAGCTTCTGACATAGTGATATTCAGGCCTTGATGCCAAAATCAGTAAAAATAATAAGAGATAATAAGGTACTACACTACATTTGGACACTCAATCCTCAAAATTCTATAAACTCTTCATGCAAACTGTATTTGGAAATCACTTACTGTGGCATAAAGGTGGGGACGCACCTAGTGGAGGTGAGGATCGGTGGAACTGAAGGGAGGTGCTAGGACAATGTGGATGTCTGGACCTGCAATTTTTCTTGATATGGTTTCACCAAAACAATCCAATTAAAGCAATTACTTCCCTCCCTCCCCCTCTTTTTTCCTGTGAGGGTTTTCTATAATCTGTACAAGTTTCATTACAATTTTTAGGGAAGTTTCTAATTTATAATTATATATATAGGGTTTTTTTTAAGCCAAAAGACTGGTTGAGCAGAAAAGAAAAATCTGGAAATAGGTAATTTCTTCATAGACAAAAGTTAAGTGGGGGGAATGACAGATTTGAATATCTTCTTCCTTCTTGATTCTCAGGTCAACATGATTAACGTTTGTTGGCGTATATTTGTAATAGTTATAGAATGTTAGCATTTAATTATCAGAGATGATATTTACTTGGAATTCTGAATCTATATTAACAGAATGAAGACACTTTAATAATACACTTATCAATTGGTCAATATTTCCCCACATTTTGGTCTATTCCTCTATCACAGCCTCTTACTGTTTTCCAGCAACACTGAGTTATCAGAGAACTTGGGTTATCCGGAATTAGAAGCTCTGGCTGTGGATCCATCCCCTAAAACCTCCTACGACTGGGGTTTTGGCAAATTCTGAATTTCTCTCTTTTATCTTGAGCCTCCTTATCTATAAGATGAAAAATACAATGTCACATTTTGTATACTTATTATTAGAATCAAAATTAATTGAGCTAAGAAAAACTAATCAATAGTAATCTTAAAATATTTTTATAATTTTTGGAAGAATTCAAAATATTTGGTTGAGAAGTAGTCTTTAAGATAACTAGAAGTGCTTATTTTATTTTTACTGAAATGATTGCTGATATTGAAAACATATATATCAGAATGTGTAATTCAGGGTTAAGGCATTTTCACATTAGAATAGACTACCAAGGATTTCCAAATACTATGAGGCATGGAAGAAGGCCATTATGGCATATCTTACATTATTGCTATAATCTATATAGTGCTAAAAAATATTCTCCAATTTTAAACTTTTCTATGCACTCAGAATAGCATCAGCCCTTCTACACTTCTGTAACCTTGGAGAAATACCTTTTACCAGAAGTAACAGATCTTTGCACCTTGAAATGGTGACCACATTCGAAATAACCTTAATTTTTTTTTTTAATTTTTTATTTCAGGGTATTATGAGAGTACAAACATTATGGTTACACTTTATGTCTTTGCCTCACTCAAGCGAGGATTAAAGGCATGCCCTTCCCTCCTACAATGCTCCCCGTGTCCTTTAGTTGCAGGTTTACTCCCCATCCCCCTAATCCCTAGAGACTATTACTGCCATATGATCACCCTAGTGTTGATCAGTTAGTACCAATTTGATGGCGAGTACAAGTGGAGCCCATTCTTCCGATCTTGTGGTGCCTCACTTTGGATAATGGGCTTAAGTTTAATCCAGGAAAGTATAAGAGGTTCTAGATCACTGTCGTTTCTTATGATTGTGTAATATTCCATTGTATACATATACCAAATTTTAGTAATCCACTCATGGATTGACGGGCACTTGGGTTGTTTCCACATCCTTGCAATAGTGAATTGTGCTGCCATAAACATTTGGGTGCAGATGTCTTGGCCAGGCGCTGTGGCTCATGCCTGTAATCCTAGCACTCTGGGTGGCAGAGGCTGGAGGATCGCTTGAGCTCAGCAGTTTGAGACCAGCCTGAGCAAGAGCGAGACTCCGTCTCTACTAAAAATTGAAAAATTCCCCAGGTGTGGTGGCCCACGCCTGTAGTCCCAGCTACACAGGAGGCTGAGGCAGGAGGATCCCTTGAGCCCAGGAGTTTGAGGGTGCAGTGAGCTACGATGATGCCACTGCACTCTAGCCAGGGTGACAGAGCGAGACTCTGTCTTAAAAATAAAATTTATAAAAACCTAAATAAAATATATGTGGATAATATGAACATAATCTATTTATGATACCTATTGAATAAAAATAAAATGTAAAAGTATAATTACATACTTTAAATTCTAAATATTAAGGAATTTTTAAAAGGATAGCAGTTTTTATACTAGACGTTTATAAAGCCTTTTCTGACCAACTCATCTAAAGTAAGTCACCACCCCACATAACATTGTTTTAATTTTCTCATAGTAGTTAAGTCTTTTTGAAATTATGCTTTTCCTTAAGTAACTGTCATCTCCCACTCCCCAAATTTAATACCACAAGCTTGACTTTTGTTCACAGTTGTATCCCAGCATCGAAAACAGTGCCTGGCATATAAAGGCCCCAATCAATTTTCAATACATAAAAGAAAAGAAGGAAGAGGAGGGAGAAAGGAAGAGATAGAGATCAGGAGAGAGAGCTATCAAACCAGCTACCTTTTGTGAGTCTGGCCTAAGTGAAGGTGATAAATATGTTATAACTTTGACATTTATTACATCCAGAAATTTCTGTCCTATAAGAACCACTCTTAGAGTAAGGTGTCCATTATGGTACCTACTTTTACTTCCAAAAATATGTGAATAAACCAAGGCAGATTCAGAAAAAATGTACCATGGAAGAGGGAAATCACATTGATGAATAAACAAAGAGCTATAATAAAAAGTTATTTGAGATATCTCTTTAAATGAAAAGTTTAAAAAATTAGCATAGAGTATTATAATAAGCCATGTACAAAGAATAATGCTAATAGAATGATACTAGCTACTCTTTATTGGACACTTAATTATTAGGCAGCATGCTGATTTTGTATGCATTCCTTGTATGTAAAAAATGAATAAGTGAAAATGTGCTTAAGTAATGCAGGGACACTTAATAGTGAATTGAGTGACAGTCACCTGGATGTCCAGGGTAATAAAACCCTGGAGGCACCCAGAATATCTACATTTCATCTCCAGTGGCTAAGAGGATATCCACTTTTCCTAGAGGCAGATGATCTCTTAATGTATCTTCTAGCCCAATTACTCTATGATTTGTTTTATTTTTGTAAAACCACATAGACTACAATCTCCTAATATAGCAATCAAGAAAAACAGGGGATATGAAAAAAATCATATGAAATGTTTCATATACTCTTAAGAGGACTCACATTATATTTTCAGGTAAATGTTTAATTACTTGCAAATTACAATGTTTAATTAGTTTTCTGAGTAATAATAAAATGTTATGGAAGAATATTATTTGCTGAAGATGTAATTTTATTCTGCATATGGTATTATTAATAATGAATTTATCAAGAATAAGGCTTTCCAAATACTACTTTCAACTTTCTAGCTTTCTAACTCTGAAATTATATTAAAAATAAATCTGTAACATCTTACAAACTCCTTAGAAAACTTGTAAGGTATTAATTGTATCATGGTAAACAAAAGGGCCCCCATAACCTACCATGACTTCTTGTAGCTATAGCATTTATCTTAGCAAGAGCAAAGCACACATTCATTAGTCCCCTGCCTATCTCTTCATGAACACAGAAATCATGCTTTTTTTCTGACAATAGGCTGAATGGGAAAGTAAACATCATGAAAATTAAATCTCATAAAATAAGGATTAGTACACTCAAAACTAATAATATACCTTGGACTCTACATCTTTTTTGCTCTGACTTATTATTCCTAAATAATAAATTTCAGTCTTTTGCAGACAAGGTATTCTACTGGGATAATCTTAGAAAACATGTGCTAAGACTTTAAGGATATGTTAGATTTATTGAATCACAGTATCAAGGAATGTTCTGAGCCAGAGGGATCTTGAAGCCCACCTAGCCCAACCCCTTCATTTTACTGATAATGAAATACATCCTCGATTCTTGGGGATTTGCCTTTGCTGCTATTCTATGGCCACCCCCAACAGCCCTTGCCATTCTCCTCTGCATCCTGTGAAGATCCACGGACACATCATTACGGGCAGCCCTGAAACAACACTGCGCAGAGGGTACCCATTTCAGCACGCTCCCGTATGTGAGCAGGACATAGAAACGAAGACTAACTAAAGATGGAACCAGTCTAATTTAGGACCTTTATGTGGATACTGTGACTTCTCAGCAGCTATCAAGGTTAATTTAGTCTCCATAAAGGAAGTCTAAAAGGAAATTGGTTTCAGGTTCCAGTGCAGAGTCGGAAGAGCCTGTGTCCTTCAGTAGGATTCAGAGTATCCGTTTGTGATTGTGTAATAATCCAAAACAGTTCCCTACCTGTAGGAAAAACAGGGCATCCCCTGGCTGCCCATGTGTGCCTGTGGATGGGGAGTGGGTTACGTATTCCTCAAGCAGGAAAGGAGGTGACGAGCCAGGGAGGGAGGCTGTGCTCTGGCAGCACAGATGTGACCACTCTCACCACTGCTCGGGGAGAGAGGCCAAAGAACAACCCTAAGGGCTAGCCTCATTTCTTCCATTTTAGAGAAATAAAACTTAGGTCAAAAAAGATTTATCATCACTCTTATAATAAGTGGAAAAGCCAGAATTTAAAACCAGGGCTATCTAACGTGAAAACACATTTGCCTGTCAGGGCGGCATATTGCCTCTCGTCCCGCAGAAATGAGAGCAGGCTCATTTTCCAGGCCAGCTCTAGGAACGCCAGGCTGTAATACCAGATTCAAAAAAGGCCAGGCGCAAAGGTGTCTCTGCTACCTGTTCAAAGATGCCTGAAAATTCTTTGAAAGAAAGAATTTTCCTTATGCAATTAGAGATAAAGCTTCAAATGCAAATAGTCTAGAGAGAAGAAAAGTCACCTTGAAGGGTAAATGGCACACACAATACTAGGTTAAGATTTCTTCTCTCCATTTTATTGTTGAGAAAAGAGACTACGAAAAGTTCTGAAAACTGTCCAAGAGCAAACAGCAAAGTAGTGAGCTACAGAGAAACAAATGAAACCAAGGTTAACTGGCTCAGGCTGGGTTCTTTCCCTGCAGGTTGCTGTGGTCTAGGGGAGGGTTCAAGGGGACCCTCTTCTTCTGCTGAGGAAACCGGGTGTGTTCGATCGGTGGACACTCCCTGGATACTAGTGGGTGTCCATCTGATTCTCAGGACCCCATTTACTAAGGTGTGTGTGTCACAGGAAGAAAACATTTATTATTTTGAAATGTGGTTTCAATTCTGTCCAGTTGCTCAAGGAGAAATACATCTCGTAGGGACATTTCCTCCTTTTGATTGGAAAATATCTCAACATTCATTTTGATTATGCAAAGATAGGCCTTTTGAATAGTCTGAATGGGAGAAAAGAAACAGAGTCAAGCTGCTCTGCATGAAAAAGAGGAATCCCAAGTGGCTCCAAGGAGACCCAGAAGGAGAGGGCAGCACAGCCCTGCAGGAAGCCACAGCCCAGAGGAGGACAGCCACAAGATGGCCATATTTGCCACAGTGACAGCTGAGAGCTCATGGTAGCTGCCCATCTTGTGCCATAATCATCCCACTACTACCCTCAAGCCTCTGTAAAAAAAAATCTGCTACCTTTGATTTCTGTTACTAGAGACATGGAGGGAGAAATAGCAACAGAGATGGAGACACAACCAAGAAGATCCCACAACAGGAGTTTGGAATCAAAACAAAAATAGAATAAAACAAAACCCAAAATAACAAAACACGGGGCAGAGTCCCGAGGTTTCCGAAAGCATGTGAGATGAGGACTCAAACTATTTTAATTGGGTGTTAAGGTGGGCGGGCTAGAGGACTCGGCGTTAGGTTTGTTCCAGGTGGAAAAGTATGTATAGGACAGAATGCCGTTAATGGAAAACTTGGGCTTGTAAAACAGGAGCTGCAGGAGTCTGGAGAGTTGGGGGGTTGTAAATCTAACAGACAGCTGCAGCTGGCATTCCTAGCCCCTCTGATAAGGGCAAGACTACCTCCTCCCCTTATCTCTACAGGATGAGACCCAGGCAAGGGTCTCAGAAATTGGTTGTTTAAAAAAATTTTTTTGTTACAGCAGCTGTTCTGGCCCAGGTACTACTCACTCACCCTGGAGAAACCCTCTATAAAACCCAAGGCTTTCCCATCCCTTAGAGTGGATGCTCTTTGGCCTCCACCTATCTGCACCCAGATGCTCAAAATAAACAGCATTTTGCTACACCTGAGGCTTCATGTGTCTCCCTCTCAGCTCCAGACCTAACACTTGGGAGCATTCAGGTGACACTTCTCAAGTGCCACTGGGTGTATAGTACCAACCCACCCACTAAGGTCCCTCCCCAGTGGAATGAGGACAAGGAGTTGAGACCGATCATCCAGTCTTACCCGACAGGCCCTGGTTATCAGCTAAGCAGCACTTCGTATTCATTATTGACCACTCAACAAATATTTATCAGTGCCTGCCACAGGACAAACTCTAAGACAAAGACCACAGAGGAAACATCTCTTGAAGGTCAGTCAAGAGAAAATGTTTGGTTTTCCTGATGCACTGACTTACTTCCTTTAATCAACTATGAACAATGGAACTTGTCAAGTTTCCTGTTTTCCCTGTCCTGTCCGGAATATCACTGGTATCTTTTGGTTTAGTGGAAAATTGTCTTTCTTAGCACAATTTCTTTGATAGAAAGCTCCTTCTCTGCCCCTCCCCTTTTGTATTTAGTCTCTTATTGTAACTGTGTCTTTTTAGTTCCCTCAAATTATTTTTGGAAGTAGGAAAGTAAGTAAATGCAATAGCTGACTGAGAAATCAGCATTCTAGTTTAGAGATTTTATTTTATATGGGTTTGGTAAGACCCTCTTGAAAAAAAAAACAATGGAATGCTGAAATATCTGGAGGGGCAAATTCTGAGGTGCAGGAATTGTAAGTTACAACGAAAGTGCCAGGTCTATATGCTAGTAGGGTTTCTGTTAGTAAGGATAGTACCTTGCAGGGAAATGTTGTAAGACTTTATATAGCTATTTACTCAAACACGTTATAATAAAGAGCAATTGGAGCAGAGTGGAGTTGGTTAGAAAGCTCTCAAGAGTTATTTTTAGAAGATTTCTGGAAAAGGGTAGGAAATATAGACTTTAGGGGAGATTAGATGGCAAAGATTGGAAGGACAGGACTCCATTTGCTGCATTCAATAAATGTGCAGCTTTCAGTGCAATTATTTTAAATGAGCAGTTTTTCTCACCAAAGGTATTATCTCTATTTTTCTCCCACAAGTATTTTTCATCTCTCACCCATCCATTTGTTAATACATTTGATTAATTAGAATGCTCTGGTAAAAATGAGTTCTGGTTAATTTAATTTGTTGGTTTTCAGAATGATAATTCAGAAACCAATTCTGCTTCAATCCTGCATTGCTGAAAATATTCTCAACCTCTATTAGCTCACTTTTTCACCTTAGCGAATAACATATTTAATATTTCTTTCATATGTCAAAAATGTTGGTATCTCTGATTCATTATTTTAAATGAATTATAACTTTACAGGTTTGTAATATGAAAATCTGCCTAGCTATTCACTGATCCCAGCACAAACATTGAAGTCTGATTTTGAAAACAAATCTTTGCTATCTTGTTTGTTTTCTAGTGATTTCAAGCTCTGAGAGTAGAGCAAAAAGAAAAAAATCTAGTTAATTAAAGGTTCTGTTTAGCTATGTTCCAGTTAATTTGAGTCTTTCTTAATACTAATTGTATGAGGCAAGGCTTGTCTGGAGAAGACAAGCCTTTTGTGAAATAAATTTAAGGAATTCTGAGTCTTCAAGAAATATAAAATAAACTTCTAAAAAATTTAAATCATATATACTATGCTTAAACTTTTTCAGAATCACATAACAGGGTTTAGAAAAATTACAAATCTGGACAGCTACAGTTTAAGCTTTTTGAAATCTTCTTTAGAAAGTTTAAAATGGATCAATATAGTTGAAACTAGATGTATATATTTTAAGATGAGATTTAATTATATTAAGATGCTGTATCCCCATAATCATATGGTAAAACAGTAGGTAACAGAACAAAACTAGCATATTCAGCAGAAATATATCATTTTCTCAATCTACTCACGTACCTTAACAAAGCTTCTTAACTTTGTGGGAGCCAAGGCAGATTGCATACATACCCCACAATTTTATATCTCAAATAGTATTCAGACTGGAGCAGCTGCAAGGTCTTAAATAACCAGTGTATGTCAATTATTGTTGAGAGCCACAGTCCAGAGCAAGAATTTGGCCATTTTCCTAGGTTTCTCGGGGTTTTATGCTGTCCTAGAGGGAGTATATTACACATGTTCACAAATGTTCAGTTAATATTTTGTAATTGGTAAAAGATTCACTCGGGGTCTGCAAACTCAGGACAGCCATAGATCATTCTCTTAACAATTACTATGCAAATCTAAAGCCATTTCTACTGGATTTTTGGTTAAAAAATTACTATTTGGACATGAAATGAAACAAAACACAATAGCACATACTTCATAGATGAGTTGCAGGAATATAATAATGTAATACATGAAACTTGCCTACAATGAATGCCTAGCATATGCAGTGAGTACTCAATGAAGATGCAGGAGTAGGAGTAGAGGGATGTGAGCCGCCTTCTCTCTGCAATAAAGTCTTTGCCAGAAATGATTTTCCAATCAACTAAAGTGTTCTTGGAGTTAAAAGTCAACATTTGTACAGACTTAAAATTTCTTTTGGTGAAAATAAAGCTTTCTAAAACATACAGAGCACTGAGAGTTGATTTAAACTTTAAAGCAAAGAGTAGAACAAAAGAAAGAATTTTGAGGTTTTTTTCTTGAGTCCTTTTTCTTACGAAGGTAGATAGACAAATAGACAGATAGGCAGGTAGAAAGAACATCTCTGTCTATCTGTCTCATTTTATATCTGTCTATCCTTGAACTCCTAGGATCAACAGGATACTAGGTGCCAGGAATCAGCACCTAGAATAAGGCCTGACACATAGTAGGTCATCAACAAACAGGTATGGAATGAATAAATATGCATTTGTTTAGCCTAGAGTTTTGTTTTTTTTTTTTTTTTTTAGCTTTACTCTGCTGCTATAATAAAATGATTTCTTTTTGGAATATCTTTTGTGTCAAACTATGATTTGATAATGGAAATCAAGCATCAAAATATGGATAATTGGCAGTCAGAAATTGTTAACTATAACTTTTTTATTGAAATAGCATGTGTAAATGACTTAATAAAATGTCAACAGGGAACACACTACCATTCAGAGGGAGAGAAAGACAAAGCTAAAACAGATAATTATTTGCAGGTGAGATTTAGAAAGAAGGGGGTTGTCCTTGGGACCCAATAAGCAGAGGACTCCTCTATCCTCCTGAGAAAATACGAGGACGGAAACACCTCGGCTCCACGGGGACAACAGATGTCTCAAAGGACAAATTAGAGAGGAAAGAATGGCACAATCAAGAAGAGGAGAAAAAGTAATGGAAGGCCTCAAAATAAGGGTTATGTAGAGCAAAAAACGTACAAATGGAAATGAAAGAGAAAAAGTGGAAGTCTTTGAAATGAAACAGTTTAGTAACATTAAATAGGTAGGTATAAAAGCACAAATGATTTATTCAGGCCTACATTCAGATCTGGTTTTATCCATTCATTATCTAAGTGACCTTGGACAAATTAAATAATCTCTCTGAGCCTACGTTTTCTTATTTATTAAATAATGATACATAACACACTGCACTTTTAAGGATTTTATAGAATAACACATATGAAAATAGCCTGCCTCAGCATATTCTATAAATGTTAAGTTTGTGTATATTGCACAAATGCAGTTTCAAGTTTAAACTTGGCTTCACTCATTTCCCAATAAGTATCCAGCCTGTAGCTCAATCCCTTCTGTGTTTTGTGGGTTTTTCTTATTGTTGTTGTTGTTGTCTGGTTGTAAGGGATACAAGTATATTTTACTTTTTAGAGAAGAAAAATAGACACATTTGCCCATATAGTCTCAAAAGTCTTCACATATGGTAATAAGGTGTTTTAAAATATATCAGTGCCAACCTAAGGCTTGCATTCTCTTCAAAGTTCAATATTGCTGAGTATGTTATAAATAGATCCTTGTGCTAAGGGGACTAAAAAATTATTTAGCCCAAGTCTCTAATTGTACAAATGGGGGAAACTGAGGCCCATATAAATAATGTTTATTCATGCAGTTATTTGGTTATTCACTCAACAAACATTAGTTCAGCACATCCCACACGGCAGGCACAATGCTAGGCAACAGTGTACACAGATGGCTGAACCCAGGGCCTGTCTTAGGGCCTCATGGTGTTGTGCCTTCCTTGGGCTGATATAGCTCGTGTGGAAACCTTGGGCAGGAATTCCCAGCCCAGCCTCTTTCCACCACACTGAGTATTTTCCTGATGAGTTTAAGCCTGTTTTTACTTGTGACATGGGCTTGGGGTAAACAGGACACCATGGGCCCTGAATTTCCTGTTGATCACTGACCTTCTGAAAGTATCCAGAGTAAATGGTTCCAAATTAATTTTTAACAAAAGCCTAAGTCCGGCAAAAGGGCACAGAGTCCTCAGTGGAGTCTGCCTTCGAGATGAGACAGGCCCCAACGCTCCGCAGGCCCAGCAGGGAAGGGTAGAACACAGTCTGCTCCAGAGGAGGAGAGAAATGTTTCCGAGTCTGGGATGAGATGGCACTAACTGGAAGTGGCTCTCTCCAACCTCGCACATGCTTTGTCTATGTCTCACTGTAGGTTTTACGATTTCCTTTTATGGGTGAGGATTGAGAAATGTGCATTATAGCAGAGAACCAAACTTATCCATTTACATGGAATGACTTTTTGTACTAGTCTTGGATCCTTGCTCTTTGAGTCTGGAATATGTAAATATTCCTAGTTTATAAAGATGGTCCCTTGGCCATCTTCACGTGGAACCTTAAATAGAAATTCTGCTGCAGTCGCAAAGTAGATACTGTAGGGGACTTGCATCAGTGGCAATTGATACTGCAGGGGAATGCAGCAATTGCCCCTTCCTCAAAGCATTCCCATCGCCTTTCTGGAAATCTCCTTTCCCCTGTTGTGTGAAGTATTGAGGGAGTACACAGAGGTGTTTCCTTTTGTCCCTCCCCCCGCAATGCACACACAGAGGACAAAGGGGGTCCTACGAGGCTCCTTCGGCCAGCACTGTCCTCTCGCTTCCCGACATAAGGACATGACCAAAGCTTTGCCCATCTCTCTCCTTCTCGCCTATAACTCTGAATCTCCCGCAAGGTGGTTCAAGGGGTAAACATGGAGTTCATTCACGAGACCCTCTGGGGCTGCCTGAATCCTGCCTTCCAAGTCTTGAAACAGCTTCCAAACGCTTGCGTCTCCTCCTCAGTCCACTGGGTGCCCCAGCCTCCTTCCAGCCAATGTGTGCTCAAGGCAGCAGAGTTGGGGTTTGCTGCCTCAAATCAAAGATCCTTCCTGATGCAGAAACACTGTTCTCTTGCCGACTCCCCCTGCAGCTTGTCAGCGGTACAGGTCATAATTTGTGAACACTGATGTAAGTGGAAAGTTATAGGGTTTGTTTTTTTTTTTTTTTTTTTGAGACAGAGTCTCACTCTGTTGCCCTGGCTAGAGTGAGTGCCATGGCGTCAGCTTAGCTCACAGCAACCTCACACTCCTGGACTCAAGCGATCCTTCTGCCTCAGCCTCCCGAGTAGCTGGGACTACAGGCACACGCCACCATGCCCGGCTAATATTTTCTATGTATTTTTAGTTATCCAGATAATTTCTTTCTATTTTTTTTAGTGGAGACGGGGTCTCACTCTTGCTCAGGCTGGTCTTGAACTCAAGTTATAGGGTTTTACAACAGAAATCTAAAGTGATTTCACCAACAGTTGTGATTAGCTTGCTTTTAAAAGATTCAGTATAAGCAGATTTATCCAACAATTAACTATCCAAAACTTTGTGCCAGTACTTCTGTATATCTGCTATGTGATGAAAACTAGTGTTTGTAGTGAAAGACAGTGTGGTGGGAGAGAAGGATGTGGGTTTTGGGTAAAGCTCCTCCACTTCTTGGTGCTCCTTAGGTTAATCCCTTCACTCAAAGCCTTGGTTGTTCTCTCTTTGATAGGTGGCTAAGAATACCTGCCTTCCTTTTCTTGCAGTTTCTTTTTCATTTTGGAAATTAAAGGAAATAATAAACATTTGGAGGAATATATAAGGTGTTATATATGTGCACATATTATTGCTATCCTAATAGTTCCTAAATCTAAGATAAAATAATATTTTCATTATTTACATTTTATTGTATTCACATTCTTAGAAAATTAGCCATCTTAAAACCATCTTTATTAACTTTTTCTAAGGCTCAACTCTGAGTGAAAACTGCGAATATACATTAGGCAATTGAATAAGACATCAGACCAACAACACATTTACTTTATTAAACAGTTACCAAGAAATTCTATTAACCCTCTCAGATTCTTCACTTTGAATTGATTTAATTACAAAATGCTTTGGATGCATATGAAGTTATATTTTTAAATGTTCTTTGCTGCCAGCTGTGAAGGCCATAAATATTATTTTTGCACACTTGCCTCCCTGCCCTTTGTTTTCCTCCCTGGTAGGCACTGAAGACTGACTTATAGGAAGTGGCCTCACCTTGTCTGCATCTGTATTGATGCGTTTCGTGAGCAAAAAAGAAAGTAACAGATTCGATATTAATCAGGGAAAAATGGACCTTACTCATTCTCCCAAACAATTCATCAGAGTTTTGAATTCATCATATTTTTTAACCATCTTCTCTTACATTCAAAATGTAAATTCTTCAAAGGCAGCACCAGTACAAGAACAGAATAATTACCCACTCAGGCTCTCCATAACTTGCTTAAAGAACATAATCATGGCTTTCTCTTCTATAACATACATCAAAGCATGTCAAATGTATATTTCTTGATTAAAATTTAAAAAATTGGCAACAGTATATTGACTAGTCAATCAGGAATTTGAAATAAACCGTTAAATATTAAATCTCAACTTACTAAAGCAAATGCTTTGTACTTTCAAATCTTAGAAAAATCTATATTCTTGGTAGATAAAATAATAGCCACAATGATTTTTAACTACATACTTTATAGATCAAAGATTCCAAATCATTTGCTACATAAAAGCAATGATAATTTAATATGGTAAATGGGACTCAATTTTATGTTGCTATTAGGTAATCAAGTTGGCAAGTTGTACCATAGAATACATTTTTTAAAGAATTAAGACAAGACTCTAAAACTCATTTTTTCCTGTGCTATTTATTATTTTGTCTGTCTACATTATTTATAAACTTTATTTGGTGAAAAGTACTAGAAGAAGCCTTTTAATTATAAGTTACCAGACTTTAGAGAAATGAAATATAGAGATATATAGATATATAAGTGTAGAATTATTTCTTCCTCTGCTACAAGAATATTTTCTTCAGTTATCCTTCAGAGGAAGCCAATAACTTTAGTATTAGTTTCCCTTTATAGATGATGTATGCTGTAAATTAATTACAATAAAATATCTACATAACGTTTTTTTTTTGGTCTGTCTTGCTTCTTCCCTTTCTTCCTGCAGGACCTATTGTTTAGAAAGAATAGCGGTCATGGTTGTATAGGGCAGGACACCTTTCACATGATGGTCTTCAGGGGAGAAGGGAGGAGGTCAGGAAGTGACCTTTCTAGGTTTTGTATCTTGCTTTGGGGAAGAGAATGCTTTAGGGAGCTAGAATGTTTCTATGACCCACCTTGGGGGAGAAAAGGAGGTGAAAGAAAGGAGGAAGGGAGATGGTCAGAGAGTGATCTCCAAGATGCCATATTTTGGGGCAGTGTGTTCTGAGCCCTGACATTCCTTAGGTCAAATGTGTGCTGAATTTAATTTCTAGCCATGTTAATTCAATTGGAAAAACGTAGTTCCTGTTAGTTCATATATAGAAACCATATAAAGCAAAAGTAGTGTAACTCCTCAAATAGTTGGGCAGAGTTCATTCTATTAGACATTTAAAAGAAATGGATGATTGATGCATTTAAAACCTTTAATTAGATTTTTTATCACCATACATTTCTTGCAGTAACTCTGGCCATTTTATTAATCTATTTTTAGGTGAGGGAACAAAAGTACAAAATGGCAAACGGAAAAAGAGACAAGCTCAAGACATCGTGAGTTCAAGCATTTTATGGAAAAAAAAAAAAGACGTAGGCTTAAGTTCCTACATCATAAGTTTGCCTTCATGGAGGCCTCCAATTATTTAAGGTAAAGTATTGTTGAGCTCAGAACATAATACTCTAAAATATGGCACCTTGGCATACTGAGTATTTTAAGCTGAAGCAAATTGAGAAAACCACAGAAGCAGGTTTTTCTGTCCTCCAATCACCCTTCTGCACGACTGTCCACAAAGATACACAGATCCCCCCATTTCTTTGGACCTTAATTTCTGAAGGCTCCCATGTCCCATAAAACTTACAATAAATATATTTGTTACGTTTTTTTCTTATTTATCTGTCTTTTGTTATAGGGGTCTCAGTCATGAACCGGTAATGGGTAAGGAAAAGTTATTACTGCTTCTCGCCTGTAATAGACTTTACTCCAGGGCCAAACGAATACTCACAGAACATTCAAGAGTTAACACATGTTGGCACAATGATGATATCAATGTGGTTACTAAATTAATAGTTAATGTTTTATGTAACTTTTCATAAACCATTTTCCTATCAGATAACAACAAGTATATGTGCACATTTATTTTTAAAGACCTCTGTCAATTTGCATTAAAAGCAGGTTACAAAATGATTGGCACAAAAAGAAGCATCTGGAACAGGTGACACAGTTGCATTCCTCCTCCTCCAACACATGAAAGTGTGGGCAACAAGAACATTTTTTACACCTTAGATCTAGTTTATTAAAGAGGCCTTATAATTTTTTTTTTAAACAGAGCAAACGGATCATCTGGAGAATTCAGGGCCTAAAGTGATTAATTAGACCTTATTTTGTCTTGAACAGATTTACTAAGCATTTTTCAAATAGCCACATTGTTTATAATTACCAAAATCACACCTCCATTGGCCAGCCCGAGTTACTTCATGCATGAACAACAATCTGATTGAGCACTCTTGTTAGGGCTTCATTCTTCATTGTAATTAGCCATAATCATAGCCTTCCTGGGTGCATGAGAATGTGCAAGCAACTATTCACAACCTCAACCCATTTGAATATGAATCTTCTCCGTGAGGAGCAATAAAACAGGGGAAACAAAGCAGTTTCTCTAGGGAATTTTGTAAAGCATCTCTACACTAACGCTGCCCCCCTTCAAAATGTTCCCTCTCCAGTATCTGGATTCTGTTTGCTAAAACAAGGGTGGCTTAATGAAGACAATGGCTTATTATTGCTTAAGTGACACAGGAGGGCCCAAGTATTACAGGCTTAGTTCTTTCAGTCTTTGCCAAGGACACAAGGAACAAAAGAACAAGCAATTGTGTGTGGAAAAGAAAACTCGGACTAGGCTCTGCTCCGTGAACTCTCAGAGGAGATGGGGCCTCTGCTATTCTAGAGCTCAAAGGCTGGTGCTTGCTTTATTTCTTCTCTCCCCGCTCTTTACCCACCCCCTGCAAATGACTCAGGCATTATAGAAAAAGGCTCAAAGCAGCAGGGATCGAAAACAAAGACTCAGTGGAGGAGGGGTGACGTTTCTGGTCCTGTCCCAAGCACATTCACAGTGAGCCCCCTGCTGGCAACTCCGCTTTTCCTTCCTCTATTGTCTAGTCACCTAACTTCTTCGGGAAAGACCTAGGTAAACACGCTGGAATCCCTCCAAATGTCTCCTCAGCCAAAAATGGGAAAAATAAAATTCCGGAGAAAGTAAGAGTAGTGCTATGTCTTTCATAGAAAACTCAAGGAAAACTCAGTTCTTGTAGTAAAACTATGGCTACATATCAGAGACGAAGAATTATTTAAAACGCTATGTGCTCTGTACCAAAATTGAAAACATGAATCAAATTACTTAAAAAGAATAATCATTTGGCTTATGAAGCTAAATCAACTAATCATTTAAACTAATTACATAATACATTAAAAGTGCGGTGCTGCACATGCAAAAGACTTGTCACTTCGAAGCCTTTATCGTTTTTGTGTAGAGATTTTTGTGGGTTTTTTGAGACGTGGCACACACCTGATAACATGCCTGCTTATATTATCTGCTACCAAAAGATGCTCAAGGGCTGTAGGTGACTCCTGATAGTTTCTGATCATCTCCTGGGTTTAGACCCTTCATTGTCATGTCGAAATGACTTTCCTAAGGCCACACAGCCAGTTGAATGTATTGCTCTTAATGTACTAGAGTGAAGTACAGCTCAGCACTTCAACTGCTGTATAAAAATCACAGTTTGAGAACTGAAAAAGGTAAGAGGCCCTCCTGGTGAAGTACAGCATAAAGTCTCCCGTTGTAGAGGTGGCCCAGAGCACTGTAGGGAAGAGGTCAGAGGCAGAATCTGAACTCCATGAGAAAAGAGGCCACGATTGATTAGTAATATCTGTCATTGGTGCCCAAAGAGGATCAGTCAAATCACCTACCCCCTACCAAGTGTCTACTGTGCACAAGAAACGGTGCTAAGCCCTATGGAGGCATTTCCAGCGAAGAAAACGCAACTAAA
Organism: Propithecus coquereli; assembly: GCF_000956105.1. Classification (NCBI taxonomy): domain Eukaryota; kingdom Metazoa; phylum Chordata; class Mammalia; order Primates; family Indriidae; genus Propithecus; species Propithecus coquereli. The sequence continues at coordinate 10,301,496 of NW_012148063.1, read as the reverse complement.
TTAACCATAAGAAGGCAGTCAGGGTGCTGGCATGCTGGGGTTCTCTTGTGCACCTGCCAGAGCCATGGTGGGCATCTCTTCCCAGCGCCCTTGCCATAAGTTACAATTATATTGATATGGTGATTTGTGTCTCTGGTCTCTCTATCTTCTTGTACTATAATTTGGGGTTATTTTATTTTTAAAGCCATTTTAATATTTAGTAACTCAAGTCTCTCACCCTGTATTTCTTATTTTCAATTTTTTTCTTAATTAGCATAATAACAGTTTAAGACAGATGGCTGTCATAATTTCTTCCTCGGATAATAATATGTGATTTAAAAAAAATTTATCATACTTACATCTCTTTGAGAAGCAAAAAGAAGAGTCTCTATGACATTAGGAATTAGTCTAAACTGAAGGGCTGACACAGGCCACTAGTCCTAATAATTTCATCAGTGTCATAAATGACACATAATTATAACATGAGCATCATTTAAAGTGTTCTTATTGTGTGCCAGTGGGGTACGAAGGGTTTTGCAGGCACCGTTTCATCTGATCCGTACAATAGCCTACCCAGTGTGGGCACTGCGGCAGTATTATCCCCAATTTACGAGGGACTAAACTGACACTAAGAAAGCTTCAATAACTTGCCCAAGATCACATAGCTAATTAACGACAAGGTTGGAAATGAAAGAATGAATCGTGGTTAACCCAAAATGGAGTAAGGGATCACCTGCTTTTGAGATTCTGCTGTTCAGCAACAGCCAAGCCAGCCTTGCTCCCACTGGCCTCCAACACCCTGGACACAGACAAGGAAGTGAAGACACTGGCCTGGCTGACCTGGCTCCCCAGGAAGAGTGCAAGGATATGGCGATAAGGAGAGTGGGCAGAAGAATGGTTTTTGGACACCAAATGACCTCCAAAGAGGCTACCAATGCAGGGTTCAATGGCAGGTCACAGCAGACTGAAGGGCCAGTTGTGCTAAAACTAGTGATGGAGTGGGGCCTTTCAAACATACCATCAGGCTCCTTTAGGTGAAGTCAGATCAGATACAACTCATACTACACACACCTGGTACAGCCTCAGCCAAAACGGAAAGGTTTTTAAATAATAACTCACTGTACAGTGTTCTTTTTAACCATACTTTCATGTGTGCATAGCAATTAATGTCAGCGACATTATCTATCAAAACAAATGCAAGTTATGAAACTACATACACAAACATCTGCTTCATTTTCTCTTTGTTGAGAAATAAAGTCAGTCTCAAACCAAAAGAAAAAAGGAAGATTATTGTAGGATCTATAATACTTGCTTGTTATTATAATTCCTTCTCTATGATTCCTCATTTGTGTCAGACAGCATTCATCTGGAGGTCACATAAACCTCTAATTCCTAGAGCAAAGTCAAAACATCTTTCAACTATACTGACTAAACAAACACTACAGATGATTTTCTTTTGTGGAGCTATGCAGGTAGAAGTTCTTGTTACCGACTTAATAGACTATTAGCTACCCATGGACTTTCACGAATAAGAAAAGGTAAGCTTTTACATAATTCAATTCCACAAACACTTATTGAATGCTCATTCTGTGCAGGACACTATATAAAGTCAAGAGAATGAACAAAGATGACAAAACCATTCAATGTTTTTTTTAAACCAGAAAGGAAATGGTTCTCTACTTGTAGGAATTCACAAATTAGTAAGAACCAAATATATAGTGCAAATACAAAATAAGTAACTATAGTTTAAGTCAAAATACATAGGAGGCAAAATTTGTAGACATATATTAATAATATATTTCCTTCAACTGTTAAACAGAGAATTATTATAATTAGAATACTATATAATAATAATAGAATTATACTTCAGTGTTCAGCAGTTGAATAATGCATTACCTTATTTAATCTTTGTAAATAATGACAATCCTATGAGGTAGATACAGATATAGATGAGGAAACCAAGGCTTAGAAAGAAGTTAGGTAACTTGCCTAAGGTTTCATACCTGGTAGCATAGCTTTATATGTGTGTTTCTTTTTATCCTACTGTTAAATTAAATTTAGCCTAAGGCTGCTTTCTTACATATTTTAAGTCCCACCTAAAGTTTCTCCATGCATAGTGGACTGTAACCTACTCTTATACCAATAACAGAGTTTCAGCCAAACACAGATGGCCAACTGTTCAGGTCCACGGTTCAAACCATGTTTAAATAAGGCAAACACAGAGCGATCACCAATTGGCTGTTTCCGTACCTCACTTCTGTTTTCTATATATCACTTTCCTTTTTCTGTCCATAAGTATTATCCAACCATGTGGCAGTCCTGGAGTCAAGCTGAACTATTCTGGTTTTGGGGGTTGCCCGATTTGCGAAATGTTCTTTGCTCAATTAAACTCAGTTAAATTTAATTTGTCTAAAGTTTTCCTTTTAATATTACTTACTAAGATGGTTATAAACACAAGAAGGGTGGGTATAAGGATTGAGAACAGCACAGTTCTGTGAAAAAAAGGAGAAAGGATGACTCAAGGCTAGTAGTCAAGCATATTGGTAAGATACTAAGAAAGCTAAAATGTATGGCAAGTCAATGGTTCAACCAAGTGTTGCAAAGACAAGCAAAAGACATAGAATTTCCTCTCTCATTTCCAAGGAGATCAAGCCAGTTTGGAACAGTGATTTTTTTACATGGGTAAACAAACCTTTGGCATGCAAAGGCTTTCCAGGGAACACTCAGATGTGGATGATTTTAAGGGCTACTATTTCCAGATTTTAAATGTTCAATGTATTGGTACTCTTTCTTGAAATTGATCTGCTCAGTGAAGCTCCTGGTGTTATCTTTTCTCAACTCTCCTTTCACAATAGTTCTTCTGTTGCTTTAAAAAAAAAAGGAAATCTCTCACTCATCCCAAATGTGACAGTGCAGCATCCCTGGGTGCAAGTCCTGGGGCACCAGGACACAGGCCAGTATAAAATCATGTATTGGTGACGGTATTGACAAAGTAAATGGCTCTGAAGGCTGGGTAGCAAATCCTACTGTAAATCAAGCAGATTCTAGGTGTTGGCTTTCAAGAAAACTAAAGGTAGACTGTAGAGTTTATCAGCTATGAGATCACAAAAAAATCATTTTTGATTAACAGATGGCTATGTAATTGTTGGCTTATAACTCTTAGGATAAGTTCAAAGAATTCAGTCAAATTGTTAAAATTCCTTCCATTCAAATCTGCTTATTTACACCAACAGGGATTTCCTGTGCTTAAATCTGTAAAATAAAACATAGGCTATAAATTAATGCCAGGCCCTATGTTATGTTATAATAAATTAGTAGTCATCCATAAAAAGATGGACCAATTGAAAACAAAAGCCTGGACTATCTCATTAAGAAATGCATTTCATGTAAAAATTTACTTTTATGCTTAAAAATTACTTATTAGAATTTGCAAAATCTCTGTATTTTTCATGCAAGATGGATCCCTTTGTGGTCTCTATCTGTTGTGTCCCAGGGTTCAGGACAAATTCCACAGTCACAGAGAAGGCTGTGCAGGGAGACATACCAGAGGAGGGGGTGGAAGCACGTGGCTTTGCGTGCTGCAGAAACATCTCAGCCAATGCTTGGGTTTGCTCTGTAGTGTGGAACCCTGTCCTCTTGGGGGTTGGGATTGCTGGTGCCAGTTCCTTCTGAGAATTGTCTAAGAAAGACAGCTGCCCAGAATTGAGGACTGTGGGCACATGGGACTACTTAGACCTCACCCCTCTCTGGTTAGGAGGATGCAATCACCTGTGCTGGGGGAAGCTGACCACAGAAAACCAGATGTGAATGTAGCCCCTCCCAGGGGGAGGGGAGCCAAGCCCCAGGGCCCAGAGTCAATGTAAAAGTTTGCTTTCAGACAATCCTGCTGGTTAACAACAGTTGTTCTGGAAGTTATGCACTTCTAGATGATAAATTAATCTAGGCATTATCTATCTCTATCCATATTTATATTTATATATATAGGCACCACATATGTCTAAATTCTTGGAAACTTATGGTTACAGAAATGAGAATACTTAATAAAATAGGCATAGATGGGGCTTACCTACAAATGATACAAGCCATATATGACAAACCCACAGCCAACATCATACTGAATGGGGAAAAATTGAAAGCATTCTCACTTAGAACTGGAACCAGGCAAGGTTGCCCACTATCTCCATTTCTATTCAACATAGTGTTGGAAGTCCTCACTACACCAATTAGAAAAGAGAGCAGAATTAAGGGTGTCCAAATCGGGGCAGAAGAGATCAAACTCTTACTCTTTACTGATGATATGATATTATGTCTAGAAAACCCCAAGGATTCAACCAAGAGACTCCTGGAATGATAAATGAATTCAGTAAAGTCTCAGGATACAAAATCAATACACACAAATCAGAGGCATTCATATACTCCAATAACAGTCAAACTGAGAACCAAATCAAATACTCAATACCCTTCACAATAACAACAAAGAAAATAAAATACCTAGGAATATATTTAACTAAGGAGGTAAAAGATCTCTACAGGGAGAACTATGAAACACCGAGGAAGGAAATAGCAGAGGAAATAAACAGGTGGAAAAACCATACCATGCTCGTGGGTCGGCAGAATCAACATTGTTAAAATATCTATACTACCCAAAGTGATCTACAGATTCAATGCAATCCCTACTAAAATACCAATATCATTTTTCATGGATATAGAAAAATAATTTTATGCCTCCTATGGAACCAGAGAAGGCCCCATATAGCAAAGCACTTCTAGGCAATAAAAACAAAATGGGAGATATCAATCTACTGGACTTAAAACTATACTACAAGGCTATGGTAATGAAAACAGCTTGGTACTGGCACAAGAACAGGGTCATTTACCAGTGGAACAGAACTGAGAACCCAGATATAAAATCATCCTCATATAGCAATCTAATCTTTGACAAAGCAGACAAAAACATATACTGGGGAGAAGAATCCTTATTCAATAAATGGTGCTGGGAAAACTGGATTGCCACATGTAGAACACTGAAACAGGATCCACACCTTTCACCTCTCACAAAAATCAACTCACGGTGGGTAATAGATTTAAACCTAAGATGTGAAACGATTAGAATTTTAGAAGAAAATATTGGAAAAACTCTTATAGACATGAGCCTAGGCAAAGAATTTATGAAGAAGACCCCAAAGGCAATCACAGCAACAACCAAAATAAATAAATGGGACCTGATCAAATTAAAAAGCTTCTGCACAGCCAAAGAAACTGTCACAAGAGCAAACAAACAACTCACAGAATGGGAGAAAATATTTGCATGCTACACATCCAATAAAGGGCTGATAACCAGAATCTATTTAGAACTCAGGAAAATCAGCAAGAAAAAAATCAAACAACCCTATAAAAAAGTGGGCAAAGGACATGAACAGAAACTTTTCAAAAGAAGACAGAAAAATGGCCAAGAAACATATGAAAAAATGCTTGACATCTCTAATCATCAGGAAAATGCAAATCAAAACCAGAATGAGATACCACTTATCTCCGGTGAGAATGGCCTTTATCAAAAAGTCCCAAAACAATAAATGTTGGGTGGGTGCGGAGAGATAGGAACACTCATACACTGCTGGTGGGACTGCAAACTAGTGCAACCTCTGTGGAAAGCAATATGGAGATACCTTAAAGGGATACAAGTAGATCTACCATTTGATCCAGCAATCCCATTACTGGGCATCTACCCAAAAGAACAAAAGACACTCTTTAAAAAAGATATCTGCACTCGAATGTTTATAGCAGCACAATTCACAATTGCAAAGATGTGGAAACAACCCAAGTGCCCATCAATACATGAGTGGATTAATAAAATGTGGTATATGTATACCATGGAGTACTATTCAGCTTTAAGAAATAATGGTGATATAGCACCTTTGTATTTTCCTGGATAGAGCTGGAACCCATTCTACTAAGTGAAGTATCCCAAGAATGGAAAAATAAGCACCACATGTACTCACCAGCAAATTGGTTTCACTGATCAACACCTAAGTGCACATATAGGAAGAACATTTATCGGGCATCAGGCAGATGGGAGGGGGGAGGAGGGGATGGGTATATACAAACACAATGAGTGTGATGCGCACCATCTGGGTGATGGACACGCTTGAAGCTCTGACGGGGGCGGGGCGGGAGGCAAGGGCAATGTAACCTAAACATTTGTACTCCCATAATATGCAGAAATAAAAAAAATTTAATTATTTAAGTTGATCTGGATGCCACGGCACTCGCCCCAGGCAAGAGAGTGAGACTCTGTCTCAAAAACAAACAAACAAAAAAGTAAAAAAGTAAAAAGTAAATTGATCTGCATGTGATACAGGAATAAATAAGAAATTTGTAGAATAAAAAATTACATTGGGAAAACATTCTGAGAGGAGAGTGAAATGAACACAAGGAAAGAAAAAGAGCAACATAAAATTTCTAGCAATTAATAAAAAACCAGTTCATGTATTTCTTAAAATGAATGATAGTGGGAATCAGATCTATATGGCATATAGAACTGACTGCATATAAAAATGAAAAAAGTTTTATTTAAAAATGTCAATATTTATATTTTACTAGAAATTACATCTCTTGCATGATAAATTCATGACTAATTTTTAGATGTCAATTTAAAAATCCCTAAGAGACATCATTTTTCAGAATTCTTTTAGGATACATGTGAATAAATGATTCTGAAGGACGCTCCTCTAGAGAAGGGAAATGCCACGGGAATGAGGGAAGCTGTAGCGTGGGGTGAAGGGGCAACAGGGCTGAGCCGGACGAACTTTGACTAGGATGAGAGGGCAGCGGGGGGAGAGGAAGCTGGGCCTTTATTAAGCGGACCTCCTTGGGAGCCAGTCTTCCAGCAGCCACAGCTGCACACAGGTCACCAAGAGAGCAGGCGGGCCAGTGGGGAGAAATCAAAGTAGGTCCCGTTCTGCGCATGCCCGGCCTGTCACCTCAGAAAGTAAAGTCAACACGTATTTTATTGATGTAAAGTTATTTCATGCACATTTGATAAATAGTGATTTTTACTTATACATACAAGATTGGTAAACTCTTACACTGTAAATTGGATTAGTTTAAATATATTATCTGTAAAATTACCAAATAAAAGTAATTGAAAGTTGGAATCAGCAAATATTCCCCCCAAATGTAAATTCTCATGCTGCTGCTTTGTGATTCTACTACCACACACAAAATTATGGATTCTTTCAACTGTATAAAACCTTAGAAAAAAACATTTTGGGGAGAGTTGTGATAGAAATATGCTACCCTTAGATAGAATGAACAATATTTGATAGCACAATGAAGTGACGATAATCAACAATAAGTTAGGGTATACTTTAAAATAACTAAAAGAGTAGAATTGGAATGTTCGTAACACAAAGAAATGTTCAATGCCTGAGGTGTATACACCAATTACCCTGATTTGATTAATTCACATTGTATGCCTGTATCACATCACAAGTACCCTATAAAGATATACAACTATTTTAGACCCAAATAATTAAAAATAAAAACTTAAAAAATATGCTACTCTACAAACTTACTAATGAAGTTACAACAGACAACATATTAATCCATTACTAGTCAAATCATTAGAATCTGCTAAGCACTCAAATGTAATAATACTGATTAGCTACTGTTTACTGTCATATGGTAAACAGAAAGCATGCCTTTTATCTTTAATATATTTTAAATCTAACTTCATTTTTAGATATTTTAAAAATCTAACATTTATAAATTATAATCTAATATACCACTATCATTTTAATAGTTGCAAATACTAAATTCCAGTTTTCAAAAATCTCCACACTTTTTAGAAAAGTGACAAAAGTGAATATGTAGAGTAATTCAAGAAGAGTAAACTGCAAATTGGTGAACAGAGGCAGGAAATATTTTATTATCGAGTCCTCCTAATCTCAGCACAAAAAGCCTGAAGAAACCATCTAGATTAGCTGATCACCAATTAGGGCTTTCACATCGTCCGGGTGCACCATGTGGCAGTCAGGCACCCAGCCAAGGGGGGTGGTCTGCTCACTGGGCTCCCCGACTTCCTTAACAGCAGGCGGTAGGAGTGGGGAACGCGTTCCTAACTCGCAGGAAGCTAACGGGGAGCAGAGCTGACTACAGTTAAAGAACTTTGAAAGATTTCGCCTTTCCCGTTTCCTCTCTCCTGTCCCTATGCCTTGTCGTGTATGTGTTTGTCTGTATGATATGCCCCACTCCTTTCCGTGTGTGTATTCAAGTTTAACCGTCTTAACGGCTCCTTTTTGTTTTAACCACCCCTTCACTCTTTTCTGATACCAATGCACTAAATTGCTTACTTGTTCTCCAATAATGTCGTTTTTAAAATATTTTGTTATCTCTGTAAACACTGTTTCTTTTGCCCGGAATCCTGCTTCCCCTCCCTGCACCGGTAAACTCTTCTCTTGTATTTCTCTTGGCAAACCTCTAGTTCCCATTTGGCATCGACTCAATTACCAACTTCTCTCTAACAAACCCTTTGATTTCCCCCAAAGTTGCTCTCTTCTCTGTGTTTCCAAAGGACTTGGATTTTTATAGCTCCGTTGCAAATGTGCATTTTATATACCTTATCTTATACTTTTCCCCAAGTCCCTGAACTTCAGAGGGCAAAGACCATCTCCTATGAAGTGCCTGTATGTCTATCGTCTAGGGCAGTGCTGGCAGATAGTCTATAATAAGTGATTACTATTCAATTGATTTGACATGAAATAAGCCATAAATTATACTAAGGCAACACAGCTACCATCCACGAATCCTAAGTAAAGTCACAAAGAACGGAAGCAAAGTGTTTCAAAATTTCCCTCTTCTTCATAAAAATTGGCTTAAGGAAGCCTTTGAAAGAATACAGTCAGCTACCTTAATTTGAAAGTCGGAAAGAGAGAAATCTAAGTAGTTTTATAAAACTTTTTTGATACCTTGTTATGGAGCTAAGTACTTAATATAAGTGCACCTTTGTAGATTCCTAGATGTGATTTAATTGATTCATCTAGAAGGAGTGTATTTTGAATGTGAGTTTATCATCTGAGCCCACCAGTATACACTAGTCGCAGGTTGCATTCTCCTGACCGGACAGCCAGATGGATGTTCTCTTTTCCCCTCCCGACTCTATGTCCCTCCCAAAGCTAAAGGACACATTTCAGCAAAAGGTAAAGAAGTAATTGTGTTTCCTTGCTAGTGCTATTTTGGGGAAGGTCAGGTTCATTTGTTGCTCACAGTGAAAGCTGAGATTTGACCGCTTGCCAAATCCAAAGGCCTATTCCCAGACTTCGTCCTCCCTGAGCTGACAGCAGTGTTAGCAGCTCGCCTCTTCATGCAGTAATTTACTGGGCACTGCAGATTCTAACTCCTTAAGAACTCTGAACTTGTACGCTCTGTTCCCTTTCCAATGTCACTGTTCACGCCGTGTTAGCTCAGGCTCTCCTCGTTCCCACCTGGATCACTGAGGTGGACCCTAGAGGACTTCCTGGCTTCACTCGGCCCCCTGTAATTTCTCCTCCCCACTCCCAACAGAATGATCTTTCTGAGCGGCAAATCTGCTCAGGCCTCTCCCTCCTTGAAACCTTTCAGTGCTTCTCACTAGCTTTCAATGTAAAGTCCAGATTATTCAATTTGTACATAAAATATTATATGGTCAGTTTTCTTTCTACTTCTACCCTTATCTTATGCCCCTCCCCAAATTACTGCCTTAGCTCAAGGTATTCAGAACTTCTTCCAATGCATGATGGTGCTGGAACCTTTATGCCTCCAAATATGCTTTATTATCCTTGAATGGATACGGGACATAGGTGTTCACTTTGGATAATTTTTCTTCCCTGCCCTTTTTACTTTGGGGACTATATCCATTCATACAGCTACAACTGTTCCCATATCTATGTTGTAGCTTGCATCTTTATATTAATATATTGGCCAATTATTTATTCACCAATAAATACTTACTAGAAATTTTTGGTGAGCAACAATAAACAGAGGATACTGTTCTCATAGCATGTCCTCATAGCGGGGGATTGTAGAGTATTACAAAGCGTAGTAACCAGAGATCAAAAAAATAACTGGGAAATGGAAGCTATAATAAATGTCAAAGAGATGAGAACATGGGCCTCATGATCAAGGGATTTGACTTCAACAGAGTATCAAGGAAGGGACCCCTGAACAAGTAACCCTTGAGCTGGAGCCCGAAAGCTGCGTGTAAATGATGCTGATGAAGAGAGCAAGAAAAATCATTCCAGGAAGAAGGAAAAGTGTGACAGTGTGGCTGAGGTGGGAGGACACAGCTAGTGTGTCACCGAAAGGCGGTCAGTGTGGGGGAGCGTGGAGGTCAGTGCGGGAAGCACAGAGAACAATGGGGAGTGTGGTGTGAATTGAGGTGCTATGGGAAATAGTGAAGTCATTTTACACCAGCCAAAGAGCTATGAAAAGCCGTAAGTGGGAGAAAAACATTGGGGTAAATATGGTTCCTTTGACCCTAAATTACTCCGGCAATATGATGGTAGTCATTGCAGGGTGACATAGTGGACATGGGACATCTAAAAATTAAGGCAAAAGATGGCAGGGAGGGTTATGATTAGAGTTTCAGTAATGAAGATCAATATAAAATGCCAGATTCAAGAGAAAAAATGAATATGGCTTGGCAATAGTTTGGCTATGGAGGTGAAGGAGAGAAAATTGTCAAGGAAGATTATTATCTGGGGGATGGGCACACTTACAGCTTTGACTCAAGCAGTACAAAAGCAATCCATGTAACCAAAACATTTGTGTCCCCATAATATTCCGAAATAAAAAATAAATAAAGGAAGGTTATTAGTTTCTGGCTTATTCGAAAGAATTAAATTTAATATGGTATAGCTTAAGGTAGAAAGTCATATGTAGTTAAAAATTACTTTCATGGAGTGTGGAGGCCATGAGAATGTGCTTCTCTGATCCTTGACTGCAAGGAACGTAAGCGATCTCGGCCCAGCTCTGCACCCGAAATCTATCCTTGCATCCTGCGGAGACCATGTGTCCCAGGGCTCCAGCCAACGTCTGAGTGCGGCAGGGATACTGAAGCCGGCCTGCTACTTTGAGGCAGGATCCTCTGACAGGCAACTGTGGTTCCCGGGCTCCCTGACCACCTTGCCCGACTCTCCTTAGGGGTGCAGAGCAGTCTGAGGTGCTTCCATCCAACTTCCTTCCTTCCCTCACTCCTTCATGGGGGTCAGACCTGCGTCTAGGTCTGACGGCTCTTCCACCCTCTCCCCGGCTTCCTCCCTTCCCTCACAGTCTCACCCTCACACACTTCCTGCACCTTTAGTTTAATCGTGTTGGCGTCTGCTATCCTGAGGACACTAATGTCAGACACAGAGACTCTGTAGTGATGCTGGGAAATGATCATAACGTGATATTTAGTGAAAAACAAGATACAAAACATTTGGTCGTGTATGACAACATGTAAATGAAAATGCAAAGATTGAAAGAAGCAAACTGGCAATTAATTTTAGCAGCTGGAGGTAAATTAACACCTTTCTATTAAACTGTAAACATGTAATTCAGGAAAATAATTTTAATGAAGCTAACCAGATCACGCAGGCTAACGTCCTAAGTCTCTGAGAAAGAGCACTGGCGTGGAGTCTGCAGTGACCCGATGTTAGGAATATTGAAGGTGACAGCAACAATAAAAGAAGAAAAGTCAAGGTTTAGTTTAGTGGATGTTGATCATAGAGGGTTTAATAACCAATACACACATGAAATACCAAAAAAAATTATCTTTGAAAAATTTTAGTACATTTTTTATCTTCATAGTGAAAATAGTTTTATTCATATAAGTAATGAACTTTACCTAAAGGAAATCCTTCTCACCAAAAAAAAAAAAAAGATACTCTTTGCTTCACTGAAACAATGGATTTTGCAACCCCAGGGTATTTGAGCTATTTTGACATGTGAATATGTTTTCCATAGGTTTAATTTTGGAATATGCCATTTTATATACAGTGTTTCTTGTTTTTAAACTTAGAATTATGTTACATGAATTTTTATCGTATTGTTAGTCTGCAAAATTATAACAGAATATCATAACAAGTGAATTTATTATGATTTAATTATTATTATCCATTGTGGTTATTTGAGCTGCTTTCACATTTTCATTATAAAAATGAACACCTTCCTACACAGTTTATGTTCATTTATATCATTTCCTCTAGAGCCCAAGAAATGGGATTATTTGACAGAAAGCATATCACCTTTATGACTCTATAATAATAAGCAAACACTCTCAGATTGGATTAATAGAAGAAACTGCTCACCGAGGGATGAGGTAAAACTGTATACTAAAAGATAACAATGACAGCGTAAGGGACTTCTGCTTCTAGCCGTGACGGAGTAACTGGTACTGAACTAGGCTTCACGTTATAAATAATTATAAAACCGAAGAAAATGTATGAAATAATCACTTTAAGATGTTAAACAACAAGCAACGAAAGCTTGTGATTAATGAGAAATGGAAAACACTGTAATTTTCAAAGGTGACAATTTATAAAAAGATTATATCCAACAAAAGGGAATGCTTATGTAAATGGAAATTCACCTGGGCCACTGAATATTATGTAGCCTCAAAAAATGATGTTAATAAGGAGGTTCTAATCAGCTGGCATGGGAGAGACTGTCCAGTTGTTCAAACTGTTTCCCTTTTCCCTCTGGGCACACAGCTGGACGATGTTTCCCTCCTTTGAAGTTATTCGTGGCCATGTGGCTGATTTCTGGTCAATGAAAGGCAGATGGAAGTGAAGACCACCACTTCCAGTCCTGGACCAAAAACACCCCCTCATAATGGTCTATGTGTTCTCTTCCCTCATCTGCAGGAAGAGGATCCAGGAGAGGATTCACAAGAATACAAGGCCCTAGACTGACGTAACCTAGATCCCTGAATGAGCGCCTGGAGCATGACACACCCACTGGACTGTTATGAACAACAAATGATCATTAGGTCAAGCCACTGAGATTTGGGGGGTGATTTTCTACGACAGTTAGCACAAACTCCTGTACCTGAAAAAATTCTGATGTTGAAAATAAAATGATATGTACTAACATCTCAACTAAAATATGAAAGAATAGCTTGGCAAGAAATAGAACAAAATATTAATATTGGTTCCTTCTGGTTCTGATATTTTGTTCTCCTTGCTTACATTTTTCTGTATTACCTAATTTTTCTAAAATACATATATCGTTTTAGTAACAAAATATCCTTTTTCTATTATTTGTATTTATTTTTAAATTCACCTATAATTTATTTATATACATGGCAAAAGGTACGCTAATAATGTCTTTCGTGTCCTTCCAAGTTGTTAATCCTGTTTTTAGATGGCTTTGATGAATGTTTATCCTTCCTTGCTATTGTGAAATATCTCATTTAGTTTTTAAAATATGTGGTGGATTGTATGACTTGTCTATGTATATATACATTTCTTCAGAGATATTTTTAGGATTGGGCCAGGTCTACAGTACTTTAGTTCTATCTCCTTTATAAAATTTGTTTAAAACTAATTGAGATAGTCCTCTTTTTCATTAATTCTTTGGAAAATGTCATCTGATTTCCTTATTTGTTTATTTTTCCAAACAAGTTGTGGGGATCATTCTGTCAAGTTCAACTAACATTATGGGATTTTCATTTTGCTATTGCTTAAAAGTAATACATTAGTTGCATCTCATCCTCTCGTCCCTACTCGATATTTTGAATTCACCTTTTACGTCTCTCTCCTTTTGATCGCTAGTATTCTGCTATTTGCCGATTCTATCTCCTCTTCCACCATCTTTCTGCTCCAGCTCCTCATCACTTAATTTTTGGATTATTGAAACGTTCCCAGAGTCTAATTCATGCATGCTAGTGACAACTCAAATATCCTTTATCAATACTTCATTTTACTTGTATACTCAGTGTTCTTTCATGACATAATTGATTCACAATCTTCAGTGCCTAAAACATACCTTTTGATAAATATGAACTTCATTCTATATATCTCCTCCACTATGTATGCAGAATAATGTGCAATCTCAGGCTGCCATTCAGGGAGTCTCCACTTTTCCACTTAATTTAATTACACATTATTCCCTAAATATTAAATCACATTATTTAAATTTCCATCTCTGAATCAGATCAACCAGCCATAAGAAATACTTTAAAATGTTTATAAATAAGCATATGACTATTCTCTAATGTTCAGTTTTGAGGGGTTTGGTCTTGAATGGAAAGGGGGGACAGGATGTAGAAGACCTAGGTTCTAACTTCATCATGGCCACAAATTAGGCTTGTAACATTGTGAAAATCACCAAACCTATCTGCATATTAGTTTTATACTTGAAGACAGAAAAATGGTCTCAAAATTCTGTTTTCTTCTTAATATTCTGGAATCATTGGCTAATCTTCTTTGCAGAAATTTTGCCAATATAATTTATAAGAATATTTTTGCATAAGCCTCTTCCCAATATACTAAGAAAATACTTTTTAAAATCAGATGAACAATATGAAAACAAGGAGGGATGTTACTAAAAGAGCAGGACGGAAGGTATAAAATAGAAATCAAATCAAGGAAATCAAGGGGAGAGAAGCATAAGGTAATGGAACATCTTCCTGAATGACAGGAGGCTCTTCCCTCCACCTCTGCTCTTACAGTCTTAGGGGAAGCAAAAAGGAATATATGATGTAAGGGTGCAGGAAACCCCACAGCTGCAACACTTCAGCCTGAGTGATCATGGAAGAGAGAAAGAAGAAAGAAAGGGAATCATTCAGATAAGTGCTCCGACCTCATCCCTGTGGGTTGAGGGCCAGGAAACAGACGAGGATGCTGAGGGAACACACACACACACACACACACACACACACACAGAGAGAGAGAGAGAGAGAGAGAGAGAGAGAGAGAGAGAGAGAGAGACAGAGACAGAGACAGAGACAGAGAGGGGAGGCTGCTGTTGCCTTCTGTTTGAGACCCTAAAATCACACCCTCAGACAACCTCTGTACCAAGCTACCAATTGATCCAAGATGAGAAAACATAACCCAATTGAGAAAAAGAAAGGGGAGAAAGCGTAAGTTTAAAAGATGTATAAATTGAGGGAAAGAACGAAAATTCAAAAGAATAAAGAACAAAAAAGGTGATTATTTCTTGTTCCCATTCAAAATATCACATACTGAATGTGTATAGAGTATTGCCAAAAAAAGGAGAAATATATAAATCATTTTAAAGTCCAATGTAACCTTAAAACCTTGCAAAAATATGTCAGAATTCAAGATTTAGGAGAGGAAATTATTTAATAACAATAAAGCAAAAGAAGACAGAACAGGATGTGGGATTAAAACTGGCCAAAACAAAGGAAAAGAGAGGAAGAAAAGGTATGTTATTTTAAATCACTTTTTTCATATCAGAAAGAATAGTTTTGCTTAAGAATTTCACACAAATAGCATGATACTTTTCATTACAATTTGTAACAGAAGACCTTAAAACAGTTGAAAGGTTGCAGCGAATTATTATTTTTTGTTGAAATGTGTCGGATAGTAGACTGCAAGACCTGTGCTAATTTTGTTTTTCTGAACAACATGTTCATATAGATGATAGCAGAGAATGAAAAAGCACGTGCTACAGAGTGCAAAACACCACACAGTAAAAAACAAAGATTTTCTCTGCTTAGGACAGAATTTCATAAACTCTTGGTTTTTTTCCATTGTCAAGACATATGATCAAACATACCCTTTAACATATATAATTAAATAAATATTTATAAAATACATTTATGGTTAAAAAATTATTTGCAGATATTTTAACATGGTATCTATTTTACTCTTTTGCAATTTGTCTTCTTATACTTGAAGGTGTGTATCAAAGAAAGATTTCCTAGTGTGGTCTCATGACTCAATAGAGTGCTTTCTTCTCTATTACTAAACTGCAAATAGCAATAAAAAGAGTAGGCAGAACGATCACATCATATTGTATCTTCCATTTAGAAACGGGATTTGCTTTATAAACAATTATGAAGGGATGACAAATGGTGAACAGAATAAATTTTAATGTAAAAATTCTTTATTGTAATAATTCATGTATGCTTTACATATTAAATCAGATAGGAATGACTGATGAAACCATATTTTATTAAATAAGCCATTTCTAAAGTATATTCATCATCAGAAAAAAAAGAGTAGGATAATGAAAGAATAATATAGTTTAGCTTGTATAATTTATTCCAAACTTCAAACAATGGATGGGAATGGGAAAATGAAAAAGGTAACCAAATAAGCATCAGGTAAGTCCCTGAAACAGAGCTGAACGATGCCAAGAAGTATAGTAGAAATATAAGTAAGCATATACATGTAAGTTACTCTCATAGTTTAACTTAATATGCCAAAACTAAGGGGATTTAATAGTTTATGTAAACCAAGAAAACTTCTTTTGACTCAAATTTTATTACTAAGTTTTATAGTAGAATCAAATTTTGAATTGGCATTAGGGTATGATAAACCCTGATCATATCCTTGACCACGAAATCACATCTTTTGGGTTTCAATAAGTCACAGGGTAACATACAAATGATATTAACAAAAAGGCCTGAATGGAAATATAACCTACACTCTGATACAGTACAGCTGCTTTAAGAAGCATTTTTGGCAAAGGCTGGTAGCAAAGGCCAAAGATCTTGAGTTCTATCTGGATACTTTTTACAATTATTAAAAATGTTTTCAGAACAAAAAATTCCAAGTTTTAGTGAGTATATGAGAAACACGGCCTTTGCAGGTAAAAGTATAAATTGAATACAAACACAGACAAACACACACACACACATGTGTGCACTGGGATGAGGGTATTAAACAGAATATTTGGGAAATGGTATGTACATCGTTCGAGTGGCCTAAAACAACTTATATTAATTTTTAAATATTTTATAACCTTTTACATGTGCATTCATTATATAATGCACTCTAGTTTTACCCTGATATTTTAATTTCTAATTAAATTATATGTATTTTGTATGTTTTAATGATTTTGTAATATAGGTAGTTTTCTTACTTAACTCTCAATGGCTACTAAACACTCCAAGTAGAGTAATATCATTGACTTAACTATTCTCCTATTTTTTAACATATAGAGTCCTCATTACCAATAACCCATATAAAAAACAAAATAACCTTAATTATATATTTAACATATATGCCAGATCTCTTATTAAATTCATTATGTCCTTTTCATAGGGACAGAAAATAGAATGGTGGCTGGCAGGTGATTTTTGCAGGCAGGAGTGGACAGTTGTTTTATGAATATAGAGTTTTTGTCTTGCAAGATGTAAAGAGCTCTGGAAACTGGTTGCATAACAATGTGAATGTACTTAACACTACTGAACTGTACACTTAAAAATGGTTAAGATAGTACATTTTATATTGTGTGTATTTTGCCACAATCTTTTAAAAGAACAGAAATAAGATTGCATTAATACTTATACAATTGTCATTAGTAAAAATAAAACTGTTCTAATGGAAAAAAACCACTATATCTTAAACTTTTTAAATTAATTATTATAATAATATGTTTTTTTAAAGGAGAAAAAGAATGCTCCGATTCTAGAAAAAACTGCACAAACAAGTTATCAAGGCAAGGAGAAAAAACGAGCTCCAGATATGAAAGTGGCACTAGGCGTTGGTGGTATCTCCTCTGAATGATATAGTTACCAGAAGAAAGACAACCAACCCAAACTGAAGTCATGTTGTAGCTAGAAGGAATATTATCTAAATATTGATGTAGTACCATTTTCAAGAGTACTGAGAGAGTTAGCCACATGGCTATGTTTAGGTAACAAAAGAAAGCTAATCAGTTTTTTGAAACTAGTAACAGGAAGGCTGCAGAGACCATTCTTTTGGATATTACAAGAAATTTAAAACCTTATCTTTAGTTCTTAGGAGGGAAAAGTTTAAAACCCTGCACCTATACCTGAGAGCAGTGAGAAAGGTCTAGTAAAAGAAATTCAATAAACATCAAGATGACATTACTGCTTCTTTCAAATGTTGATTAAATCTTCATTTTATAAATTATACAAGAAGGATTTTTTTAAAAACATAGAGAAATTACTTGTAAGGCTATTCGAATTGCAAATCACTGATTTTGTTGGGCTGAAAGAAAACTATTGTCTAATAAAATAGTCTATTTGGAAACATCTTCTATATTTTGGGGGGCAAAAAAAATTTTAAAAAAAGACTGCCTTTATGTGCAGAAGCTAGAGGTTCAGTTCCTAAGAGAAAAATATTTTAAATATTAAAACCGTAGCATCATTCTTTTCTGTGCACTTCCTCCCATTATGAGAAAAATTTATGCAGAAGCTTGTCCTTCATAGATGTTAATTATCAGCATAATGTGAGCTACATTGTTTCCACTTTCTTTTACACAGCAAATCCCAGCAGAAACTAAAGCATATAATAGATGTGCTAAAAATTGTTTAGAATTTGTAAATGCCATTAACAAAAGCTGATCATCAAAATCATTTTAAACCAAATATAGCAAAAATTTTGTTTAATTTCATTCAATTATTAAAAATGAAAACCATTCCATATAGACTGGAATATTGATAGGGCAGTTATTAATAAAAATGACTGATTAAAAATTTCTTAACTACCTTTACTTTCCTCTGAAACCCAACTTTTAATAAGACAGAAAGGAAGTTTAACCAAAGAAATGGAAAATAAATTTACAAAGTTTCTCTAATGCCAAGGAATATTATTATATAGTATTCCTATGATTTCATCATATTCAAAAACCCAAGCACCATTAAGGCAAGGGTTCAGGTATGCGCAGCCTCTGATTGGTGCCTGGCATATCATAAATGCTCAATAAGTACTTGTTTGAATGAAATATTTAATAAAACAATGAAAATCAATAAATATAAATTGAATATCATTCACTTTTAATTACGAAGACCTGTCTGAGAAGGGATAAGTAGTGGTGTATGTGTCAGCTTTAAAGAGTGCAGTTTAAAAACCCTCTTGCTTCACTTGTCAATCTTTCACCCTCTCTACCTGCCTGCCGCTGTGCCCCAAATACTGTCATTAAAGTTGCACTCTTCTAGGTTCAAGAAATGAACAGTACGTACTTTGGAAGAATAACAAGTAGTCCTCTATGGCAGCGGTCCCCAACCTTTTTGGCACCGGGGACCAGTTTCATGGAAGACAATTTTTCCACTGGGGGGTAGGGATGGTTTCAGGATGATTCAAGCTCATTACATTGATTGTGCAAACTTCTCTGCTAATGATCATCTGTGTTTGCAGCCGCTCCCCAACACTAGCATCACCACCTCAGCTCCACCTCAGAGCATCAGGCATTAGATTCTCATAAGGAGGGCGCGACCTAGATCCCTCACATGCGCGGTTTACAGTAGGGTTCGCGCTCTTATGAGGATCTAATGCCACCACTGATCTGACAGGAGGTGGAGCTCAGGCGGTGACGTGAGCAATCGGGAGCAGCTGTAAATATTAATACAGATGAAGCTTCACTCACTCCCCCCCACTGCTCACTTCCTGCTGTGCAGCCCAGTTCCTAACAGGCCACAAAGAAGTACCAATCTGCGGCACAGGGGTTGGGGACCACAGCTCTATGGGATTAGCACCGAACAGGCGAGTTTTAACAGCAAGCAGAATAAGACAAAATGAAGCAGATTAAAAATAAGACAGAAGAGATCATTGACACTTATGACAATAAGAAAGGTGCTTGAAAGATGCTTCTTGAATAAATGAATAAATTTATGAATAAAAAAAGAGAGCTGCAAATGAGCATGTTGGAAGTAAGGAAAGTGAGAACGTACCAGGGCAGCTAGAAGGGGTGCTTAGGGTGTCTTAATCCTTTTTTCCCAGCTTTCTCTCCTTTAGCTGATCCCTCCACGAAAGCTACCCAAACAACTACGTGCTTGATAAGTAAAAATTGTTTTAATGTAAGACCTCTACCTTTCACCCGGTCTGCATATTTTCAATTAGATTACCATCCTTTAATCCTTCCTGTCTAAAAAAAAAAAAAAAAAAAAATGGAGCTATTCTTGGATGGAATAGAGAGTCGCAGACAAAATGCCTTTCTTATTCCACTGTTCTGCCTGGACAGGCATGGTATTGAGCTCTGGAGAAACATCATTCTGTCCCTGGAGAGTGGGAGACTTGAGAGAACGGGTGCCATTTTATAGAGGATGGCCAAGGACAGTTGCTTTGATGCACAGCCGTAAAGGAGTGAACTTGGCCAAGAGTTAGAGAAAAGCATTTCTGGTGAAGCCCTAGGGTATATGTGGGATTTTTGTTTTTTGGAAAAATCAAGAGAGCCAGTGTGGCTGGAGCCAAGTGGGTAAGTGGGTAGGGGCAGGCCAGTGTCACACAAAATGACACCATCTGATTTCTGGTCTGGTCGCCTGACCGAGTTTAACCATTCTTCACATGAACCCAGGACTGTGCGAGATTTTAATCCCTGATCCCAAAGTCACCCAAGTTAACACATTTTAGATTGATCTCCTCTGTTTTAACATTGCTTTTAGCTTAAGTTCATCAAAAGCAGCCCAATCAAACCAGTAAAGGTGTTGGTGCTGCCTAACGGTAAGGAATGGGGCAAGGAGGTGGGAGAAGAGTAAAAATTACTCGGCCAATATCAAATCAATTGGCTCTGAACCATGACAGTACCCTGAGAGAGGACCTTGTCCATCTTCTGTTCACTGCTGCCACAAAGCCACCAGCCCTTGTGGTGGTGGTGTTAACTTTCTATACTCTACTGATTTTAAATAAATAGGAATGAAAAAAATGCAAGAGTTTTAGGTCCAAAGTAGGGCTTCAGTGATGATGGGGATCAGGACACACTATCCCAAAGTATGACACATTAAAAAATGACAGAAGCAGGAAAGTTTCTCTCACCTTCTCCCACATCCCTTTCCTGAAGCAGGTCAGGAACCTAGGAAGGACCTTCTGCCCTTCGCCTGAATCAGGCCTTAAGACACTGATATGAGAGGCACCTCTCTGTACTCAGAGAAAAGGAACAACCTGTCTCTGTAGATAAAGGGTCACAGAGAAGAACTGGAACAGACCTTGCTAAGCTTCCCCTAGTTTATTGCCATTAGATCCTACCTGCTTTGCCCTACCATGTTTCTCCATTCTTCATCAAACCTACTAGATAAAGAACACTCAGAATTATCCGTTTCTTTCCATCTTCAATTCTTTGTGAAGTTTCTCACGTTACATAAAAGTCACAAATAGATCGGTATGCTTTTCTCTTGTTAATTTGTCTTTCGTTATAGGGGCTTCAGCCATGAACCGAGGATGAGTGAGGAAAATACATTTTTTCTACCCTACAGAGACAACGGGGGTTTTCTATTAGTCAGAATCTGGACTTGATCATATTTTTTTTTTATTTCAGCATATTATGGGGGTACAGATGTTTAGTTACGTATGTTGCCCTTGTCCCCCCCCCTCCCCCCCAAGTCCGAGTTTCAAATATGTCCATCCTTTGGGTGGTGCGCATTGCACTCTTTGTGTATGCAAATACCCTTCCCCTCCTCCCTCCTCCCTCCTCCCCTCTTCCCCCTCCCCGCTGCCCAACATTCAATAGATGTTATTCTTATATGTGCATTTATGTGTTTTGATCATATTTTTTTCAAAGACATGCTAAAGTTATATATTTTCATTACTCTTTCAATAAAAAATAATTTTAATATATTTATATTTTGCTATAAAACTCTCATCAAATTTACATTAAGAAACATGAACATGTGTGTGCTGTTAAAATAATTTTATAAAGCAAAATAAATTACAAAAATATCTATATTAATTATTTGCACAAAGTTTAGATTTCTGACACAATAATTTTGATGTCCAATTCATTTCTCAAGCACATTTTTTCTCCTAATTTTATAGCTGATGGTGAGGCATGTATTTAGATTTACGGTTCCCCAAATACAAGCAATTTTGCACTATCATAAGTTACTTTTTACTTCATCCTACAGTCACGCATCACCTAATGATGGGGATATGTTCCAATGAATGCCTCGTGAGGTGATTTCATCATCATGTGGTCATCGCAGAGTGCACACGCACAAACCTGGATGGTACAGCTTCCTGCGTACCTAGTCTACACCGTGCATCCCAGTGCTCCTGGGCTACAAACCTGCACAGCATGTTACTGTACTGACTACTGTAGGCAACTGTAACACAATGGTAAGGATTTGTATATCTAAGCATAAAAAAGACAACATGTTGTGTTACGATGTTAGAACGGCTAGGACATCACTAGGTGATAGGAATTTTTTTCAGTTCCACTATAATCTTATGAGGCCACCATCATATATGCAGTTTGTCGCCGACTGAAATGTCACTATGCGACACATGACAGTACTTATGACCGACTAATTGTACGCACTGCACAATGGCCTGTATAGCCAATGACTTTCACTGCACCTAATAAATTGCAACAACCATCCAAAAGGTATAATGAATAAAAGAATGCTCAGAACAAACAAATGAACGGTGCATATGTTTCATACTCAGTTTCATCTCCTTTCATTTAATTCCATTAATTTCTCAGATACATTATATTATATAGCTGCCATAGTAGATACTTTTATATGTTTGTACCCCAAAAAAGTACATTGTGCTGTGAATTTATCAGATTGTGTCTCCAAATGTGTATAAACAAGTCTTCCCTGTGGGTCAGGCTTTGCCTGAATTGGAAGCTCATTTTTGTGTGACCTCTCTAAAGACAATCTGGATATAACATTTCTGTATCCAGATGTATCTGCTCATGTGTGTCTCATCAGTTCTTGTTTGTTTATCTAAATCTGCTCACTGGTAATGATTCTATTTTCAAAAGAAAAGAGAAAGGAGACATAAAAAATGAAATTGCTTGGTTATTTAGGCTTTCTTATATGTAAAATGTAGAAAGTACTTTTCACAAAGGAAATATATATTTGCATATTGCTTATAAAATATTTATGTTGAAATGTATAAAACACAGTCATTCATGATCCCTTAATTAGTGTTTCAGTGGAATAAGAATTTAATTAAAATATAATTTGTTAATTCATTAGTGTTGGGTTATAACTCTTATACCAATTTTCAGTAACTAATAGGTCCTAAAAGCACATAACTTATTTGGTTATTTTCATTGTATTTTCTCTTTAACACTTTCTTCTTTTTGATATTATTACATTTTAAAAAGGGAAAAGTACCAAGTTAGGACTCTTATTCTAAAAAATAATTTAGACAATATTACCAAATGGCCTACACTTTAATGTCACTTTATTAAAGGACTTTGCTTTGACTACCCCATAAAACTGTACTCTTTCCTCTCATGATTATTTCTTTTACTCTGCTTTATTTTTCTTCATGTTATTACCATTTAACAGTCTTTCTATTTGTTTGTTTGTTTAGTTTTTTCTACTACAAAGGGAGCTCTAGGAGGATCTAGATTTTGTCTGCTTTATTCATTGCTGTATTTCCAGAGTAGAGCAGTGTCCAGCACCCAGTAGGTACTTGGGTAATGTCTGTTGAATGAACAGGGGCTCCTTACTAAGTTACACGAACGTCAACTGGATAGCACATAATTAAAAACAACATATAGATAAGAATGCAATTTAAATGTGATCAGATCCCTGGAATTCAAATAAATGAATTCTATTCACTAAGCAATATTCCGTGAGCTTACTATGAAGTTCTAAAAGGACTACAAACTACATTCTATAAGAAAACATAAAAATAGAGCTATCAAAAGATCTAAAGGGCTTGTAAATAAAATTTAGAAGTCACAGATAACCACCCTCATTCTTGGTTCCTGAGTAGATGAAAATTCAAATTGCTACTGTATTAAACAAATAAATATATATACAATGTATAAAAATATAATATTTTAATGAATTATTTCAACTATCAGCCCTAAAACATTTTTACATGTTGTATCAGGGGCTATGGTAGGTCAAAGTTAAATAACACCCGGCTCCAGTCCTTCTGGAGTCCACCATCGTGAGGGAGGCAAGCAAACAGATTCCTGTCTTACTCAGCAAGAGACTAGCACTGGGTGTGCTGGTTTTCCAGAGAGGGACATTCCATCTAGCCTGGGAATGTCAGGAAAGACTTTCAGGGGACTGAAGGAGCTGAGCCGAGTCTATACAGATGAGCAGTTACCGACTAAAGAGGCTGAGTAGAAGAGCGGTGTGGAGCCAGTGAGGTTTTTCAGGAGAAGGCCAGCATGAGTAAAGGTGAAGGGGCAAGACATGACGCAGCATGTTTGGTAATCCACACGCACAGAGATTTCTCATGTATAAAGTACAACGCAGCAAATGATGCAAAAAAACAAAATGATAGTTTAAGAAGCCAAAGAGTGATGTTTTACATTCATAATATTCAAAATTTCTTACCAAGGCGGTTTTCTGCAATACTAGTATATTCCATAGAGGATATATTCTTTTGGTTATGGAGCTCATCATTTCTGCAAACTGATCTACATTCCAATATTATTGACCACACAAAATATTACTGGCAATATTGCAACTAACCAATACATTTTACTTTTGCGTTTTTTTCCATTTCCCCAGTAGTACAGTCATAGTGATCAGAGTCCACATTTCTTCTTCATGAAATGAACCATCTGCTAAATTGATGCTTGAGATTTGAAGCCAGTCCCAGTTGTTAGTTTATTAAATGTAATAAGTTACAATAATGCAATGTTAAAATTATAACCCACACATGCAGAAAAAGCTAGAGATTCTCAAATAGAATTATAAAAATCTTAATTTTATTTTTTGACTTGTGGTTTTAATACTACCAGTTTAACACACTAACCCTTCTCAGAATGCATTTTAAAAATGTAAAGAAAAAAGAAAAACATATTTAAATGAACAATCTTTTTTGTGCATATACAAGTACTTCTTCATTACCCCCGTGATTCTTCAAAAATGGAAATTAATAATAAAACGACATGAACTTTTCTGTGAAGGATGATTTTTTTTAAAACTCAATTCTCTTCAACCTAATATTATAGTTTGTTGTTTTTTAAAAAGTACTTGATGTTCAGTAAAATATTATACAACTTACTGCAAATGGAAAGCATTTAAAAGATGTTTTTCAATTGATACGTTAATGTTTGTCAAGAGATTCACTATTGCTGGATATGAATAATGAGAAGATAAAGATCTTCTTAAAGTCACCCAACGCACCATTACTTGCTGGTTAAACTTTACGGTATGAAAATTGAAATCTTAATTCCAGTACTGAAATAAGCACAATATGTTTACACACATATGCATACACATGTGAATGCACACACACACGTATTATGTACATACAAAACTGAGAGTTGGCACAAAATCTTTAAGTCTTTTCCTTGTGATTTTTCCAACTAAATTTTACTATGTTAAACAGAGATTTAATTTATGTGCAATACACATTAGCTGATTACATTTGAAAGGGACTTCCATGACAGATGCAAAGCATATTTTATTTCACTGATTTTTTTACATGGGAAAGTTTTAGGACTGGCGTAACATTGGGGGAAATTATGCCTCAAGATGGTCTTTTTCTCTGCATCTAAGCCAAGATATTAAGCTTAATTGAGAAAACGGTCTTACAGAATTAACTGAAAGACATCTGGTCAGTATGACCAAAAAAACTCTATAAATGCTGGAAGAAAAGTTCAAAAAAATACATAGCCATTCTCAAAAGTAAGAAAAGCAAATACCAAATTCCCAGAAATGAAGAGGAAACTCAAATCTAGAGTACTGAACAGTAGCCTGGTGAAGAAACCTGGAGCCTGGCTTGAACTGGAGGCAGTAATACACAGATTGATACTAAAGAAAATAGAAAACATAAGAAGTTTGCCCAGAAGTTTAAAAAATGAATAAAGGGATAAAAATGTTGAGGGAGACAATAACAGAAATGATAGTATAGACTATAAATGTATAGTCTACATACAATATTTGTTCTAAGAAAAAAATAGAAAAATTGTGACAAAATAAGAATCAATCAATGATGTTACAAAAGAAAACTTTCCTCAGTTGAGAAAAAGTTTTAAGTAGACAATAAGCTTAGTATATTAAAGGAAGAATAGATGAAAAAAGTACCTGGAAGCAACTTCTAATTATACAAAAATAGTACCATTACCCAGGCGGTTAAACAAAACAAACAAACAAGCAAACAAGAACGGATTGCCATCAAAGGAGTGATAATCATGACTAGTATTAATTTCTCAGCAATCATGCGTTAGACCACAATGATGTAATATTCTACAGAAACATGAAGGGAAATAGTTGTAATTTAAGAATGTTAATTTCAATCAAATTGTGTCTCATGTATATGAAAGTAGAAAATTTATATTTTCAAGACATTTAAGGATTCAGAAATATTCAACCCATATACCTGTTTTTATAAAACTGCTTAAAAATATACATGAACAGAGAGATGAATCTAAATAAGAACTCAAGATTTAAGGACTAATGGCTAGGAAGGTTTATTTATGGGTTTTCTTTTATTCAGAATGGAACCAACTCATGGAAATTCTGGAAGATTATTTGTTGTAAAGGAGGTGTCTTAGATTAGGGACAGAGATTGGCTTTCAAATGATTCTGTTGACTGTGTCCATTTTTATGATCTTCCCAATAGCAAGAAATGTGTTTCATGTTTAATGAACTTTTGAAAAATAGCGGTAACTATTCTCTTCAAAAACATGCTAATGACATGCTCACAATGACAAACCCACTTACGTGCCATGTAAGGAAAAGCCGTGTGTGTGACCTTGCTAAAGCAGAGCTATGCAGAGAAATGTATTGGTGTCTGTCTCTTTCAAAGGCCTTAGTAATGGCCACTGAAAACTTAAAATTGCATAATAAAAGAAGATTGTCTTTTTCGTTGCTGTTATTAAACTGGAGAAAACTATTAATATTCCTGTGGCAATATGTGCACTATCAATCTCCTCTCTTAATTAGGACCTTGAATGTTCCTTTGAGTTCCTTAAAAATTACCATATGAAATGCGGTTTCAACAAAGTAAAAAATATACATGTAGAAAAAAGACTGAATAAAAACACTAATATACTAAAAGATGTTATCTCAGGGTGAATTTTGTCTTCTGTATGCACGTTATCCATTTTCCAAATTTTGTAGGATAAGCATGTTTTACTTTTAAACTAGGGGGAAAAACTCAGAAAATCTAAGAATAAGTGCCTAAAATTTTTATATATCATATAATGCCAAATTTTTTTTTAAAAAGCATTGTATAGACTATGATCTCAATTATATAAAAAGATAAGATGGAAATACTTTCAGAAATACTAATAGTTATGCTCAGTGAATGATGGAATAATAGTTGATTTATTTATTCCTTCTAATTTTCAGTAGCATCTTCTTATTTTATATAATGAACTTGTATATATTCCATGGTAAGAATAAAACTCAATAAGTAATAACAAGTATTAATATTTATGTGAGTTCAGCTGAGTATCCTATCAGTATTAATTTTCACGTGGAACTTTCAAGGTGAGGATAATTTTCTTTTTGATAAAGGTAAAAACAATTTTTTAAATTGTCACCTCAACTGTGGATTAAAATTAATATGATTATTCATTAACATTTTATTTAGATTTTTGCCTGAAAGAAAAGGAGAACCTGTAATACAACTGCAGAGGGGTTGAAAATTCACTGTGAATGTGAATTTGTGAAGGCACAAATCTAAAGAGACACTTTGAACACTCAAATAAAAAATGAAACAATTTTTTTTTGTTGTTTACAATCATACTGTCAATCTGATTTCATTTGTCATCTGTCAAAGAACTTTTGATCTCAACAGTGCTTCAGTAAAGAGAAGGGATACGTGATAAGACAGACAGGAAAGCTATCATTAAATTACTGCTTGGAACAGAACTGGAAATTCACCTTCCAGGTAGATACATAAAATTCATCAAAGATGGATTTGTGTCCCCAAACAGAACTTTATAACAAGCAGAAACACACATTCTTAGTCTAAAGATTAGAATACTGATACTTCTAAAATGGCAACATTTCCTGCTGGGAGGGTGGCAGCAACACATTTCTTCATGAGATGTTAAGTGACAATATGCTATCTTAGCTCTGGTACCCTTAACATCACCAAGACCTCTCCTACATTTTAACAGTGGTGGTCGACCAACTTAAAAAGCAGGAGTGATTTGTTTTTCTTCTAGTTGTCAGTCTACTGAGATCTGAAACTTACAACATTGCTTGTTTCCCTTGGGGTCCCTGGTAATGTGAACTGTCTTTAGCCAATGCCTAACAAATCACTGTCACAGAGCAGCAGTCGACCTTTCTTTTCAATCTATGCACTTTCCAGGAGTTATAAATCAGTTGACTTTCAAGCTCGATGAGATGGCATATGCCCTAGTTTGAAGAACAGATGGAGGCTGGGGGGAAAATTGTTTCTGCAGGCTTGCTACAAGCAGCTCTGCTCCATAAAAGTGAACCATTTGCACTAATTTCTCACATAAATTATATAGGCAGGAGGGAGCACCAGCCCATTCAGCAGAAAATCTTTCATCTAGCTTTCAGAGGTCATCTAACCAATTTAAATTAAAGTTATTTCTGATACATGGCTGTATGTTCATGCTGTACACTTTTAAGACATAGCAATTTACATCAAATAAAAGAATGGCATTAATTGAGTATGCAGTCCCCTCCTCCACGAAACACAGAACAGTACATTAATTGCCGGAGGATTATTTTTTCAAGACTTCTAGAATGAACTCTGTCTATTAATTAATCACAGAGGCAATAATAGTGGAAATGTGGCAACTCTCTCATAAAAAAATCAGGTAAATTATCACTTGTCTCGTAAAATTTGCCTTGCAAATTCTTCTAAGGCCTGTTATCCAAACTCAAGCTTTGGTAGTTATCAAAAGAAAGAGAAGCCTAGGACAAATCCGCGAGAACATTCATACTTCTTGATGTGAAACAAATTACTCAACTCAAGTAAATATGCCTAAGCGATCTCTAAAGTCAATATCAGTTTTACCTTAGGGGCAATAGACATAGGATTATTTTTTGAATCCTTAAGAAACTGAAATATTAATAAATTGAAGGTACCAAGGGACTAAATTATAAGTCAAAGTTATAGAATCTTGTGAATACACTGATGGCGAATGGATCAGGTGTCCTATCACAGCATGACTTACTCTAAAATGCAATAATATTTACAGATAATGAGCTATCATGGTTTGGGGCTGATTGTAATTGTAAGAAAATGTGTGCATACTTTTATAATAATTATATTCAATAACTGTTTTTCCTACTAGGAAATTATCAGTTATGTCAATGAAAACAGCCACATTGACAGAGCTTTTTATAGTTTATGAATACCAATGCTGCTGAGAACCAAAAAGAACTGGGGAAAAAAGGAAGAAATGCTGAATGGAGTCATCAGTCAACACAGAATTAAAGGTGTTGTCCAAGACACCATCAATAGAAATTTTAAAGACTGATTTAAGCATCTAATTAATTTAGGCACAGCATTTTCTTTACTTGGGTGTTCAAGTTGGACATATATTTTCAGTCCTTTTGAAAGAGAAATAAACTTGTTTGTCACTTTGAAAATACATCTTAAGAAATGAGCAGTCATTTGGAAAGCATTCGTGTATAATCTAAGGAGCATTCTCATGACCAAAGTTCAACCCCCTGAAACGATTGCATATCATTCTGGACCCAAAAGCACTGTGGATTCAAATGAAACTTGCTGTTACTAATCTTTACATTTTGCTACCAGAAGACTTGGTCTCTTTGGCAAATTTCTGCTCAATATTTGTTCTTTGAAGTATTTCATGAACACCTCAAAATACAGTTATTTTAATAATTTTGAAACAAAAGTTTTTTGAACTCCCATAATTAAAAAGGGTCATCTGGTACATTGTTATCACTTAGAGATAAGGAGAGTGAGAGACATGGTCCTGAAACAGCATTCTAGAGAAATAAAACTTCAAAATAATCAGTTCCAGTATGCTTTGTTTTCATTCAACAAATATCTCTGGGTGCCTGCGGTACCGACAGATAGTAGTCTAGGTACTAGGATACATGAGTGAACAAACCAGAAATACAGGCAAAGCTCTCTGCCTTAGAAGATTTCTGGATGAGCCTATTTTCACTAACATTATTACTAGCTTCATTTTAGGTCACAATCTGGTTTTCATTTTCTCTTTTCTTATTTATGCTGACTTCATGTATTTTATAGTTTTTTTGTGAGACAATTTAAAACCATTTTGAAACAATGTGGGGTAAAAATATATAAATGACACATTTATATGTTTATTGATAAAAAGTACTAAAAAGTATCTTTATAGTTACCTGATTAGCTTAATATTAAGAAATCATTTTTTAATAAAAGAACCAAGTCTTGTGATTAAAGTTTTAATCAACAGGTAACTGTATAATTAGCAGATTAACCTCAGGGGAATGATGTTTTCATGGTGAAATTCTATGTATCTCCAATAGGTCAATGAAGCAGGTACGTTTTTGCCAGTGAGTGAAGGCTATCTAAGTTCATTCTTACACGTACTTGCTTATGTGAATCAGTTCTGGTTTTATTTGATTTTATCTCAATAGAAGTTGCTACTGAAAATCATTTACATATCAACTAAAGAATAAAAAAACCAAGACTGCAGAAACACCCTGGGCAACTATGCTATTTTGGACAATTACCAGTATGGCATTGCCAGGTGAGAGATTACAAGGTTTTGAGGGAAGAGAATTTGAGGCAAAGTTCAAGTTCATTTTGAGGTTCTCCCTTTTTGAGATAATTTGAGAGGTTTGCGATTTTGTTGCATTTATAATAGAGTTGGTATTATATCCTGATTTGCCTAAAGGGTCATAGGGTTATCTATTTCTTTTTCAAATATCCCTATTATATCTGGAACATTTTTATGCCTGTTTATTAGAAATTTAGTGGAAAACAAGACCTTCTTAGTGCGTGTCATATTCTGTCACATAGTACATTATCATGGACAGATGGAAAAAGGTGATTTATATTAATACCTATTATATCAAAATTCCTATAAAGTGAAAGAATTTAGTGACACCTTAGTGTGGTTGTAGCTGTTTTCATCTTTAAAATAAATAAATGGTTTATAATACCATATAGTTACTTTTTAAAATCTAATGTGCCTATATTTTTCTCTTTTTCCCAAGGTCTCTATTTAAGTGCCTATTTTAAAATAACTTGTATTCCTATACTATTTAAAACAATGGCTCAGAACCAGAATTTATAGTAAACTGGTGAATCTCATAGTGCTACATATGATTCATATTTGTGTTCTTCATTAAGTAGGTAAGAAAATTTTATTTTGAGTTAATTCAGGTGAAGACTCCAAATAACTTCAGATTCTGCCACATAGAGAACTATAATAGCGTGGGCTCTTGGATCCTTCCCTCAAAATTAGCCCTGGAAAAACTATAAGAACAGATATGGAGTCCAGAAAGTGAAAAACAAAAAGAGGAAAAGGAGGAGGAAGAGAAGGGACGGGAGAAAGCAGAGAGAGAGGAGAGGAAGAATGAGGAGGAGGAGGGGGAGGAGAGGAGGAGGAGGAGACCTAGGCTATGTTAAAAACTCTCAAACTGAGGTGGTAGCTGAGGGGTTGTGGAGGATGCCTAGAGGCAGAAGCGAGAGGACAGTTTACAGAAATGCTTATGTGTAAAATTATGTGTAAATTTCCACATAATTTCATATTCCTTCCTATGACTCATGCTTTAATATCTGGTTTTTGTACAATTTAAAACTCTCCACCCAAGGGTCACTTTTTACATTTATGTCTCTCTTCACTACTTGTTTAAGTAGCAGAGGTGAAGACAAGGTGCTGAATATTTTGCTAGTTTATATAACATTCTTCTCTCTCGGGAATGTCCACAGGGAAAACCTTTAGGTAGAGCCCCACCACCACGCTGATCACTGTCTGTGTAAGTGTGTGATTCATATTACAGAAGTACAGGAAATGGACGAATGGCAACTTAAAATGAGAAAACTCAGACACAATTTTAAAATTTCCATTGTTCATGATTGTCTGCTTTGTAACTTATCCAGACTGCTTAGCTCTTTTTCATGTTTGTTGCCTGTAATATGGATATTAAAGATATCAGCAACAGAATACATAGTTATGTTTCCTGAATGTTAGTGGAGTCAAGAAAAATGCAGAAAAAGAAGCAGATTAAAACTTTTTGTTTAAGCAGTCATTATACTTTTTTAAATAGCCACAACTATCGATAATCAAGAATTCTTTAGATATACTTTGTATATTTAAAAATAAAAAAAAAGGATTCCAGAGCTTGCTTGTTATATTTCATATCCTAGATCACATGTATTCATCTTTAACAGATAACAAACTTGCCATCGATAAGTATGCAGAAATTTTCACTACAAACATTTTGCAAAACTTTTCTCATATTTAGCAAGGAATCTATGATAAGCATAGACAATCATGACAAAAAATACATACGTAGCTCCCATTTTTAAATTTTAATAATAATTCTTAACATAGCTATAGCCTTCTATCTGGGATCCAGGCATTTATTTTTGACTACCATTATCATAAATCTGCAGCTGCACATTCTAATATGGTAACCATGTTGCAATTTAAATTAAAATTAATTAAAATTAAATAAAATTAAGAATTCAGTTCCTCAGTCTCAGTAGGCACATTCCAAGTGCTTAATGGCCACATATGGCCAGTTGTACTATATTAGATAGTGCAGATGCAGAGAATTTCTGCCGTTGCAGAAAGTTGTATTGGACACTGCTCTGATCTTTAGAGATACCATAAGGAACAGACTAAACTGGATAGACTACAGCAGTCAGCTTTCCAAGTTGTTTTGGCATGTGGAACAAATGCTCACTTCCATGTGCACGAAAATGTTATGTCAGTTCAGGATGTGGGTTGAGAAACCTAGGCATGCAAAGACATTTACCTATCTCTAACTTACTTCTATTTTCTGACTTTATTAGGTTATTTATAAGATGTCATCATGATGTGCCTTTGTTATTTCAAGAATATATGATGGTTTCTAATACAGTGGAGATTGGGTGAGCTAATCCAGAAAAAGCAGACGACTCGGGCAGGGATCTCTGAACCAGCAGCTTTGCAGACTAGAACAAGCCTGAGATGTTACAACAACCTTCATTAGGGATTAGAGCCGTGAGTCTTAAGTCTTTTAGAGCCACAGGTCTCTTGAAACTCTTACAAAAGAAATGGACCTTCTTATCACTTAATCATGCACATCATTTCAGGCACCCACAACCCCCCTGGGAGTCCCTAGGGTGCCCCAAGGACTGAGAGAGAGGACCAACAATTTCCTGGGGAAGCCCTGCTACGCAGGAGTCTTCAGGAAGGAACTAGCTATGACATCGAGGCGAGAGGTTTGCTTGACCAGGGACCTGCACTCTGCCCACACACAGAGAACAGTGCAGGGTCTTGGTTTTTTGCTTTTTGTTTTTTGGGGGAAGAGGTGGTCCCGCATCCCTCAACATTCAGGACCCCTTCCTTAGGACTGGCATCCTAGAAACATCCCCTATCCCTATTTAGCACCAGATTGTCCCCACAGTAAATGTGCCAAGGAATAAATATAAATATATGGAGGGCTTGTTCACAGGCCTATGTTTAATAACTTCAACATCTTATTTTCAATGTTATAGTAACACAATTGAAATGTAGTAACAAAGCTCTGAAAGACAGAAGTCTACAGGTTCTGGAATAAGATGTTTTTCTAAATTTATGCTATTATACTCCCAGTGACAGCAAATAAATTGTTTCCTCTTTTTATTACTTTTTAGCTTGCTGAATCAGTACTATAATCAATAGCAGCTTAAAAGAATTAATATAACCATAAAAAAGAAAAGCAGTTTATATCCCTACTGACTGTTGGATTATCAAAGATAAAGAAAAATGATTCATCCCATATTTTTATTAATAATTTATTTTCAAGATGAATTCTTTCTAGTCTCTTGACATTTCTAAAAGTAAATGAAATTATTTGAACAGGTCAGAATAAATTTGTATAAGCTCTTTTCATTAATATAATTTATGCATAAGTTATAATTACCTAAAACAACAAAAGCCACTCATTTTTTATAATGAATTATGACATAGTCTTTTACTCAACAGTAATCAGGTTTTTAAGCAACTCCCCTGTATTACCTTGTATGAACCAGTATATAGAAAAGCAAACACAAAATCCATGTAATTAATCAAATATAAATGAACCCCCAAATCACAATAAAACTTGGGGAATATGTACTTACATTAATACTAAGACTAAAATATCTAAGTTAGTTATACTTGCTATAAATTTTTTCTCATCACATGTACATTTTCACATAATGAATTCACATTCTAATAGAGGTGATTAAAAGGAAGATAATAATGTTATTCATTCCCCCCCCAAAAAATTGTTTGACAAGGTTTTAATAAGGATATCATCAGGCTTTTCTTGTATAAAGTAATTTAGAATAATTCTAAGTTCAATAACTGAATATTGGATGACTACTCAAGAATTAGAAATATTTGATAATAACATGAAAATATTTTAAAAGAAAAATGCAAACAATTCTTCTAGTCTTTCTACAGAGAGGGGAAAAAGTTAATTTTAATGTTCCTTTCTAAGGTAAATACTTCAATGAATTCTCGAATTTGATAATTTTATTTTTTAACACAAATTTGTTATTATGAACAATTCCTAAATTTGCCTTCAGACATGACCCCCAGACTTTTTAGTTAAATGTGTCAATTGCTTAATTTAATTGATATTTGGCCAAAACCTTTTATTTTCCTTAACTTAATGTGATACTCACACATGTGCAACCGCTTTGCTGTCTGTAGGCAGAGAAGCCCTTTTAGCTGATAAATATCACCAAAAGCAAAGTCATTGATAACAAAAATAATTAAATAGCAGAAGCCGGTTAGAGATCAGCATTCATTTTTCAAATTAAATGTAAAAGCCTTCTCCAGTTAAGAGATCGGCAAGTTTTTACAAATAACATCAGTGAGCCTTTTAGAAAGAAACACAACCACATTAGAATGGAGTCATTAGGCAATACATTTATTTTGAAGCCAATTAACCTTTTGTCAGAAAAATGTCTGTGCTGTAATGGCTTCGGCAGC
The DNA here is from genome assembly GCF_000956105.1 of Propithecus coquereli. Lineage (NCBI taxonomy): Eukaryota > Metazoa > Chordata > Mammalia > Primates > Indriidae > Propithecus > Propithecus coquereli. The sequence continues at coordinate 10,266,360 of NW_012148063.1, read as the reverse complement.
GGAGGTCAGCCTCTAACAGGCACGTATGACAGCCATCGCGCTGGCTGACACAGGCTGCAGACAGAGGAGAGTCAGGACTGGGATCAGCCTTCTTTTGTATTCTACTCTGCATTTCCAGGGAGCAGACAATCTTGACCTATCCATTTAGGTAATTAAAGCTTCCATTTGGAAGTGTCCTGCAGGAAGGTGAAATTTGGGGGAGATAAATGGCTGTTGCTCTCTGCATCAAGCCGCCACTTCCATCATTTGATGGACTGCCTGAAACAGGCTGGGCTGCCAGGTTCTCATAAAAATAGAGATGAATGGGCAGCCGACAATTCTCTAAGGCAAAGCAACTCTGTCATTTTCTTCTTTGCAGGCTATAATTTAATTGTTAGTTGAGGTGGACGACTGACACAGGGGGGCTTTCTATAAGAGCTTACCCACCATCTTCAATCTGCCGAGAAATTACTCCAGTTTATTTACTTAGCAGCCAAGTTTGTTTGGCATTGGGAGATGTCACTTCAGCAAGCGCAGCTGGCCAGCACAGCTGTGCCCTGACTTACCTTCCAGGCTATTTTGTTTCCTTTCGAATCATGCTCAAGGGCAATTGGGAAGTCACCTCGCTCATAGAATTTTCGAAATGCTGTGGGCTTCGTTGGTCTTTCTTTAAATGCTCCTGCAGCTGGAGGGCCTCTCACCTTAAAGGAAAAAAAAAAGTTACTAGGTTTTTAACATATACTAAAAAAATCCCAAATGAAAAGACTTTTTGTTTTTTTTTAAAGGTTTCAGTTTGTGTAAAATATGCTGGAAGATAAAACCACATTATCTCATAAGGGATGACAAATCTCATGTCAATACAAACATCTGGAAAAAATTATTTTATAATCACTATTAAAGGTCTACTTTATTTCAAGCTACTTTAAAAATCGTTCCTAGAAAATGTCACTTAAAATATCACTTCATAAGGAAGAGAAATCTGACTCTATGCTTAAGGAAAACATTTTAATAGAGGTATTTAAGTTCAGAATGTTAAGACTTAAAATTTCAAATGATTATAAATTCTAATCTTAGGTCTGATATACTTTGTGGAATACTGAAGTAATATACGTAAAATATTTCCTTTCAGTCTTTCTATATATACATAAAATGTGGATATGTTCTCATAATATGAATATTAACAACAAAACTATAAAAATATAATATAAAATTAATGATAAATGAGAGGTTAGAAGGAAAAAATGTAGCCTGCTATGTGTGTGTATAGCATACATTTGGTAATACGAAACACAAGAGAGTAACATTAGAATACGTGACAATCTTCTACCTCCAACACTGAAATTTTCATTAAAAAAGAAATATTTTCTATAGAGTTATTCATATTGAGTACGTCTTTTAAATCTTCATTATTTACATTGGAACTAATTCATTAGGTTACAAAATTCAAAGTGATAAGTGAACTATTTAGAAAATTAGGGAACTACTCTATTGTTCTTTACATATGCTCTAAACATTATTATCTTTCCTTGCTTGTAAAAAAATAAGTAAATGCTAGTCATTTGGTATATTAGTTTAATAAAATCATGATTATTTTTCTAATATTTAATATGGACAAGATAACAAATAATTTAACTTAATATTTTAAGTTATTTGGTATGTTAATTTTTAATGTTTGTTAACATTTTAATTTTAATAAATATATTAAAATATATCTAAAATATGTAATAAGTAAAATAAATATATAATAATAATTAGATATGAAAAATATATCTAATGCATATGTAAAGGGTAATATTTGAAATTGAGTGGGATATTAAGAAATGTCTTATGAACATGATGAAATGCTAAGGTGAAGTTGAAGAGTGAAGTAACACAAAGGCATTTATCAGAGTTTGAATTCACTGCACTACACGGCACATTATCCCCACTATACTATTACATAAGTATAATTCTGATTGAGGCGACCCTGGGTATTACCAGTGGGAAGCAAGATTTCCTCTTACTCACTGAAGTTCTGAAATTTGTTCTGGCATTAGAATTATGAGACAGCATTTTCAGCCAAATTCATTCAATTGTTGAATAACCACATGTATTTGACAACTACTTTGTGCAGCTCTCTAAGCCGGAAGCTACATACAAAGGAGAACATTTGTAACTACATTACTTAATGGAAACTGTACAGCTGTGATTCCTGGACTTTTGTAATTCATGGAGGAATAAATCTTGACTCTCATTTTTGGGAACTGATAAAAGATTGACAAATTTTTATTTTGCCAAGAAGTTACTTTAAAAAAAAAAGTGACCATCTACCAGCATGGCACCATCTTAACACCCTTAAAAGAGTGATAGACTATATCTACAGAAGAAAACGTGACCAAGTTAAACCAGCACGAATGCGTGAATATACACTATAGAAAATAAACGCAATAGTGCATGTGTACAGCGTATGTGCATGCCATGTGTATTGTTATTCTGTAATACTGATTACTGGTTAGTAAAAGCCTCATTTATTTTATTTTGTTTTTCTTATTTAACTTTTATTAATTGTAGATCTACATGCAGTTGAAGAAACTGCACAGACAACTCAGGTACCCTTTGTGCAGTTTCCCCAGCGGATACACGGCAACTCTATATGGGCCTATATCACAACCAGGTTCTTGATATTGCTACGGACTACACAGAGCATACCTGTCACCACAAAGGTCCCTCGATTTGCCATTATATAGTCACACTCTTTCTTCCCTCTACCCTTTGCCCCCTGGCAATGACTATCTCTTCTTCATTTCTGTAATTTAGTTATTTCTGGAATCATACAGCATGTAACCCTTTGGAATTGGCTTTTTTCACTCAATATAAACTTCTGTAGATTCATATAACTTGTTGTGTACACAGGTTGAGTATCTCTAATTTGAAAATCCAAAATCTGAAATGCTTCAAAACTTTTTGAGCACTGATGTGACACTCATTGGGAATGCTCATTGGAGAGTTCAGATAAGGGATAGTCAACCTGTATCAATAATTCATTGTTTTTTACTGCTGAATAGTATTGTGTGGTGGATGTACCACAGTTTGTTTAACCATTCACCATTACAGATCATCTGGATTGTTTCCTGGTTTGCGCTCTTATGAATAAAGCTTTGACTCTTATCAAGCTGAGGAAGTTTCAACCTCTATTCCTATTTTTCTGAGAATTTTAAATTATGAATGAATATTCAATTTTGTCAATTTTTTTCTGTACTGATTAATACGCTCAGGTGATTTTTTTTTCTTCTGTCATCTTTTGACATGGAGTTTTGTAATTACAAATTAAATTTCCTTAACCGTCACAGAGACATTTAAACTATCTTTTTCCTATTGGATGACTTATGATAGTTTGTGTTTTCTGAGGAGCTGATCCATTTCATCTGAGTCATCAAATTTTGGGGTGTAGAGTTGTTTGTAGTTTTCCCTTATTATCCTTTTGATATCTTCGCGATGTGTAGGATATCCATTCTTCATGTCTGACATTTTGTCAGACATGACAAAATTTTTCTTTTTCAATCTTGCTAGAATTTGGTCAATTTTATTTGTCTCTACAGAGACCTATTCTTTGTCTCATTGTTTTCTCTATTGTTTTTCTGATTTTAATATTATTCATTTATGCTATTATCTTTACTATTTCTTTTCTTTTACTTGATTTGCTTTTCTCTCATTTTTAAAAATGGGAGCCTAGATTATTGATAAGACTGTTCCTCTTTTCTAATGTATACATTTAGTGCTATGAATTTCCCTCTCAGCACTGTTTTGACTATGTCCCACAACTTTGACATGTAGCATTTCATTTTCCTTCAGTCCAATGTATTTTTTAATTTCCCTTATGACCCATGGATTATTTAGAAGTATCTGTACAATTTCAGCTTTTTTTAATTTGTTGAGGTTTGTTCTATTGCTCAGGACATAGTCTATCTTGGTATGTGTTCCATGGCCACTTGAAACAAATATGTACTCAGCTGTTTCTAGGTAGAATGTTCCATATATTTTATTAGATCCTGTTCCTTGATGATGTCATTGGGTTCTTCTATATCCTTGCTGAATTTCTGATGGGGTTTTTCTATTGGTTGTTGAGAAAGGAGTGTTTAAGCCCCCAACTATAATTTTGCATTTGTCTACTTCTCCTTTCACTTCTATCAATGTTTTTGTCACATATTTGGCCACCGTATTTTGGTGCATATACACTTAGGAATAAAAATCCAAAGTTTTCTTGCTAGATCGACCCTTTTTTCATTATGCGATGTCCCTCTTTGTCTCTGGTAATTTTTTCTCTAAAGTTTACTTTATCTGATATTATTATAGCTACTCCAACTTCTGTGTGCATATGTGCGTGCGCGCACACATGTGCATGTGTGTGTATTTGAGATAGGTTTCAGTATGTTTGTTGCCCAGTCTAGTCTCAAACTCCTCGGCTCAAGCAATCCTCCTGCCTCAGCTTCTAGACTGAGTAGTTGGAACTACAGGCACGTGTCATTGTGTACTTAGTTTCCCAAATTTCTTTCTTTTTTTTTTTTAGAGACAGGGTCTTACTCTGTCACCCAGGTTAGAGTGCAGTGGTGCAATTATAGCTCACTGCAGGCTTGAACTCCTAGACTCAAGGAGTCTTCCTGCCTCAGCCTCCCCAAGTAGCTGGGACTACAGGCACATACCACTATGTCCAGCTAATTTTTAAAAAATTTGTAGAGACAGGGTCTTGCTATGTTGCCCAGGCTAGTCTTGAACTCCTGGCCTCAAGCAGTCCTCTCACCTCAGCCTTTTGACTCACTGGGATTATAGTGAAACACTGCACTCAGCCCAACTTTATTTTGATTAGTGTGTGTTTCATATATCATTCTCCATTTCCCCTTACTTTCAACCTACCTATATCACCTTTGAAATGAGTTTTTTTGTATACAGCATATCATTGGTTCATGGTTTTTTAATCCACTCTACTAATCTCTGTCTTTTAATTGAGACATTTACATTCAATGTAATATATTAAGGCTTAAGTAAGCCTTACCACACCTATTGGTATTGTTATTTTATCAGTTCAAATGAAATGTAGAAATTTTACCTGTCTATACATCCCATTACCCTCCCCTATTTAGAATATAATTTAGTCTGAAATATTTCTTCTACATACATTTAAAATAATATCTGCAACTTTTATAATTTTTGCTTCAATTGTCAAATAAATTTAGAAAACTCAGGAAGAAAAAGGAGAGTCTTTTGTATTTACCCATATTTTCTCATGTTCTTTGTTCCTGATGTTCCAATCTTCCTTATTTTTTTGCACCTTTCTGTGAAGAAAACTTATTTAGGCATTTGTTTAGAGTAGGTCTGCTGGGGACAAATTCTCTTAGCTTTCCTTTATCTGAGAATGTCTTGATTTCCTCATTCTAAAACTGTATTTTAGCTGGAAATAGGATCTGGGGTTCACAGTTCTTTTCCTTTAGTACTTGAAAAATATTGTGCCACTTCCCGCCAGCCTCTATGGCTTCTGATGAGAAATCCATTGTCCTTAGAATTATTTTTCCCTTATAGATAAGGTGTCACTTTTTTCTCAGTACTTCAAGATGTTTCCGTTGTCTTTAGTTTTCAGAAGTTGAATTACGATGAGCCTTGGCATGCATTTCTTTGGGTTTTTCCTGTTTGAACTTTGCTCAACTTGGTGAATCTGTACATTTATGTCTCTTGATAAAATTTTGGAAGTTTTCAGTCACTATTTCTTTGAGTACTTTTTTAGGCCTGGCATCTTTCTGCTCTCCTTCTGGACTCCCATGATGTTAATGTTAGATCTTTTGTTATAGTACCACAGATCCTTGAGATTCTTTTTTTTTTTTTCCTTTTAGTTTATTTTCTCCACTGTTCAGTCTGAGTAATTACGACTGCTCTATCTTCAAGGCTGTGGAATTCTTCCTTCTGGCCCCTCCAATCTGCCGTTGTGCCCAAACATTCTTTTATTTAATTTCAGTTATTGCACTTTTCAGTTCTAAAATTTCCATTTGGTTCTTCTTTATATCTTCTATTTCTGTGCTGAGACTTTCCATTTTTTCATTATTTCAAGTGTGTTCATAGTTATTAATTGAAGCATTTTTTGGCAATGGCTATTTTAAAATCCTTTTCCAAACATTTCTAACATTTCTGTCATATTGGTGTTGGCAACTATTGCCTTTTCTTCATTCACCTTGAGATCTTCCTGATTCTTGGTGTGATTACTAATTTTCTATTGAAACCTGGATATTTGGTGTATTATATTATGAGACTCTGGATCTTAAACCTTCTGTTTTAGCTTGTTTGTTCTGACATCTCTCTGGCAGGGATATAGGGAAAGGTGCTACCTCAGTACTGCCAAGTTGGGGTAGAAGTCTCAGTACCTCACATGGCCTCTATTGTCCCCAAAGGAGGGAATGACTCATTGATACTGAGTGACGGTGGGATACCAGAATTGACACCCCCTGGCTGGGAGGGGTAGGAGTGCCTCATTACTGCCACCCAAATTGTCTACACTGACATCACATATGGGATGGCCTCATTACCACTGGGCAGTGGTAATAGACTCTGAACTCTCCACTAGGTGGCCTCTGACCCCGCTGCAGTGGCAAGGGAGATAGTCTATCACTGCTGGGTGGAGTGGAAGTCCAGGCTCCCCCTGTGGTCTCCACTGACACTGCAGGTGTTTTTAAGCCACCTCACTGGTCCAGGGGAGATGAAATTCCCAATCCTCCATTTTAAAAACTCAAACACAACTGTTATTTAGATATTTTGTTTGTTCATCATCTGCTAACCATCCTTTTCAGATTTTTCTATTAATAGAAGTCAAGTAATTATTTTCACTGTCGATAATAAGCCTCCTGCTTATTTAATTGGCTTAAAGTTTGCTTGAGATTATCAGTCTTTCCCCCTTTTTCTCTCCATTTCTTTAAAAATCAATTTCTTTTCTTTTTGTCTCTTCTCCTGAATATATCCCAATGTTTCTGATTCTGAACTTTAAATTCTTAATGTTCAAACTTTTGAAGGAATGAACATATTTCTAAGAAAGTCTAGAAAACTTCTTATAAATGGATATAGAGAACTTAAACTTCTTTCTTTTAACAAATGTTCATGTTCCTGTACAGAAGTCATTCCATGCCTATGGTTCCATAGAAAGTCTCCATTTAGGAGATGACTTCACAAAACCATTCACGGTAATATGTTATCACTCGGCAGTGAGGACTTTTTTTTCTTGAGTCTCTGTTATCCTCTGTCTTTATATTTCTGCTATTTACCTATTTTTAAACACTTTATATTTTTTAGATTTTGCTATAGATCCATCCTAAATTAACTCTTTGCAGCACAAAAGTTGTAATTTGTAAAACTAATTAGAATGTTCTCAATTAGATCTCTCAGGGCATCATGGCACAACCTAATTTTATGTAGATTTTTTGTCACTAAGTCCTTAGATAATACTTTTTCTTCTAAATACACATGTATCCACCTAGGCTTTATAGGAGGACATAACATTTTTATACTCTAAACATAATTCATTCCAAATAATGCCAAAAATCTGTACATGAAAAATCAAGTGAAATATAATTAACTCTGGAACGGTAATAAAGATTTCATTATTGGAAACCACACAGATAGTTGTAGCTTGACTAAACAACTTCTAAAACAAGCAAAAATACTGTTAAAAATCCTTAGGTAAGTTCCACATGTGTAGAAGAAAGAACATTGTAAATTTTATTTCATGTCTTAAGAATTTTACCCTGATTTATTATAAATAATATAAAGCAAATAAGGAACCATAAATCAAACTAGATTTGTGGGGAAATGCAATTAAGATTTGCCTGAATGGTGGGGGTGATCTGTAAACCAATTAGGAAGAATGGATGTTGCAGCAGAATGCTTTTAATAAAATCAAATGCACTTGGGAACCAAGATATTGAATGCAGTTTGAAATGACTACAGATGACAGAGTACTTTATATGCCTACATTACTGAACGTGGTGTAATGGATTTAGGAGTTAGATCACAGTGTTTGTCATATGGTCACAAAACTAATAATAAGTAGGAAGGAATTTAAGGCTCTCTAAAAGTCTTCATCAGACCATTTGAAAATTTCCTTTTCATTATTTTTATTCTTTAGCATAAGCTAGAGCTGCTAAAAAAGACTTTTACATCAAGCAGGAAATTGTGTTATTTTAATTGCTCCATTTAGCCAACTCACTAAAACATTGGAATAATAAGATACAATGATAACAATTTCTTATTTTCATCAACTTCAATCTGAAATTTTGACTCAAGAAAGCACTGTTATTATGCAGCTGGTGGGCAAGACCTGTACTGTCTCTAAGTTACTCAGACACTGGAATGTTAGTCACAGGACTGGTAAATTCATCACCATCAGCCCAGGCTTCTGAGCGAGAAGTACCGTAATTCAGTGTCTACTTCATTTGCCAATTGTAATTACTTGTACACATCAGAAATTTTGCAATACCCAAGGTCATCAAATGACCAGGAAAATGCTTACAAAATTATTATAATAAGCAAATTTTAATGAAATAGAAAATTGAGCATCTCAACAATAACAAAAGTGAGCTCCCACTACCAGGTAAAGGAATTGTAATATGTTTTGACAATATAGCAATTTAATAATATAACAATATATTATGATAGCAATAGCCAGAAAAACATGAGATTTATTTATTAAATATGTATACCTCTTTTTATAGTGCTTCACTCTACTGGGCTTTGCAGAAGTCACATTATTTTTACAAATTGAAGGTGTGTGGCAACCCTGAGTCGAGCGAGTCTATCAGAGCCATTTTTCCAATGGCATGTGCTCACTTCATATCTCTGTATCACGTTTGGTAATTGTCACAATATTTTAAAGCTTTTTATCATTATTATATCTGTTATGGTGATCTGTGATCAGTGATCTTTGATGTTACTATTGCGATTGTTTTGGGGTGCCACAAACCACATCCATGTTAGATGGAGAACTTAATCGATAAATGTTGTGTATTTAGACTTTTTCTTGATTGGCCTTTTTCCTGTCTCTCTCTCCCTGTCCTTGGGCCTCCCTATTCCGTGAGACATAATATTGAAATTAGGCCACTTAACAACCCTACAATAATGGCATCTAAGTGTTCAAGTGAAAGGAAGAGACACATCTCTCACTTTAAATCAAAAGCTAGAAATGATTAAGCTTAGTGAGGAAGGCGTGACAAAAGCCAAGATAGGCTAAAAGCTAGGCCTCTTGTGCCAAACAGTCAGCCAAGTTGTGAATACAAAGGAAAAGTCCTTGAAGGAAATTAAAAGTGCTGCTACAGTGAATACATGAATAATAAAAGTGAAACAGCCTTATTGCTCATACAGATAAAGTTTAAGTAGTCTGGACAGAAGATCAAACCAGCCACAACATCCTCTTAAGTCAAAGCCTGATCCAGAGCAAGGTCCTAACTCTTTTCAATTCTGTGAAGGCTGAGAGAGGTGAGAAAACTGCAGAAGAAAAGTTTGAAGCTATTAATGGTAGAGGTTGGTTTGTGAGGTTTAAGGAAAGAATCCATCTCTAGAACATAGAAGTGCAGAGTAAAGGCAACAAGTGCTGATATAGAAGCTTTAGCAAGTTATCCGGAAGATCTAGCTAAAATCATTGATGAAGGCGGCCACATTAAACAACAGATTTTCAATGTAGACTACATAGCTTTCTATTGGAAGAAGATACTGGGCTTTCATAGCTAGAGAGGTGAAGTCAATAGCTGGATTCAAAGCTTCAAAAGACAGGCTGACTCTTGTTAGGGGATAATGCAGCTGGTCATTTTAATTTGAAGCCAATGCTCATTTACAATTCCAGAAATTCTAGGGCCCTTAAGAATTATGCAAAGTCTACTCTGCCTGTGCTCTATAAATAAAACAACAAAGCCTAGATGACAGCATATCTGTTTACAATATGGTTTACTGAGTATTTTAAGCCCACTATTGAGACCTACTGCTCAGGAGAAGATTTCTTTCAAAACATTTCTGCTCATTGGCAATGCATCTGGTCATCCAAGAGCTCTGATGGAGATATACAGGGAGATGAATGTTATTTTCACAGCTGCTAACACAACATCCATTCTGAAGCCCACAGACTGAGGAGTAATTTCAACTTCCAAGTCTCATTATTTAAGAAATATATTTTGTAAGGCTATAGTTGCCATAGACAGTGATTCCTCTGATAGATCTGGGCGAAGTAAATTGAAACCTTCTGCAATAAATTCTCCATTCTAGATGCTATTAAAAACATTGGTGGGCCGGGCGCGGTGGCTCACGCCTGTAATCCTAGCTCTCTGGGAGGCCGAGGCGGGCGGATTGTTTGAGCTCAGGAGTTCGAGACCAGCCTGAGCAAGAGCGAGACCCCGCCTCTACTAAAATTAGAAAGAAATTAATCGGCCAACTAAAAATATATAGAAAAAATTAGCCGGGCATGGTGGCGCATGCCTGTAGTCCCAGCTACTCGGGAGGCTGGGGCAGTAGGATCACTTGAGCCCAGGAGTTTGAGGTTGCTATGAGCTAGGCTGATGCCACGGCACTCACTCTAGCCAGGGCAACACAGTGAGACTCTGTCTCAAAAAAAAAAAAAACAAAAAAACATTGGTGACATTGTGAGAGAAGATCAAAATATCAATGTTAACAAGAGTTTAAAAGAAGTTGATTCCAATCTTCATGGATGACTTTGAAGGGTTCAAGATGTCAGTGGAGGAAGTAACTGCAGATTTTGTGGAAACAGCAAAAGAACTAGAAGTAGAAGCAGAGCCTGAAGACATGACTGAATTGCTATAATCTCATGATAAAACTTTAATTGATGAGGAACTGATTCTTATGAATGAGCAAATAACATGTTTCTTGAGATGGAATCTACTCTTGGTGAAGATTCTGTGGACACTGTTGAAATGACAAGAAAAGAAAATGACAACAAAACATAAATTTAGGTGATAAAGCAGCAGCAGGATTTGAGAAGAAAAAGTTTTGAAGGAAGTTCTACTACGTATAAAATGCTATCGAAGAGGATCACACGCTACAGAGGAATCTTTCGTGAAAAGAGTCAATCAAGGAGGCAAATTTCATTCTTGTCTTATTTTAAGAAATTACCTCTGCCACCTCAATCTCCAGCGACCACCATCGTGATCATTCAACAGCCATCAAAACGGAGGCAAGACCCTCTATCAGTAAAAAGATTATGAGTCACTGAAGGCTCAGATAATCATTAGCATTTTTAACAATAACATATTTTTAAATTAAAGTATGTACATTGTTTTCTTTTGATGTAATGCCATTGCACACTTATTATAGTACAGTGTAAACGTATCTTTTACATGCATGGAGAAACCAAAAAATGCACGTGACTCTCTTCGTTGCAATATTTGATTCATTGTGATAGTTTGGAACCAAATCTGTAGTATCTCCAACCTATGCCTGTGTATACAGTCATGCACTGCATAATGATGTTTCAGTCAACCACAGACCGCATATACACAGTGGTTCCATAAGATTATAATACCATATTTTTACTATATCTTTTATATGTTTAGATATACAAATACTTACCATTGTGTTACAACTGCCAACAGTATTCAATACAGGAACAGGTGATACATGTTTGAAGCCCAGGAGGAATAGGCTATACTATCTAGCCTCAATGTGTAGTAGGCTATACCATCTAGGATTGTGTAAATACACTTTGATGTTCATACAGTGATGAAATTCCCTACCAACACATTTCTCAGAAGGTCTCCCTATTGTCAAGCGACGCATGACTATATTTCAATAAATATTCAGTACATAGCTAGACATACTATGGAGTCTTTAAAAATCAGACACTGCAGGTGACAGTGGGTGGCAGGGAAAACTTGAAGTGATTTGGGTCACCTCTTTTAGGGAGATTATTCGGTCAAGCTTTAACAGGAGGGCCTGGAGTCAGGAGAATGTAGAGTCAAGATGAGCGGTCTAGACTTCATTGCAGTGGTCCAAGCATGAGATGACAAAGGCCTTGAATTAAGCTGGCATCAAGAATGATAACAATTCCCTAATATCGTGTTCACTGTTTTACTAACATTATTGCTATCAATTCTCAACAAAACCATATAAAATGATTTCACAAAAAAGGAAATAAAAGAGATTAAATAATCTGCTGGCGATCGCAGTGTTAGTAAATAGTAAAAGAGAGATTTAAACCCCCATCTTTTTGTCTCTAGAGGACATGACCTCAGGAACTGTACTAGATGGTTAGATTTAGGCAAAAATCTCAGGGTGAATTACCTAGGGCATATGACTGATTGAAAGAGGAAAACTAGAGGCAGGGATGGAACTTAGATTTCAAGACTACAAAGTTACAAATAGTCTATTTGTTTAAATTATGTAAATAATAAGAAGAAACTACAGAATGCTTGCAGGAAAATCTTATTAAATCATTTATAATTCTACCACTTATTAATAACTTTGCATTTTCCATTCTAAACTTTTCAAAAACATCATACTGCAAATATAATATTTTTACATTTTTATGTCATTTCCATTTAGTGCACTTTTTTACTTAGGGTAGTATGTCTTGATGTTGCTACTGATATCAAAATTTCATTATTCATGGCTATGCAATATTCCCCCAATGATTTGTAATTATATTTGGAGTTTATATTATATCTATTTTTTTGCCTATTTTAATTACATTACATGAACATTTTAGGCATATGACGTATTTTATTTTATTTCCTTCAGAGTCCCCAATATAATATAGGTAAAATTTACATGTATTTTCTGATTTCTGATAAACTTATTTGCTAATTAAAAAGCAGATCAGGTCGTTCTATTGTCCCATTTAGATTACTATGTTTAACAAATGAGGATAAACATTTCCTCATTTTAGTATAAATGTTATATATCCACACTTGTGAATATATGTTCATGTCTGTTCCACACTAATGTCAATTGGTATGAGCTCTTTGTATTGAAAGATACTCATTATTGGTTGTATTTGCTGAAAGTATCTCCTTATAATCTTTGTTTTCCATTTTATTTATTCAACATTTAAAGGTTTTACATTTTTTGTAGGAAAGTCTCTCTCTGTCTTTTCCTTATTTGCTCTTTTTGCCTCCAGCTTTGCCATTCCTCGATCATTTCTCTGTGTGCTGCACAATGAATATTCTAATAGACTAATTAAATCATATCTCTCATCTGCTTAAAACCCATAAATGATTTCCATTGACACGCTACACAAAGACATTTGCAAGCTGACTGCCAATCTCTGTAGTCATTCCTACAAAGGCGTCCTAAGCATTAGTCATACCAAGATGCTGGCAGCCTCAAATATGTCTTGTGCCTCTTTGGTCTCTATGATTTTGCTGTTCCATCAGCCTGTAATTCTCCCTCCTGCCCTCACTCCTTTCTCTCCTCTTTCCTTTTCTGCTGAATAACTACTACTAATCACCTTCAAGACTCAGCACAAACCTTTCCTAACAAACCCCATACTTACCCCGGAGTGGGATTAGATCCTTCTTCACAATAATCTTGCAATGCCTGTGGGATAAACAACTAGAGTGGCCATTGGCCAACTGGACAATCTGTATAGAGATCATTAGTGAGGTGTAAGATATAGATAAAATTTGGCTGTGATCAAGTTTCCAATCTGTGGAAACTGGCAACTTTTCCCAAAGGGGGAGTATATTTCAAGTAAAATGCTGAGAACCCAAGACGTTACGAATATTTAACGATAAGTGCAGTCCACAGGAAAATTGGAAGAATATTCAGAATGTCAGCAAGAAAATGGGAAAGGGATGATATCATAGGAATTAGTAAATAAGAGAAGCAAGTTTTTATTTTTGTTTTTTAATGATATAGGGAGATTATTAAGAAGAGGACTGAAAGCATCCATCTGAAAATGAAAAAGCAATACTGGCACAATGGGATAGAAGCCAGAGTACAGTGCAGTGAGGAATGACTGAGACACATGAATGTAGATCATATGTTTTAAAGTAGCCATTCTACCCCATGAGGTGTCCAAATCTGAGTTGCTAGCAAGGTGTGATTTTTGAAGTAGGGAAAAGTTAATGGTAATTGGAAATGGGGAAAGAGAAGAAAATTAATGGACTATAACGCTGGAATTCATAAATTATATAATCACTTATGGAACCAGAATAGATTTTAGAAGATATATGTATAACTAATACACTTATCTAAAATGGTCAGAGGAACTTGTGAAATATAGACTAGGTTTTTCAGTGTTAGTAACTCATAAATCTGAATTCAGGGACCTATGGTCACATAAACTAAACTATTTATTAGAAATAGAGTTACAAAATTGGCTCTCAAATAGATTTTACCTATACTATTCATTCACTGAAAATGTATTGAATACCTAATATTCACAAGTTACTAGGCTTGATATTATTGGAGATAAAAAGAAAAGTCAAATACATTATCCTCAAGATATATACCACGTAGAAGAGATAAAAATATCCTCCAGAATCCGCAATAGAAATAGGAATGTGGTAAGTGTCACAAAAAGATATGTACAATTCTGCACACTCAGAAGATAAACCTCTTGGGTTTGAAGGTATAGTTCCCTTTCATTAGGAAATGTTACTTAGCCTTTACAAAGTGCCTGTACTTTTCAGTAGAACCAGACAAAACTGTACTGCAATTTCCTATAAACCTGAATTGTGTACAATTTTAATTAGAAATAATTATCAGAAGATTTATGTTTGCTATTTCCTGTATTTGTCCATTTACAGCCTTTGTAGTTGGTAATAGTTAAATCAGAATTAATTTGTCTGAATTTTAGGTATATTTCTTAGATTTACATAATTATCAATTATTACATTTTTATAATCAAAAGTTCACTGTGATGAGATCAGTACATTTTTCTCCTCTATGTGAAATCTCACACAATAAAATCCATGTTTCCTATTTTGAAATTCCTTTGTATAAATGGAAAAAATTTGGGTCAAAATATAAGTCTTCTGTGATACCTAAATGAAATCATTTAGTCTAAAGTACTTACAGGGACTAGTCTGATTAATATGATTGACTAATATGATTAACATGAATAAAAAGTAAAATTAATTTTGTATGTAACAAGTTACATTTGAATTATCATTGTCATACGACAATTACAGAAAAACAACTTACAATACAGTTTTGCAGATAGGTAAAATGAGAAAGACATACTGTTCAGTTTAAGATACTAATGTGAGTAAAATGACAAGTATTTTAATTAAAAAATTTAGAACACTTTGGCACCAGATTTAGCTTTTTTGCTTGACAATACATTCTACCCTGCCTTGTTTCTAGAAGTATCCGTGGGGGCTCATGAAGATCCACACACCCCAGAAGACAGCAAAATGTGGGGTGGATGAGCAGCTTGCGCAGATGACTGGACCCTCACAGCACATGTGTATTTATTAATTCAACAAATATTGAGGACATAAAATATTATTTGAGGATTCACACACTTTGAGAGCTAAGAGGAACTTCAAAGAAATAGCACATAAACTCCTTGTTTTACTCTTAATAAACTGAAATCCAGATGATCTATGGAAATATATCCCAGCGTATATTTCAAAGCTTATAACTACCTGCTTTTCATAGATATTAGACTTCTTTCAGGCTAGGACCCAATAACATAAATGTATAGTCCACGTGATTTAAAAAATGCTTCTGCAATAACTTTCATATAAGGAAGTCTCAAAGATTACTGAGTAAATTTGGGGTATTTCATTTTAAATTTATAACTAAACCGGAATACACTTGGAAGTAAGATTTTCTTTCAAAATATTGTCTCTATAGTCTAAAATTGTCCTGAAAGCAATGGTTGACAACAAAATTTCTTTTAAATTATTTTTGTTTAAAATAACAGGCAGCAGTGATCCTTTAAATTCTCCATTTTAGGAGAAAAAATAAAGACTGAAAGCCTTTCCTAACAAAATGAGATGCAATAATAAAAAAAAAAAATTTAAAAAACCTTGACAGTTAAAGGCTAAAAAAGTTTACTTAAAAGCTGCCTTCTTCTTGTAGTTAAATATAGAAAAAGGCCACATATTTAAGTGCCCAAGTGTCGTTCTTGCTATCAACCTGTCTCTGAGAGTCACCAGAGACTTCAATTTAGACTGTGCTATTTAGCATCTGTCTTGTAGAACTGATAAAATGTCTGAATGACTGCGACAGCTTGGCTAATACACCGTCACACCTAACACTAAGGCCAAAGAAATGAGGGGGTGAAATGTGAACGAGAACATAAACGGGCAAGAGTCTAAAATATATTCTATTCTTCTAACACTTTTAATGTTGAAAGATGGTAAACAGTTTATATCTAAACATACACCTTCTGTGTCTTGCAATAGAGTTATTTCTTACTGAATAATTTGAATAAAAATGTTATTTTTGTATATGACAAGAGAATATTACCATTCACATATTACATATCATGAATATTTTAATAGAAAATTTGAAAATCCTTGTGTCTAATGATGCAAACTGATATTCTCCAGAAAGAAGTAGCTATTTAATAGAAAACAATTTTTAGAACTGTCTACAATAAAAGGTATTTATATTGGTAAAAAAGAGTTCTACTTTCCCATCAATCTACTGGCTCCGCTAAAATAAAGTACTTTGAAAGGTGATGTAACAATTTACAGAGATGTTAAGTACCCTAATTATAATTTAGGCTTTAATGATCAGATAAAGAAAGAAAGAAATGTACAAAAATATATATCACAGATATAAACCACACTTACTACACCTTAACTGGAAGATAATATAATAAGAAGCACTAGATTCGAATCCTATCAGTCTAGGTTTTTTCTGCCACAGTTTCTACTATGGTCCATTCAATTGAGAAAGAAATGTTAAGAATGTGAAAGAAGAAGAAGGAATGAAGTTATATCTAAATGGCATGTTATCTACTCCAGATAAAAATAGTAATGCATCTTTTGCTATTCAGATAGAGTTTTTATTTTCATTTATTTTTTCTTTATATTTTTTAGCAATTTTTAAAATTTTTTTAGTATATAAAAGCCAAGATCTTCATTTGTGAAAGCTGGTTGAAGCTATGTTAGCTTGTGACCAAAATCAAGACAACTAGTCCACAGAGAAATTAAACTGAACTGATTCTCCATTCACAAAAAGCCTGAATTGTCCATTTGTCTAACCAATTTCAACCAGGCACAATTTACCAAACCAGAAGCTTTATCAATAGTTTTCTCCACATTCATTCTTCTTGCATGGCCTTGGTTTATTGTGGATGTATGCATATGATTACATGATTTGAAAATAATTTATAAGCATGATTGAAATGTTAGATATTAAAATTTTATACAAATATTCCATATACTTGTATAAGTAATTCGTGTGCACACTGCATGAGTCAAGGAGGGCTTTCCTCATATGTCTTTCCTTTGAAATATGTATCTTTGTTTTTTAAAAATACAATGACATATGAACAGCCACAGACAAGAAGGCTTAACTTCAAAAAATAAATATAGGTGGTGTTGAGAAAATGCCCTCCTTCCAATCTCCTTTAGTTCTCTGGTACCTACCAATTATTACATTTCAAAAGTTAATGTGGAATTGACCATGAGGAGAGCCAAGAGGGCGGACCAGACACACCAGCTGCCAGATTGTCTCAGAAAGAAGGAAAAGTTTTAGATGAAAAAGAAAAAAACAAACAAACATAGGTCTGATTTGATTCCAAGGGAGATGTGCCAGAACATACCACTGATTCCATAAGAAGAAGTTGCGGAGCAGAACAAGAAGGAACAAGACATTGGCAGAGATCAACCCCTGAGAGGCTGGGAGTCCAGAGAGAAGGGTAGGTGGAGCGGTTTGTTTCTCCCTCCCCCACATCTCTGGCAGTCAGCGGGCTCCCAAGCTGCTGGAGAGACCTTCCACCTCCACGAGCTCAAAAGCTACTGCTGCAGTGAACTGGGAACTTCTTGAGGTCAAAGCAGCAGGTTGCCAGTGCCCTCAGGGCTGCTTCCCAACACCTCACACCCCAGCAGAGATAGCAGGTGCCACGATGCTTCTCCAAACACCCTGTGCCCTGTCCTCCCCAGGGGGCTCCAGCACCTCAGTTTTCATCTTCCTTGTTCCCACACAAACATCTCCCAACTCCACCCCATGATCCTAAGTGAAGTATTTAAAGAATGGAAAAACAAACACCACGTGCACTCACTATTAAACTGGAACTAACTGATGAGCACACATGTGCAGAGAGGGAAGTATAATTGAATGGAAAACGATCGCGTGGTGGGGGGAAGGAGGAGATGGGTGAATACTATCTGGGTGACAGGCACACTTATAACCCTGACTCATGCATTACAAAAACAATTCCTTGTAACCAAAAACAATTCCTTGTAACCAAAAACATTTGTACCCCTGTAAAACTTTGAAATAATTTTTTTCAAAATGATTAAAATAAAAAAAGAAATATGGTGAGCAATGACAGAGATCATTGATAGATTCTAGAAAATGCCAGAAAAAAAAATTATTTCTGGTGAGGAAGATCTCATGAAGGGCAAAATTTGTTTCTATTTTGCAAAAAATGGGTGCAAATGGGGCTCACAGCAAAATTCCTTTTATATTCACTTAAGGGTCAGTGAAGCAGAGGAGGAAGGCCCCCCCCCAAATAATAAGTAACATTTGCAACCATCAGTTTTTCTGAGAACAGACAGCAAGAAAGAGGTTGGATTAAGAAACCCAGACCCAAGACCTAGAAACCTACTTCAAATTAGGGTCTAAGAAAAACCAACTCATTTAGTGTTAAGTAGTAAAGTGGGAGCTAGCACAGCCTAAAAACAAAGATACTATTAGAAAAATAATGTATAAAAGGCAGCAAGACTTACCAATTGATGAAAATACCACAGAGGGTTAAACACTTATCACCTAAATTTGGTAACGCAACCACGTTTAAGGAAGAAGGCCAAAAAGTAAAAATTCATGAACTATGACAGAGAAAAGATGGTAATGTAACAGGAGATGAAGCATAAAGTGGCAAAACTCTGAAAACAAGTAAGAATAAAAAACTCACAATATGAAGATGAAACTGGAAGAAGCAAAAAGGGAAAGAAACATTGCAAAAATGCAAAGAAAATCTAGGTGATTAAAGGGAGAAAAATGAGTAATGTGAAAGAGAAATAAAGTCTGGAAAAGGAGATCTACCTTATCATAATTGAAGTTCCCAAAGAATAAATTCAAAACAATGGGGAAAAACACAAATATTTAAAAATATGGCTAAAAAAAACTTTTTTGAAATACAAGAGATACTTACTTGAAATAGATAGAACTTTAGAAAATTTTCCTGAAAAATTTATCTCTGTCATCCAGGATAAATTTAAAGTAAAAAATCATCCTAAGACATATGTTAGTGAATTTAACAGAATTAAAAAATAAAAGGTCCCTGTACAGCTAATTAAAAACATCAAGTCATTTATAAGAGTCAGGATGACTTCACATGTTTCCAGTTCAACATTTTATGGCAGAAGACAATGGATAAACACCTATAAGAGTCCTGTGAAAAGGTAAGCCAAAGTGTATTTTTCCAGTGTATTTTATCCTTCAAGTACAAATTCTACAGATTACGAGTAGTTTTCTAAATCCAAAAATTCAAAGAAAATTGTTGTTATGAACCATTCTTGAGGAAAATCCTTGAAGACAAACTTGAAACTCTGAAGAGAGGACTGGGGAAACTTTTTTGAAAGGATTGTGTTGAGCATTCATATAAATAACTAAAGAACTCATAATTTAGCATTGGCTTTAGGTTGTCAGTATAAAATGTAAATGATACGCATCTTGTCTGTGCACATGATACAACTAACATACACTGGGAGACACATGAGGAAAAAGGTGGGAGGGAGAGGAAGTTTGCTCTTTGCTTCATCTGTTATCACTGAGAGTCAAAGGACATCACTAGAGCATGTAACTACATTTAAGAGAACAAAGGTAAGCACTAAGAGAAGTGATATTACTGACTAAAATTAGATGGTGTGGTAGAAAGGAAAGAAGAAAAATATGCTAATCATTTTATTGGTCATATTACAGAATTAATAGCTATTATATAAAAAATAAAGGATTATAAATATTATACACAGTTATTATTATACAGATAACCATGAAAACAAAAGAAATATACACACCCTCTTTCAAATACACATGAGCAAAGGAAGATACAGATACAGATACGTACAGACTCTTGAAACCATGGTGGGAAATACAACATACATCCACTGGAGCCAAGAACAAGAAAGGTAAGAAGTGGTCGCCTTACAGCAGGATACATGAAGTTGAAATGATGGAGTGCCTACTCTGATTTGTAATAAACCTGGCTGGCCAGGATGCTGGTCGAGATCACTGAAGGGGAACAGGTCAAGGAACTTGAGAGGCCCAAGTACTGGTCCAACTATTTATGTAGATATTCAAATGTTGTAGAACAAACATTTGCAAGTGGCAAGGAAGAACAGGCAAATGCTCCATCTCTAGTCCCAGGCACAGAGGTTTTCCTGATGACTTACTGTGAGTGGCAGAGGCAGAACGCAAGTGTTTTACCATTTGATGAGGAGGCAGAGACGTGTTCAGAAAAGAGGATGTGCAGAACCATATGGCAATTAAAATACAAAATGGGAGGCGACCTAGTGTCTACACCTGGGACTAAAGGGCATGATGAATGAGGTCAGTCTTGACGGTGCTGAGGCTGAGGTGTTGGTTGGCCGTGCGTGTAGGGGGAGCAGTGGGCCTAAGTTCAGCTCTCCCTTGAGTCCTGAACTAGAGGAAGGATGATCAAGGGAGACATGATCCTCCTCCTAACATAGGGCTCCCTTTTGACACGTCCATTGGTAAATTTGTAGTTGAATCATTTTTACTACTACAGTCTACCTTCCAGGAATGCTATAATTATTTACTCACTCTCCTTGTGTTTTTTTTCCTTTACTTAACAATATTTTTTTTAAATTTCAGAATATTATGAGGGTAAAAATGTTTTGGTTATATAAACTGCTTTTGTACCATTTGAGTCAGAGTT
Organism: Propithecus coquereli; assembly: GCF_000956105.1. Taxonomy (NCBI): domain Eukaryota; kingdom Metazoa; phylum Chordata; class Mammalia; order Primates; family Indriidae; genus Propithecus; species Propithecus coquereli. Next base: position 10,245,344 of record NW_012148063.1, on the reverse strand, counting down.
GTAAGTGTGCCCATCCTTCAGATAGTGTGCATTGTACCCATTAGGTCACCTCCCATCTTTTTTGCCTGCTCTTCCTTGCCACTTCCAGACTTATCTTTCTAGCTCAATCCCTCTGAAACTCTAACCCAAAAACCATCACTATAAAAATCCTAAAAATCCAATGATTCACCTCCTCTTCACTGCCCCTTACTCCCTATTTCTGCACTTCCTACCTGGCACAGTTTAAAGCCATGGTCAGTCTGTATAATCTCTCCCTTGCACTCATCCTGAACTTCCTTAACCCTCTCTCTGTTTCCTGAACTTTGCAAATGCTGCCTACATCAAGCTCAGGTGAATGTAGCTGGAGCAAAACAACCAATTTCCCTACACTTCCCTACTCCTCACACAGATCTACCACTCACACAGTTGACAATTTCATAGCTTTTATTCTCTCCTGAAACCTCCAACACCTCTTCTCCATCCTCACTCACAGCTAATGTTCTTGCTCCTAGTTACTGAAATATAGAAATGACATAAAGAGAACTTTGACAGGCTCCTGCCACCACATCTGCACACCCAACAGCATGTGAAATATCATACAGTACCTTCCTGCATGTGAGGATGGATGACCTGCTCCTGCTTCCAGGTGGGATCACGCCCAGGTGTCATCAGAACTCATCCCTTCCAAAGCTTTCCATGACCACCCCTGCTTAAAACTGCACATTACTTCCTGCACTCCCCAACTTCTTTCTAGAACAGAGTACCAAGGAGGGAAATTTAAGCTGAAGACATGCTATTTATTTTAAATAATCTAGGTAGAGGTAAAAAGCACCAGGGTGGCACTAGTACAAATGGAAGGGAAAGACAAAGACAAGTGACATTCATTAATTCATTACATGCATATTTATTGAGCATTTGCTGTTCTATGTTCCAGGCATTTAGGAGTGAACAAGACAAATAAGATCCCTACTTCCCTGAAGTTTACACTTTAGAAGGATCAGGCAATTGATAAATGCATTGCTTAAAATAACAAGAAAATAGCAGGTATAAGAAGACATTGTTCTGACATATTTGAAAATTTATATGTGGAGTAGAGAAGGAAAGAGGAGGCAAAGGTGATGCTAAGATTTTGAACCTGGGACCTGATCTACAGAAACAGGAAAGTTAAAGCACAAAACAAAGGAGGAGTCAGAGTGGGGGAAAAAGAGCCAATGTATCCTCTGAAATAGTGTTTTCAGTTTGGCTTCCAATGCTTGTGAGCACACACATATGCAATCTGAGCATCTATATACAGAGAGGCTGATTCTCAATGAATTTCACATTCACTATAAAACATATCTTGAATTGTATGAAATTAAAAACATCACATATGTAAGTTGAAAGCAACATGCTAATTCTACTTAACTATGGTACATTCTTGGGGAACACACTGCTTAGAAATATTTTATGTTCATCTACACTAATAAAAAATTCTACTGCTTCTTTAAATATGAAAGTTTCTTCTTTAGGAAATTTTTCTGGACAATATGCAGTAATATAGGGCTGAAGTTTTATAGGCAATAAATCTTGTCATTTTATTTGAGCCATCTAGTACATGTAACTCAATATTTTAGAAGTACAAAATAATTTAAGACTTATTCAGATCTTTTCTGGCTTTAAGTTGTCCCTTGATCCATAGCAGGATCAACACAGATCTAGATAAGACCACTCTTAGAGACATTTTAATGTTAAACCACCATTCTTCCAAAAAGCAATTTATATCTTCAGCCTACTTAAGAATGTACAATAAATTTTGTGCAGAGGGAAAATCAGGTTTACAAGGTATTGGGGAAAGGGATATATACAGTAAGATTTTAAAAGGGCAGTACAGATGATTAATGACCCAGAAAGATTGATTTATGAGGAAAGATTAAAAGAATGAACTCCAAATGGAATGGCTAAGCAAAACAAAAAAAATGAAGGAGAAAACCATTTGACTTGCTACGAAATATTAGAACACTCCATTAAGATATTTAAAATTGGACTAGAGAAGGGAAAATTATTCAAGAAATATAAAGACTATGAGCGTTCCTATATGAATGATTTGGCTTTAAAGATACATATTTTTAAATTCCACTTCCTGTGGTATCACAGATTTACCAGTCCAACCACATTTCATTCATGCCAACATTATACAAAGGAAAAAAAATAAAGATTTTCTCCAATACATGTTAGACCTAAAAACACTTAAACATTATTTTTATATACTTTACTTTACTTTTACAAAATCATATGAAAGCAGAATTTCTCTCTACACAGATGCAACAGAACTGCTTACTATTTGATATCTAGTTCTAATATCAGTACTGAGAAATAGTAAACCATTAATGCTAAAGGCGTATTTTATAGTTAGGTTTTACTCTATAAGCAGATAGATATACAGGTTTGAACACATGACTCAAATCATGCTAAATGAAATAGCACTCTCCTATAACATTTCGATACTTTTAAAAGTGGTCTAAATGAATTTATACTCTCTCTGGGCGATCATTTTGGCACAGTTATCTCACGATGGTTATTTGGAGGGAAATAATTAATGTAAATCCACAGGAAATTATGCTCTATTGAGGAAGCCCAAGAGACTTACAAGAACAGTCTAAATTAATATCTGATAATATATTGAAAGATAATTAAAGTGGTATATGTAAATTAATTTACAATAGCTGTATGATTTGAAATGAATTCATTTGTTTTTCAAATAGATAAATATAACATGATGTAAGAAAACTCATTCTATAGCTAAAGCAAGAATTACTTGATATAGGAGGCATTCCTTTTCATTTCTGCAAAGAAAAGTATACAGCTTAGTGAAACTTATACCTTAAAAATTGACAAGATCATGGATTTTTATAGTAATTTTCTTTGATTTTTCCCTTCAAAAAATGAGTTGTTGGCCGGGCGTGGTGGCTCACGCCTGTAATCCTAGCTCTCTGGGAGGCCGAGGCGGGCGGATTGTTTGAGCTCAGGAGTTCGAAACCAGCCTGAGCAAGAGCGAGACCCCGTCTCTACTAAAAATAGAAAGAAATTAACTGGACAACTAAAAATATATAGAAAAAAGAATTAGCCGGGCATGGTGGCGCATGCCTGTAGTCCTAGCTACTCAGGAGGCTGAGGCAGGAGGATTGCTTGAGCCCAGGAGTTTGAGGTTGCTGTGAGCTAGGCTGACGCCACAGCACTCTACCCCAGGCAACACAGTGAGACTCTGTCTCAAAAAAAAAAAAAAAAAATTAGTTGTTAGTTCCCTATAAATAATAGCCACATTCAGATATTTGATGTACCAATACAGTTATGCCATAAGAACTAAATAAAATAAATTTACATATTTCAATATGACTTTGTTACATGATGTTAAAGGAATTAATAACTGTGATAGAAATATTATGAAATAATTATAGCAAAGCTCAGCTAAGGTTCAATTATTCTGAAAATTGTTCCTAGTTTTTAAGAATCAGATAGTTGTCTCCTCAACCAATGATTAAAAGAGAGAAGAAATATCTTTTTCACTTTTTTAGACTCCTTGGAAACAACTGACATATATTAATTTTTACAACAAAATAAAAGACCAAAAATTTACTTCAATTAATCTTTAAAAATTCTCAGTGCAAGATTGTAAAAATTCCCTGGTCTAGTGGTTAGGATTTATTGCTTTCACAGCTGCAGCCTGGGTTCAATTTCCAATAGAGAAGTTTTCTTCCTCAAGAGAAGGAAAAGGTAAGCCACAGACTGGAAGAAAATATTTGCAAAAGATACATCTGATAAATAACTGTTAACCAAATGTAAAAAGAACTCTTAAATCTGTGAATAAGAAACTTTATTTTAAAACCTTATTTAAACTTTATTTTAAAAATGGTCAAAAAATCTGAACAGACATCTCACTAAAGATATATAGATGACAAGTAAACATATTAAAGACACTCCACATCATATGCCATCAGGGAAACGCAAATTAAAACAACAACGAGATACTTCTACACACCTGTTAAAATGCTCACAATCCAGAACACTAGCAACACCAAATGCTGGTGAGGATGTCGAGCTACAGGAGCTCTCATTCATTGCTGGTGGGAATAAAAAATGGTACCACCATTTTGGAAGACAGTTTGGCAGTTTCTTGAGAAACTAAACATACTATTGCCCTACAATCCAGCAATCACACTCCTTGGTATTTACCCATTTGAATTTGAATTAAAAACTTAAGTCCACATAAAAATCTGCCTGCAGATGTTCATGCAGCTTTATTCATACTTCCCAAAACTTGGAAGCAACTGAAATGTCCATCAGTAGGTGAATGGATAAACTGTGCTGCATCTAGACAATGGAATACTATTTAGCACTAAAAGAAATGAGCTATCAAGCCATGAAAAGACATGGAGGAATCTTAATATATATTATTAAGTGAAAGATGCCAATCTTAAAAGGCTACATTCTGTAAAATTCCAATGATATGACATCCCGGAAAACTAAAAAGGAGACAGTAAAAAGATCAGTGGTTCCCAAGGGTTAAGGGCAGGGAGGGATGAATAGGTGGAGCATAGAGGTATTTTAGGACAGTGAAAAAACTCTGTATATTATTATAATGGTGTGCAATGCTAGTACATATTTGTCAAAACCCAGAATGTACATGAGTAAACACTAATGTAAACTATGAACTTTGGGTGATAGTGTCTCAATGCAGGTTTCTCAACTGTGAGAAACGTACCGGTCTGGTGGAGGATGTTGACACAGGAGAGACTGTACGTGTGAGTGGCAGGGAGTATGTGGGAACTCTTTGTATCTTTTACTGCTCAATTTTGCTACGAACATAAAACTTCTCTAAAAAAATTAATAATTTTTTTTTAAATTCAGGTTACTAGTCCAATACTGACATTGAACTAGCTTTAATCATTTTGAAAAAAAATTAAAAGACAAGCATCCTTCTGCCTCCCAATTTGAACTCCAGAACATAAGGTTTGTACTCTTTCCAAATCTTGTGTTCTTTATTCAAAAAGATATTTTAAAAACCTAATAACATGGTTATTATTTATTGTTATTTATACTCATGGACAAATATTTAGTATCAGCCTCAGACAAATGTCTGCCTAAGGAAAAGAGAGAGGACAACAATGTGTGTGTGTCTATTTCTGTGTGTGTGTATTAGACTACATATATATGTTAGACCTCCTGCTAGTTTTTTCGCATGAATTTCGAGAAATTAAAACCTTAAAAAAACTCAGTACAATTCCATCAATCAAACATAGGGTATTAATCTAAAAAATTTGCTGACACAAGGAAACATAAAAGGCTCATTATTAAAGACTGCCAATATTTTGTAGCTTCTCCAACAGGTAATAAAACTATAAGTACAGAGTACATCAGCAGCCCTCATAAAATTGGAAGGTCTTCTCAGTCTGACAGGGTAAGAAATAAAACACAGATGAGCTACCTATAAATGAATAACCTAATATCAATCACTTCTCTGCTATCATGCAAGAGCTAAGGGCAGATCACATATTTATTTCTCTTTCTTGTATAAACTATTACTGATAGCAGAAATTTCAGTATTTTTACTTGCAAAACTGCTACTCTTTTGTATCAGTTTAAATGTTATTTGGAAATTATTATGATCAATATATAGTTGTATTATATATTAGATTTATTCAGCAGTAACAATGCATTTGAATTTTTAATGAAGTCTAAGTTAAACCTAAGTGATACAATGCAATTGAAAAAACATATGACTCTGTTCATAATGGACTTCTGAACAATTCACAATAACAACCTCCAAAACATTAAAAAGTGAGAGGAAGAAATTTAACAACAAAATAAAAATTGTGTAAAAAACACTTGCTACTCTAACAATCAAAACCCCCAGTTTTTATTGTATTGAACTCATTAAAATTGTGTTTCTTCTGAAAGTTCAAAGCTGATACTCCTGACTTCTACTTGGTTATCCTGCGAACCAGCTATTCTACACTATGGCTCTACCCTTTTCCAGGTCCTAGAATTTCTCTCTCCATTAAGCCAGCTGATGAGAAAGAGAAAGAATGGATGATTGCCCAAATGAGGCCTTTACAGACCAGACCGGAGTGGCATACATTAATTCCACACACATTCCATTGGCTAAAACTTAGTAGAATAGATAGATGCAACTGCGAGGGAGGTTGAGAAATGTAGCCTAGCTGTGTGCTTAAGGAGCAGGAGGAAACAGGTTTTGTAAGACTAACTAGTCTTTGCCACAATCCACAAATCTCATCACCAAATCTCCATTTTACTCTTCTTTTTACACTTACAGTCAGTCTCCACAGACAACACAAAATCCCACCCAGGCATTGTATAAAGCTCCAAGTTGAGGGTCCCTGAGCCATGTGTAATCCTCCTCATTAGTTCAGATATGCTCTGGTGATGTTTGAACTCAAAGGGCAACTTACCTGCCCCTCTATATGCCAAGATACAATGGTGGAACAGGACAAAGTAACTACAATAAACACTTGCGTTTAGGAAAAGGAGAATTAGAGATAAAGCAGGACCTGTCAGGAAAGCATTATGAGATCCCTCTGTCATGGTAGTGACAGAAATGCCTTCATTAGGACCTAATCCAGCTCTCTGGAGGAAGTAGCCTTGTGCACTGTCCTCCACGGGTCCTGGCTCTGCCCTCAAAAAATTTGTCATTCTACATAGGGTATTGGGTATATACCATCAGAACTAGGTGTGCAGATCCTTGGGAGCTATACAGCATTCACACTTTGCTTCTTGCATTGCAAGTTTCAAGATCCAAGAGTTTGTGTAAGAAATTAATAAGGAAAGGCTTTTTTAGTCTTAACTTACGGTTTCTTGGCAATATAATATCTCAAACATATCGTGGACTTATCTATTTGTTTCTGGGCAGTTTTATGTGCTAATAACCATACCTAAACATCTGTCCTACTGCCCTAGTGCTAATTCTTAAACTGATTTATTTCATTGCTTCCTTGCCCCCATGCATATACCCGCCCCCCTCTCTCTCAGCATAATTGTGGCTACCCTAAAGCTAACTGAAAAAGTAGCTGGGAAGCTATACATGCAATATGATTTAGGCTGTAGGGAAGAGTCAGTTTTTTCAAATGAGAAGTTTTATTGGGCCTTTGTAGCTAAAAACTTTCCCAAGCATTGTTGCTATTTGGGGTCCAGAAGCGGTTGGATTTTCCAAACCTGCAATGATTTTGACCACTGAAATGTCTCCATTCTCATTTTTCTCTGCTTGAAAATAACCACTTCTTATCTGATCTTACCTTTTCTTGTAATATCTGGCTGTAGGCATCAACAATAGCAAACATACACTATTATCTCGAGCCTTTCAAAACATCTCCCTAGAGCCATAGTCTCAGTAGGCACTAAGTCTGCCTTCCAAATTGTCACAGTTGACATTAAAAAATTTTATTTCAAAAAAAATATCAATATTGTTCAGTCTTTCAGTCTTTTATATGTTTTCTCACAGCCCTGATTCCCAGTTGCTTTGGTTTTTTGTTTTGGTATCACTCCACTTTAGAACCAATTTCTGAATTTCTGTGTTAGGAAAACACAATCTGCTATGACATACAAAACAAAAAAGCAAACAACAACAAAAAACCCTCAGTGGTTAAAACAATAAAAGCTTATTTTTTGAAAAATATTCTTTCTTGGTGAATATAATCCTTTCATCTTGTGGCTCTGCCTTCCTCTAGATCCTCACAGTCCTTTCTATCCAGAAAAGGAAATCGAGAAATCGAGATATGATGACCATGGGTGGTGGCTATTAAAATAAGCGCTGGAACTAAGACTTAGTTACATGGCCATGCTTAACTACAGGGGAAGATGGAAAAGCACTGGGAAAGAAGAGAAGAGAGGTTTGGTGAGTTCCTGCCATGTTGTTTAATGACAAAACTAACAAAGCTCTACTGAAGGACATAAAGGGAGTCTTGGGGGAAAAAAAAAGATTTCTAGAGGTAGAAAACAAGATTTCATCTAGTTCTTCTGTGGGAAGACTCAATATTCTAAATGTGTTATTTTTACCTAATTAATCTGGAAAATCAATATGATTATAATCAAACCAATGAAATGTTTAAGAAACTTGACCAGTTGGTTTTAATTTATAATAGAGTAAAATCTATTAAAAATGGCAAAAAGGCATATGAAAAGATAGCACCTTTATGTTCAATTCATATAAAAACAAGGAGATGCCATTTTCTCTCAACTAGTTAAAAATGCATCGATAGTATCAATTGTTGACAAGAGTATAAAGGAAATACTTACACTCATATTCTGTTAGAGGGACTCCAAATCAAATACAATCTTTCTAGAGGGAAGTTTGATAATAGATCTCAAAATTTATAATGTTAATATCCTTTGATCCAGCAATTATACTTCAGGAATTTATACTAATGAGATAACTAGGAAGTTCACAGAGATGTAAGTACAAGAATAATTATCACGGCATATTTTAAAATAGAGAAGAACTACGAAAGACATACCAAGTTGAGATTAGTTAAATAAATTATATCCTTAAAAATAGAATTCAAAACATCACTAAAAAAAAAAAAAACCATAATGTAATCTAATTATTGACAGAAAAAAGAGGTGTCAATATATAGTGATAAATGAAAAACAGCAGTTATGATTTCATTTTACCAGTAGTATATATGTGTGTATATGAAGAGGAGACAGGAGGGAGGGAGAAAGAGAGGGGAGGAAATTGATAACTTATAGAAAAATGTTTATAGTATATTAAGAGTAAATTTTATATAGTCTAAAAAGATCACTAATTTTCCCAGTCAATGATTGGCTAAACCTTGAATTTATTTTATCTGAGTAGGATGGTGTTACTTTGAAATTGTGAATTAACTCAATGCCCTCATTTTATTTTAAGAAAATACATTTTCTGGCAAAAAATGTGCAAATTTTGATTTACCTGTACTTTTTAAATAAAATATGTATTCCTTCCTTTCAACCTCCTTACGTGTTCAATTGTTCATTTCATGTTATCAAATTTTAGTTAACTTGTTTTTCAATTAAGGTAATATTTCATCAATCGCCAAAAAAAATTTTCTGGGTATGAATTTAGGTGATTTTTGTTTTGTGTTATTTTCATCATGAAGTTAGTGGAGAAAAAAGTGGCCATAGATTCAGAAGATTCTTTTCTGCTGTTTTGTAATTGTGTGACTTCTGACAGGTTATTAAAACATACGAGCTTGAGTTTGCTCAACTGTAAAACTGAGATAATAATACCTATCTGACAAGTTGCAAGAATTAAATTAGATAAAATATTTAAAAGTTCTTAGAATTATCATTAAAATTAATATTTAAAACACTTTTCCTAAAACTTTCCTTCCATAAAAGCATTAGACAAAATAATTTCTTGATGCACACAAACTTTGGAATAAAATTTTGGGATAGAAAACTCTGAATTAAGTTGGTATGGTCCATTTTCCAGAATACTTTTCCTCCTGAAATCTCCCTTAAGTAAGTAACTCAGCAAAGCTGCACAATCAAATTATCTAAATACATCATAAAAGTACACAAACAGTGCCAGTTAAATTAAATATTACTGTAATTACTTTAACTTTGTACTAAAGCATATGGCATTGAAAAATTGACTTCCAAAGAAGGTGCTATGTTTTATAAAGAGAAAATCATCTCAAATTTGAATTTCCTAAAAGTAATAGCTGATTAATTCATGCTGCTTAAATTTTGCTCTCTAAAATGTGGCATTATTTATGTCCCATTTAAGGAAATGTAATTAAGATAAAATTGTTTGAATCAATAAATATTCCAAATCTTTTGCAATAGTGAATATTTGTTATAATAATTGAGGGGTTTTTTTTAATCTCTTTATTTATGTGTTATCCGTAGTTCATCATTGTTAGCACTCATAATAGTTATTGTTTTTACATATTTCATTTATCCATCTACCTACTGTTGAACAATTGTGTTGTCCCAGAATATGGCCTATCTCAGTAAATGTCCCATGTGCATTGAAAAACAATATGTATTCTGCTGCTATTTTGTGAAACGCTCTGTAAATGTCATTAGGTCAAACTGGTTATAAGCATTGTTCAGGTTGCCTATGTCCTTACTGATGTTCTGTCTATTTGTTCTATCTATTAATACTATTGAGGAATAGGTGTTAAAATCTCTATCCTGTGGATTTGCCTATTTCTCCATGCAATTCTGTCAGTTCTTGCTTAGTGTTTAGAATTATGATGTCTTCTTGATCACCTGATCCTTTTATTACTATGAAATGATCCTCTTTATTCCTAGTAATATTCTGTGTTTAAAATCTACTTTGTTTGATATTCATTACCTATTGCAGCTTCCTTTTGACCGACGTTCACATGTCATATTTTTTCCATCATTCAAATTTTAACCTATATGTGCCTTTATATTTGAAGTGGGTTTCTGGTAGGCAGGATATAGTTAGGTCTTGCTTTTAAATCCAATCTGACAATTGTTGCTTTTTATAATTGATGTTTTTAAATCATTTACATTTAATATGATTACTGATTTTGTTGGATTTAAATATACATATTGCTGTTTTTGTTTTTGTTCCACTTTTTCTTTGTTCCTTTTCTCTCTTTTTCCTGTCTTCTTCTGTATTACTTAAGAATTTTTTATTATTGCATTTTATTTAGGTTGGTGCAAAAGTAATCGTGGTTTTAGCACTGTTGGAATTTGCTGTTGGCACCCTTTTATGATAAGAACGCTTAACAAAATAGGCATAGATGGGGCTTACCTAAAAATGATACAAGCCATTTATGACAAACCCACAGCCAACATCATACTGAATGGGGAAAAATTGAAAGCATTCCCACTTAGAACTGGAACCAGACAAGGTTGCCCACTATCTCCGCTTCTATTCAACATAGTGCTGGAAGTCCTGGCCACAGCAATCAGGCAAGAGAGTGGAATTAAAGGCATACGAATGGGAACAGAAGAGATCAAACTCTCACTATTTGCTGATGATATGATACTATATCTAGAAAACCCCAAGGATTCAACCAAGAGGCTACTGGAACTGATAAATGAATTCAGTAAAGTTTCAGGATATAAAATCAATACATACAAATCAGAGGCTTTCATATACGCCAACAACAGTCATACCAAGAACCAAATCAAAGATTCAATCCCCTTCACAATAGCAACAAAGAAAATAAAGTACCTAGGAATATATTTAACTAAGGAGGTAAAAGACCTCTACAGGGAGAACTATGAGACATTGAGGAAGGAAATAACAGAAGATGTAAACAGGTGGAAAACCATACCATGCTCGTGGATTGGCAGAATCAACATTGTTAAAATGACTATACTACCCAAAGTGATCTACAGATTCAATGCAATTCCTATTAAAATACCAGCATCATTCTTCACAGATGTAGATATTGAAATACATTCTTAAATGTGGTTATGTTATACATCATTTTAAGGCACATTTCTCATTTTATGTTTTTTTGCTAATGACTTATTACTTGCTGTTTCTTTTATATTTATTTTAGACTATGGAAATGATGTTAGACAAAAAGCAAATTCCAGCGATTTTCTCATTTGAGTTCAAAATGAGTCGTAAGGCAGTGGAAACAACTCACAACATGAGCAATGCATTTGGCCCAGGAACTGCTAATGAACGTACAGTGCAGTGGTGGTTCAAGAAGTTTTGCAAAGGACACGAGATCTTTGAAGTGGCTGGCCATCAGAAGTTGACAACGACTAATTGAGAGCAATCACCGAAGCTGATCCTCTTACAACTTCATGAGAAGTTGCCAAAGAACTCAACGTTGACCATTCTATGGTTGTTTGACATTTGAAGCAAATTGGAAAGGTGAAAAAGCTCCATAAGTGGGTGCCTCGTGAGCTGACTGAAAATAAAAAAAATCATTGTTTTGAAGTGTTGCCTTCTCTTCTTGTACGCAACAACAATGAACCATTTCTCAATTGCATTATGACATGCCACAAAAAGAGTTTATACGACAACTGGTGATGACCAGCTCAGTGTTTGGACTGAGAAGAAGCTCCAAAGCACTTCCCAAAGCCAAACTTGCAACAAAAACAGGTCACGGTCACTGTTGGTGGTTTGCTGCCTGTCTGATCCACTACAGCTTTCTGAATCCCGCCAAAACATGACATCTGAGAAATATGCTCAGCAAATCCATGTGATGCACCAAAAACTGCAACACCTGTTGCTGGCACTGGTCAACAGAAAGGGCCCAATTCTTCTCCACAATAACTCCTGACTGCATGTCGCACAACCAACCCTTCAAAAGTTGAATGAATTGGGCTACGAAGTTTTGCCTCATCTGCCATATTCACCTGACCTCTTGCCAACTGACTACCACTTTTTCAAGCATCTGGACAACTTTTTGCAGGGAAAACACTTCCACAACCAGCAGGATGCAGAAAATGCTCTCCAAGAGTTTGTGGAATCCCAAGCATGGATTTTTACACTACAGGAATAAACAAACTTATGTCTTGTTGTCAAAATGTGTTGATTGTAATGGTTCCTATTTTGATCAATGAAGATGTGTTTGAACTTGATTATAATGATTTAAAATTCGCAGTCCTAAACTACAACTACTTTTGCACCAAACTAATATATCTTTTTTTGGCTTATTAGCTATAATTATTTATTGCTATTTTAGTGGTTCCTTTAGGGATTAGAGTAAACATTTTTAATTTATCACTGTTTACTTTCAAGTGATGGTATACTACACATCAAGTATAGCATATAAAATCTTACAATATACTTCCTTTTCTCCCCTTTAGGCCTTTATCCTAGTGTAGTCATAAATTTTACTTCTCCATATGTTATAAACCTTGCTACATTGTTATTTTTTATATAAAAAGTAGATTAATTTTAAATATTTAAGTAATTAGAAAACATTAGACATTTTCTAAAATAATGAGAAAAATAAAGTATATTTATTCTTACAGCTTCCATTTCTGATCTCTTCATTCGTCTGTGTAGATCCGAGTATTCCTCTGGTTTCATTTTCCTTCTGCTTGAAGGACTTCTTTTAACATTTCTTTAGTGAATGTCTGCTGGTGAGAAATTTTTTTGACTTATGTATGTCTGAAAAAAACCTATTATTTCACCTTCATTTTTGAAAATATTTTTTCAGGGTAAAAAATTGTAAGTTCATAATTTTTTTTGCATTCTTTAAAGATATTGCTCCATTGTATTTTAGCCTGAATTTCTTTCCCACAAGAAGTCTTATACCATACTTATCTTCTTTCCTCTGTTTATAATGTGTCCTTTTTTTCTAAATGTGTTCTTAAGATATTCTCCTTATGACTTGTTTTAAGCAATTGGATAATAATGGACCTTGGAGTCATTTTCTTCATATTTCTTGTGTGCAGGTTTTACTGAGCTTCTTAAATCTGTGAGATTATAGTTTTTAACAACTTTGGACATCTTTTAGCCATTTTCTCTTCAATTATTTTATCTACCACTCCTCTCCCACACATGACTTACACATACTTTAGGTCACTTCTAATTGTCTCACAGTTCATAAATGCTCTTTTCATTTTTTCTTAATTTTTTTTCTCTCAGTGCTTCAACGTTAGATAGTTTCTACTGATGTCTTCAAATTCACTAATGTTTTCTTCTGCAATATCTAATCTGTCTTTGATCCCATCCAGTGTATTTTTAATTTCAGACATTATGGTTTCTACCTCTAGAAACTGATTTGGATCTTTTTATGTTTTTTATGTCTTTACTAACATGTAAGATATTTCCTCTACCTCTTTGAATATATGAAGTTCAGTCATAAGAACTGTCTTAATGTCCTATTTCTATTATTTGTGTAATTTCTGATTTTTATCCTTTTTGGGTTGTATTTCTCTGCTTCTTTGTACATCTCATTTGTTTTTTATTGGTTGCCAGACATTTTGGACATTACTTTTTGTATGCCAAAAATTTAGGTCTGTCTATAAATATTCTTGAGATTTCTCTGGTACATGGTTAATTTATTTGGGATATTTGGAATTAATTTGATCCTTTTAGGTCTTGCTTTTAAGCTTTGTTAGGTGGTCCTAAATCAATATTTTGACTAGCATTCATTTCCCCCATTTGTGTGGGAGCACCCTTCTTAGTACTCTAATAAATGCCCCTTGAATTATTAGGTTTCCACTATGGCTACTGGGAACAGGAACTGTTTCTCACCTTGTACTTTGCCCACTGTGCCACCTTACTATTTCAGGTGCTCCTTTCCCCTGGCTCTGCTAGTTTCCTCAAACCCATGTACTCATCATTCCTCAACACTGAAGGGGGACCCTCTGCAGATCTTGGGAGTTCTCTGTGTGTGCCTCATTTCTCTGTTCTACACTGTCCTATGAACTCTAGTGACTTAAATTCCCTGAATTCCAAGTTCCATCTCCTGAACTGGAGGAAACAGCTGGGCTCTGCCCAGGCTCCCACCCCCTGAAAACCTTCTCCAGGCAATAAGTTGAGGCAATTGTAGGTCTCATCTCTTCTGTTTCCCATCTCTTGGGGATCACTGCCCTTCATTGCCTGATGTTTAATGGATTGAGTGCTATCGTTTTAAACACTTTGTCTAAAGTTATTTTAGGCAGCAGGAGAAATTCAGTTCCTGCTACTCCATCTTGACTAGAAATGGACTACACATTGTTTTGAAGTCTCATTCTTATTCATTATTGAATTAGTATTAGCACTTTTAATACTCATTCTATGGGCAGAAGGACTGGTTTTGCTCATGACTATCTCCTCCTTGGCCTCCAAGTTCCAGGCCCTGTCCCTGACTATTATAATATTCTTTCAGATGGTTTAAAATTTTGAATTCTGCATAAAGATGTTACAATGTTTGAAAGAGGTTGATAGCAAACTAAGGAAGGATCAGTGGAATAAAAGGTAGTCCAAATAAAAGGAACAGTGAATTTCCTCTCCCTCTATAGTTTGCTTGCTGAAGTATGCCAGGCACACAATATTGTAATGAGAATAACTATTAGATTATATTTTCTATAGATTCCTTATAACCAGATCAACCCAGCACTGTTGATAAAGCCTGTACCCTTCAAGAAGTAGAAAACTTTTCTTTTTCAAGAACACAGGGGACGCTTAGGGGTCAAGCTCAGCTAGGCTCCCTCTGGCATCTGCACAGGCTCAGGCATACTGGAAGGCTCAGAGGCCTACTGCTCTGCATGTCTGTTTGCATTTGGAACCAAGGAGCTTCTGCAGCAGGAAATCAACAGTCTTGGTTCAGAGACAGATGCAAGAAAATGCATTTTATTCGGTAAAGTTCACACATTTGAATATTTGCTACTTAGATTTTCTTGAGTCTCTACATTTTTACCAGGGACCTCATCTTTAACAAAGTATTTTAACCTTGATTGACTCCACAAGGGTAAAAAAAGTATTTTCCTCAACCTCTTAGTTTGCATTGAGTTATTTTTACCCAAATATTACTAAAATATTAATAAGTGCAAATCAAATGAGTTGATATTTGTAAAACACCTAGCATAGTGCCTGACAGGTTATAAGTGCTTTAAAAGTATACGTTAAATAAATAAAAATAAATAAACCATATGAAAACTAGGTAGACACTCTTTAGGCTTATAACAGTTATCCAACCACAGAAACAAAACAAATTCATAGATCATGCATGTTTTAAAACAAGAAAAACTACAAATCCCCCCTTCCATCCCATAGCATTCTTTCGATGGGACAGAAGCTGTTCCATTGCAACTCAGAACTAACACCGTGATTATTGTGCTAACTCACTTTTGCTTTAGATTCAGCACAGCTTTGCTACCGTGCACGATACAACAACTCAATTTCCACAGCCATTTCTTCTCTCAAAACTACTGAAAAACTTTCATTCATATAGCAAACTATGACACTATTTGCCTGCAGTTGTTGCAAATGCATATTTTACATATTCAGTCTGTGTGCTCTGTGAGGTGTGGAACAGGATCCATTGGCTCATGACTATATACTTATGGACCAAAATAGTGTTTGGCCCAAAGGATATGCTCACTACAAATGTGTGGTGGAAAGAAGAATAAAGAAGGAAGGAGGAAAAGAGGGAGGGAGGAAGGCAGGCTCCTTAGAAAGGAGGGAGGGAGGAAGGCAGGCTCCTTATTTTTTTCATTAGTTCAAGGCAAGTACAGTAAATGTGTGTTCAAATAAGCTACACTTGAACCATATGGCAGGATTCAGTTATAAGGAAGTTTTCCTCATGATGCTCCACAATATGCTAATATTAAACTTTAGATCAATCTCTACAGTAAAAGTACAAAATATATTAATAACATTTCCTTATGAAATCACATACACCAAACAAGAAATCCCAGGACTAAAAGAGGTCTACTTTGCCAATGTTACTTACAGCTGGAGGATAGAAGGCTGTGATTAAAACAAACTACCACTACTACTACTAATAAATACCACCACGCCTAAAAACAGTATCTCACTAATTCTCGGTAAGGCCCAAAAGCACAGGGTGGCACGGCCTGGTCTAATGCTTAGCAGAAGTTGGGAGGGTGTGATGGGAAGTCTAAAGTACAGAATCAAAGTATTGTTGGAAATGGCAGTGGTGGCTGAGATGACCCCGTCGGTAAGCTGAATGTTCACCCAATGGCCTACATCAGAAGTGGGCCAAGCCCGAGGTGGCTGGAAAGCCAAGCCACACAGTCTGTGTGGGGTGCCACAGGGAATGTAGCAGAGGCCTGCGAGCCACATGATCAACCGGATGTCCAGAAGTGGACAAAGGCACCATGACATAGGTGATACAAGGGAACCACCAAGTGAGTCAGATGCTGAACTATTGAAGAGACACTTAAAGAGAGATCAGGGTTTGCACAAATGTACAACAGAACATTGAGCCAGGGAAACAATTGTTAGTTGACTTAATGCTAGCTCATTATAACTCCAAGGAAATGGAGCTTGGGGAGACATAGGTGAATCACAAAACTCTACTTTTACTTAGTATTTACTGTAATTGATTTTACCTCAGTATTTAGCAGGTCAATTAAAATGTTTTATATTCTTAGTAAAAAGGAAAACAACGTTTGGCTTTTTGCAAAGATCT
This sequence comes from Propithecus coquereli, assembly GCF_000956105.1. Lineage (NCBI taxonomy): Eukaryota > Metazoa > Chordata > Mammalia > Primates > Indriidae > Propithecus > Propithecus coquereli. The sequence goes on along the minus strand of NW_012148063.1, from coordinate 10,228,296 downwards.
GCCATAGGCTGAAGCAGACTGGCTGTGAAATTAATGAAGCTTAAGCTCCAGGCCTCTCATTTGCATGGGCTCCTTCCAAATCTCACCATGCTCTTCTCAGTGTCAGCTACCTGCCAGGAAGTTAGAGCTTGGGACACTCTGATCCTGGGGTCGAAGGCAAGATACTGGGCAGCCAGCATATCCCCTGTTGGCTCGTGCCCCAGAATCTGGATGCTGTCTTTAATCTCAAAGAGAATGATCTGAGAGGGTCACTGCTCTGCTCCCTGCTTTGAGGACCACAACGACCCAGGTTCACAGCTAGCTCATTGTTGATGACGGAGGTTCGGGGAGGCTTTTTTGTTGGGAAATATCAAGTGAGGAGGTTCCCCAAGCAAGGCCTTGTAGGGCCTGAGCAAGGACATGCAGATGGAGATTAAGTTAGAGATGTAACAATACCAATGAACTGTCAAGCTGAAATTGATCTAAACTGTCAATAGTAAAAACCAAGTTTTCATCAACCACGTTTGAATAATCTGATTATCTTTCTTTGTTTTCCATTGAAAATGACATTATACTATTGTTGTCATGAAGTGAAAATCAAGGAATATGCACCTAATAAATATAGAGGAAAAAAGTATTGTAGATGTCTGTGAGACAGTTTAATAATAATAATGTTATTTTATGGATTTTATTACATTTGTGGTATTTGTCAGCTTCTTAATTTTTTATCATTCTAAGTCAACATTAAATTTCTTACCTAATTTACATATATATTCCTTTTCTCAAAGAGGGATCCCCAAATTATATAAGCTTCAAGCCCCACAAAACCTATATTCATCTTTGATCACAGAGTAATGGTAGGCCACAGGCTTGCAGTAACTTTATACAAATACTGTAACTTCTCTCTACCCTGTTTCCCTATCTTTTAAAATGAAGAGGGGTGGGCTAGGTGATTTCTAAGGACTTTTTAAATGTTAAAATATATAATTACCTTATAGCATTAGCTTAGACTAATTAACTACATGGCAGAAAGTTTAAGCAAAGCTGATATATAGAATTTTCTTTAAAATGATTCATAAATGAAGATACAACATCACCGATATACTAGATATTGAAAAACATTTAACATATCAAAATTGGAGGTGCACATGATTTGAAAAGTATTATGCTATATAAATGAATGGTACATTTTATGGCTAAACCTATTTTAAATTCTTCACTATAAGCATTCCAGACAAATTATGTAATGATTTATAATCCTCGACTACGTATCTATTGAAGAGCATTAAGTCTTTTGAAAAGCATATATAATTTGTGCATATGTATTATATAAAATTAATTAAAATTAACATTGGATAAGTGTATACCTCTAACATTTATAAAATTATCTTTTTCAGAGTCTATAATATTTTGACCACTGGTAATAGGTGATCACAGAGGTCAAATCTAGACTTTTGATGAGGGTTGGTGTTTTAATCTGTTCAGGTTGCCATAATAAAATACCATAAATTGGGTAGCTTAAACAACAAAAATTTATTCCTCATGGTTCCATAGGCTGGGAAGTCTAAGATTTAGACACCAGCAGATTCAGTGTCTGGTTAGGGCCCGCTTTCTGGTTCATAGATGGTACCTTATCCACGTGTCTGCACACGGTGGAAGGGACAAACAAATTCTCTAGGGCCTCTTTACAAGGGCACTAATATTATTCATGAGAAATCCACCTCATGACCTAATCACCTCTCAAAGGCCCCACCTCCCAATATGATAACCTTGGGCACTAGAATTTTAATATATGAGCTTTCTCGGGGACACAAACATTCAGACCATAGCAGTTGCATAAGCCCTGAGCCCTGCTATGTGCACAGACAGTACCACACTGACTGACCACCAGCGAAACAAAGACAGGTAAGAGATGTTCTTGTCTTCAAGAACTTCTAGTCTAGCCGCGGAGAGAGTCACATGCAATGAAAATATTACATTCTGATGTCTGATACAATAAAATAAAAATTGAAGCAAAGTGCTTGAGTAGTGTAAGAGCAATTAATTCCTACTATTAATAGTTAATCAGATAAATTTTATGTGTTTCTAATCATAGACTATAAGAAAGCTGAAAAAAAGTTTAAAAAGGCTAACCGAATGCACTGGAGATGGAATAGCCTTGAAACGGACAATTTAATGGGATACAGAGTCAAGTGACAGAGAAGACCCAAACATGACAGTAGGATAAAATGATCATCCTGTAAATGAAACATCCTGACTTTTCTCACATGACATTATTTGACTATCATTAAAAAAATAAAATAAAAATTAAATTAAAAAAAATTATTGTACATAGTGTTATCATAGAGGCTAGCTGCCTTTTTGTTCACAGCTAGGTTTGCAACTTCAGTCGACAATGTCACACAGATTTTTGAATGAAGTGTTTGACCAATCAGAGTCAGAGAGAGAGGAGTGGGCCTGTCACTGGGGCACTAAGAGATCTTGTTTCAAGTCTGTTCTTTAGTGAGCCCATTGGAAAAAAATACACATTCATCAAAAAGCTTTCCATTGTATCTACTGCACGGAGATAATATGCAAGTAGATGTGACAAAACTCAAATGGTTTGAAATTAAATTATTTCAGTTATTTTTATTAATGAAAATTGAGCTCTTAACTAATCCTAGGAACAGAAAAGTGATTAACAAAATAATGAATTCTGGTATAGCTTATACTTTTTTGTTTGTTTATTTTTTTTAATGAATAGCTCTGCCTTAAGGCCACGAGATGCCATCAAAATTATGCTTTGTTAGGATTTTCCAGCAAGAAGCAAGGACTTGGCTTTACATTTACATGCTAATTCCTACAAAGACCTAAAATAAGGTTTTTCTTTAATCTAATCAATGATAAGCTATAAAATTGGAAAAATATCAATATCTAAACTTATTTATTCTTCCACGATGTAAAAACTAACCAGAAGCTAGTTAGTATTATTAATACATGCATCTGTTTTTAAAGTATACATGCTATCTAGAATTTTTTTCTATTGTGGAGAGTGCATTTTGAAAAACAGGCTCGTTCCCTACAATCATTTATAAAAACCGTGATAGAATTCTGTAAAACTCTCCTGATATTAGGATGCTCTCTGCTGCCCAACTGGAAAACACACGTAAGATAGAAATTCTCCCCTTTCTTAATAAAGCCTTCTCTTGACCTCTCTCTCTGCCAGCTATCAACCCTCTGTGGCAACACTCTGCAAATGTTGTCCTGATCGTCTCTGGTTCCCCTTCGCAAGGCCTCTAACACCCATCCCCGTTGGCTTTCGCCCCAGCATTCCATCCACACTGTTCTCTGCAAGATCACCAATGACCTCAGTGTTGCTAGATCCACTCTTCGGTTCTTAGTCTCCAGAGACCAACTATCTCTGTAATACTCAACAGCAATTTCTTTCTGCAGATTCCACCAATACCTCAAATACAAAAAAGCTAAAAACTGAAGTTAATCTGTAGATCACTTTGGGTAGTATAGACATTTTAACAATGTTGATTCTGCCGACCCATGAGCATGGTATGGTTTTCTACCTGTTTATACCCTCTGCTATTTCCTTCCTCAGTATTTCATAGTTCTCCCTGTAACTGATCAACACCTATGTGCACATATAATAGTAACATTCATTGGGTGTCAGGCAGGTGGGGAGGGGGAAGGGAGGGAGGGGTATATTCACACCTAATGGGTGCAGTGCACACCATCTGGGGGATGGACATGCTTGAAGCTCTGACTCGGGTGGGGCAAAGGCAATATATGTAACCAAAACATTGGTACCCCTGTAATATGCTGAAACAAAAAAAGCGTTATGCTAAGGGAAGAAACTAGACACAAAAAGCTACATATTGTATGATTCCATTTATATGCCATTCTAGAAAAGGCAAAGCTACAGGGATAGAAGTGAGGTTAGTAGTTGCCAAGAGCTGGAGTTAGAGGAAGGGGTTTGGCTATAATGGGGCACAAGGGAACTTTTTAGAGTGATGAAATATCCTGTATTTTGATTTGTAGGCATTTGTCAAAACTCATAGAACTGTATGCCAAAAAATTGTTAATTTTACTGCATGTAAATTCTAAACTATCTCAACAAAGCTGACTGTAATAAAACAAGTTTGCTCATGGGAGAGTGCAATAAACTTCTTCATGGATGTTAAGAAAAAAAACAAACTGAAGTTAACTCTTAAATCTTATCAACTCTCACCACTTTACCACCCTTCACTTCTCTGTCTACATATCTAATTCTTTCTTATTCCCTGATAATTTTTCCTTTGTAAACACTTCTAAGTCTGTCCTTTTGTATTCCCGCTACCTCTTACAGAATTTACACCCTTGGTTCCTTTCATTACATAGTTTTTGTCTTAAAGCTCTGCCTCTTTTCCCCAGCCTGCTCTTGGTATTGTTGCCAGGTTGATGCTCTTAAGACAGAGCCCCTCATCATGTCACCACTTGCTCAAATGCCTCGATGGCTCCTCAGTACTTGTTACTCAAGGCTCTGGGTAGGCGGACCCTGCAGGCCTTTTTGCTTTTGTCTCATGGGACTTTCCCTCCTATAAATTTTTAAACTGATTTCGTATCCTCCTTTTCCTGTTTCAAGGATGATTTTTTTCGTACTTCTCCAAGAATATTAATAATTTTCCAAATTTTATTTTGTTCTTTGTATGGATTTTTTAGAAATTTTGTTTGTTTTGCTCTTTCTCTGTGTGCTAGAGGCTTTTTCCAAATATCCAATTTTTAGGTTCCTTTGATTATCACCTCAGTTATGCCGCTGGAAGCTATCTAGCTTCCAAAATTGTGTTGCTCTACATCATTGTTCTCATGCTTTTTTGGAATTATGCTCTTTTAAAATAATTCCCTTCTATTATTTTAGTGGGGCTAATGATGGATAGAAGTCAATCCATTTGGTTTAATCTGTCATGCCTACACAGAAAGCCCAGGGCTTTTTAATAACCCAATTTAATTGATTATTCACTGAAAACATTTTGTGTTTTTCCACCTCTGTGACTTTGTGCAAGCCCTTCCATTCTCTCTCTTTGTATCAAATTCAAAATATCACTCAAAAGCCATTCACAAATTCTTTCTACCTTCAACTCACACTAGGAGTGATTTCTCTAGCAGTTTATGTCATCCTGCTCTGAAGTGTGGTCATCTGGATAGCTGTCACATTTCCCTGCTAGACTCCTTAAAAAGGAGGAGTTTCATTTACCTCCACCTGAGACAGTGTCTCATGCACAGTTACGATCAATAAAATATTTAATTAACAAAATAATAAATCAAATATACTTCTCTTGGAAGTATATTGCTGCCAGTATGCTCCTGATAGTTATTTATTCCAAAGGAAATTTCTCTTTATTGTTTCAAATAATTGCCCACTTATCTTACAAAGATACCAGCAGCTATGAGTATCCATTATATGTGTTTCTCTTTTTCTTGATTGTACACTTTGATACTGATGATTAATTTTAACAAAATTAGAGAAAGATGTACAAAAAAAGTACAAAATAAATCTGGTGTGTTTGGGATTTCTCTAAAATCCCATTAACTCTATAGTGGGTGTTGTATCTAAGACCATGGAAAACACCACCAATCCTGTTTTCTACTTCTATTGTCTTGATAATCACAGTACTCAGAACCTAGGCACAGGAATATCAAAAAAGTAGAAACAACAGACACTCTAGTTTGCTTTAAAATCACAAAATAATGATGAAATATAACCCTGTAAGAGGGACGGTAGACTTCTGATGTGGGTATCTATCTGATAGAACTCATTGTCCTCCATTACGTGAAAAGATTATCAAAGTTTAAACACCACTAAGTAATTGCATAGATAATTCAAATAGTCTTTACTTGAACACTGTTCAAGGACATTCTATCCAATGATTCAAGTATGATTTAGTAAAGTAACAAAAATGGGAGTAACAAGGTTATTTAATAAGGAAGAAATATTTCTGATCTTACTTTCAGAGTTTATAGTCTATTAATAATACAAAAATCTAACATATTGAATTTTAATTTTATTTTGAGTTATAAAAGGAATATTGGAAATAGTACCCTGATTATAAACTTATTGAGATAGGGATTTTCTTATAGAACCAACCACAGCTCTTCTATGAAACTGTAACTACAGAAATCTCTAAATTTGTAAGATTAAGCCTATCAAATTTAATCAATATAAAACTATGCATATAGTCAAATCTTTACACTACCAACATGCAGTCAAATATTTACATTACCAGTCGAATCATTTGGCATCAAGTTATTAGTCCACAAAAAGTTTGCTGTATTTATGCTTGCTTTTTCAGGTTTCTTACTTTTTTAACCCATTAAAACCACCAAACCTGTTAAATAAAAAGTAGTGTATTTGATCCAAGCCCTACTTAGAAGAGGCTTATGCTTGCAATGGAAATGCATGTGAATATGATGATAATAAGAAATGAGGAGAAAAGATGAATGGTAACCCTTTGAAAAATACACCCCCTGCAATTGGCCACCAAGTGCAAAAGATGAGGAAATGTGATTGTCGAAATAAAAAAAAGAAAAATATATGCTATGTGGCTTAAAAAACTGAATCAAGTTTGTATGTCTATTAGCCTAAAATTAATTTAAGAGAAATCCAAAGGACTATTCAAGAATTTAACTGTTAAGAATTGTGAAAAATGCAGCTGGTAAAAGTTTCATCACTGGGCCGGGTGCGGTGGCTCACGCCTGTAATCCTAGCACTCTGGGAGGCCGAGGCGGGCGGATTGTTTGAGCTCAGGAGTTAGCAAGAGCGAGACCCCGTCTCTACTAAAAATAGAAAGAAATTAATTGGACAACTAAAAATATATAGAAAAAATTAGCCGGGCATGGTGGCACATGCCTGTAGTCCCAGCTACTCGGGAAGCTGAGGCAGGAGGATTGCTTGAGCCCAGGAGTTTGAGGTTGCTGTGAGCTAGGCTGACGCCATGGCACTCTAGCCGGGCAAAAGAGTGAGACTCTGTCTCAAAAAAAAAAAAAAAAAAAGTTTCATCACTAGCCACAGTGGATGGTTCGAGGCTTAGTCAGACTAGCAAATGAGACCTATCAACTTGCAAATCTGGACAGGTAGTTGTACCAAGGAATACCCAACTATAATTGTAAAAAGAATTAATAGATATCCAATTGAAATAAAATTATTTTTGAAAAGCATACCTAGTGGAATATAAAACAATGAGGAGTATAAAGATTTTTAAAGTTTGAAAGGATTATATCTGTGGAATTCAAATTTAAAAATCTTAGCAGCAGCACTGCAGTATTTCTCTATGGGAAATATAGAGGTAATCTAGGTGGAAGGGGCATTAATTGATTTGCCTTGAAATTGCATAGGTATTTCATTTATTTGGGATAGCCCTGGAGTAGCTGATAGAAATTACATGGGGGTCACCAAAACCGCTGTAAGTTTACATGTTGAAAATCTGGGAGTCCATAAGAAAGACATTATCTGAAAAATCCAAAAGACCCAATACCATTCTAATGCAATCAATAAGAATCCATCACAATGATACCACTATCTACAGCTTCCTTAATATATCAACTGACACTTGTATCAGTTTGGATTTAAAACAGTCTTTTGATAAGTTGTTTTCTATTTGTTTTTAAGCAGGATAATGTTTGGATTCATATATCTCTAATTTACTGAATAATTCCAAATAAAATTCAGACATTCAGTGCTAAGGTAATGATCACTATTCACAATTTCTCCATGTTTACCTATGTTACACCAACATTTATTTACACAGACACTTTCTGTTTAACGGTGCTTTATCAATATCCTCATGGCATCTTCTTTGGAGGAGAAAGTACTATCCCTGGAGAGGAGGCACCAAAACTATAAAGTTAGGTTTAAAGAGCAGAGCCCTGTGCATAAGAACATCTAGTCCTTGCTACAACGTGTACAAACCCTGAGCAAGTACTTGAACCTCTCTAACCGTTTATCTTCACTTGTAAAATGGGAATAATAATGTTTGTCCCTAGCCTAACAGCATTAGTCAGGATAAGTTAGGTCTTGGAGCAGTAAGAAATCACCTCAAAACTCCCAGTGTCTGAAGAAAATAAAGGCTATTCTTTCACAGAGGAAAAGTCAGCTACGTCCAGGCTGCTCTCTGAGACAATTATGTCCCTGGAGGACGTTAATGTACTGAAAGGGTTTTAATAAAAGGTGTGCAGACCAACTCTTAGTCTGTACTATCTCCAGGGAGATGCTCCCCAGGTGCTGCCTTGACATTTGTGATGTGACATCCAGGCCTCTTCCAGGAACCTGTCCCACATTTACCACGGCAGGGAAAGGGAACCCTGAGCTTGCAGTTTAGTGTTGGATAAAAATAGAAAAATAGGCACTTGCAAGGAAGTACAGTAAGTACTTGCATCCCAAACACAGTAAGTGACAAGAAATCTATGCCTAAAGATCAAAGCAAAAAAAAAGACTCAGAAAATTATAAAAATATCCAGAGAAAAAAGGCAGATCATCTACAACTCAACAATAATTAGACAGAGACTTTCAACAAGAGAGACAGAAGGTCACTGAGTGTCTCTGAAGTACTGAGAGACAATCACTATTATCCGAAATTACACACCAGAATGCTTATCTTTCAGGAATGACAGTAAAATGAAAACATTTACCTCAAAAAAAACATAAATTAATCACCAAGTGACCTTCATTATAGGCAGTAGTAAAGCATGCTTTTTAAGGAGCATGATCTCAGAAGAATGAGATGCAAAAAACGATGGAGAGGCCAGGCACGGTGGCTCACGCCTGTAATCCTAGCTCTCTGGGAGGCCAAGGCGGGCGGATTGTTTGAGCTCAGGAGTTCGAGACCAGCCTGAGCAAGAGCGAGACCCCGTCTCTACTAAAAATAGAAACAAATTAATTGGACAACTAAAAATATATAGAAAAAATTAGCCGGGCATGGTGGCACATGCCTGTAGTCCCAGCTACTCGGGAAGCTGAGGCAGGAGGATTGCTTGAGCCCAGGAGTTTGAGGTTGCTGTGAGCTAGGCTGACGCCACGGCACTCTAGTCCGGGCAACAGTGCGACTCTGTCTCAAAAAAAAAAAAAAAAGGATGGAGAGCAAATACAATGCTAAGCGTATACATATGTATATCTGATCACCTATTTAAAATAATGAACAGAATATCTAATTTGTGGGGCTTAAAAATGAAGAGAACTAAAATACTGGAGAAGAGCAGATTAAATCAGGAAAGTGGTGATCATAGTTTAAATATGCTAACATTTCCTGCACTCTTGAGGAGAAAAGTAAAATTAGCTTAAATTTAGATGTTATTAAGGAAATGTGCATGGTAAAAGTTGAAGGATAATGACTAAAATAATAGAAATGGCACATATAAATCCTCCCCAAAAGGGGAAACTCCATATAAGTAACAAGATAATCAGTTAAGATAACAAGTTTTCAAAATGGTCATTAAAAAATCTTAAGCAATAATGTAGAAATAAATCTAAATATGTCAATGATCACAATAATGGTAAATAGGTTAAATAAATAGATTAAATTCTCTCAAAATTGTCAGAATGGATAAGAGAAACAAAATCCAGCTTATTTGCTATTTTTAAGAGAGCCACAACAAAAAAAAAACCCAACAATAACCAAAAACAAACAAAAAATAACCAAAATAAACAAAAACCCCAAAGAATTGAAAATACTGAAATCAACGATGGAAATCAGACAAAATAGACTTCAAGGAAGAAAAAACATTTTTAGGGATAAAAGCATCAATGCATAATGATAAAATTTTAGTCACCAGGAAGATATGATTGTGAACTTCACCCACCTAATGAAATCCCTTGAACATATATAAATCGCAATGTGCAACAACTGAAAGAAATAAGCAAATCTATCATCACAGCGGGAGATTTTAGCTCAGCTCCCTCCTTTACTGGTAAGTCAAACAATTAAGTAAAGCAAAACAAACAAACAAAACAACAAACTTAAATGAACAAATTCATACATCCATATAAAATATAGAGCACATGAACAGTTCAATATTTTCCTCATTCTTCTACAGAACTCCTGAAAACAAATACAAAAATATATCATGTATTACTCCATAAAGTATGTATCCACAGTATCACAGAGTTGCTGTGTTTTTTCCATGTTGCAATTAAGTCAAAACTAAAAAGATCTTATATATTTAAAAATTATTAAATATATCAAAATAACACCCAGATCAAGGAATAAATCAAAATGGAAATTTAGAAATTCTGCAAACTGAACAGTAAAGAAAATACTATAAAAAAAAGTCTGGGAATCAATACTTAGGGGGAAATTTATACCCTTTTATATTCATATTTTTTAGAAAAGAAAAACTAAACATTAATGAGTTAAGTGCTCAACTTAATTTCTATCACAGATAGATTAGAACTTAAAAATATAAACACATTATAAATAAATATATGCCAATAAATTTGAACTTAGATAAATAAAAAATTCTTAGAAAAACAGAACTTAGAAAATTGACTCAAGAAGAAATGCAGAAGTACAGCCATTTTGGAAAACACTATGGAGTTTCCTCAAAAAACTAAAAATAGAAATACCATATGATTCAGAAATCCCACTTCTGGGTACATAACCAAAGGAACTCACATCATTATGTCAAAGAGACGGCTACACTCCCATGTTCATTGTAGCATTATTTGCAATAGCTAAGATATGGAAACAACCCAAGCATCCTCTAGTAGATTAAAAAAATGTGCTATACAACTCACAATTGCAAAGATGTAGAAACAACCCGAGTGTCAATCAATACATGAATGGATTAATAGAATGTGTTATATGTATACCATGGAGTTCTACTCAGCCACAAAAAACAATGGTGATCTAGCACCTCTTGTATTATCCTGGATAGAGCTGGAGCCCATTCTACTAAGTAACAAGAATGGAAAAACAAGCACCACATGTACTCACTATCAAATTGGTATTAACTGATCAACACTTATGTGCACATATAGTAGTAACTAACATCGGGTATCAGGCAGGTGGGAAGGGGAAGGGGAGGATGGGTATATTCATACCTAATGGGTGCAGTGCACACCATCTGAGGCATGGACACGCTTGAAGCTCTGACTCGGGTGGGGCAAAGCCAATATACGTAACCTAAACATTTGTATCCCTGTAAAATGCTGAAATAAAAAATAAATAAATAAATAAGTTTCCTCTTGAACTAGAAAAAAAATGTGCCTTATAAACACAAAGGGATACTATTCAGCCTTAAAAAAACAGAAATTTCTGTCATTTGTAGCAACATAGGTGAACCTAGAAGACATTATGTTAAGTGAAATAAGCCAAGCATAGAGAAATAAATACCATATGATCTCCCTTATATGTGAAATCTAAAAAAGTCAAACTCATAGAAGTAGAGAGTAGAATGGCAGTTAACAGAGGCTGGACAGGGAAAGGGAGACATTGGTTAACAGACACAAAATTTCAGCTAGACCGGAGGAATAAGTTCTGGTGTTCTTAATAATAACGTATTGCGTATTTTAAAATAATTAAAAGAGAGGATATGAAATGTTCTCACCACAAAGAAATGATAAATATTTGAGACGGTAGATCCGTTAATTAGCCTGATTTGATCATTCCATAACGTATACATGTACCTCAACACATTATGTTATACTCCATAAATATCTAT